>NW_026607545.1:600000-930832 GCF_021117445.2 Syzygium oleosum | reverse complement strand
ATCGTCTGACTTTGCTTTTAGCATGGTATCAGGCATAAGACACTTTAGATGTCCTACAGATATCCATCGATCATACAAATCTCCTTTGACATCTATTCCATCAAAATGGACATGCAGTGATCAACCGTCATTGTCAGATCACAAGAGGCTGCCCTACTGGGATCAGATTGATTGACATCCCAACAGTCAGCTTTCTAAAGCAAGCCAGCAGTTCTGTGTCTTCTTTAGGCCAAAATATTGCAGAGCTTGCTCTTTGTAGCTTATGTTGATCCAAGGAGAGGTTTAGGACCCAAAAGTGAACTTTGGGCTGCTTCTTGCACCAACTGAGAAGTCTAAGAGAGTTGTCCTTCCACAACACCTCTGACTGTTTGTTTCCTTCTCTTAACATCTTCAATATCTAATGTTCTATAAGCAAGAGCAAGCAGATACACAGCGGGGTAGAGTCTCCTGCACAGAGAATGAGTATAATACAGTTATCCAATAATTCTTTCTTTGCCTGCACTTGAAAAGCCAAGCATATGATCTTACCCTTCTTCTCATTTGGCTATCCTAAATATATGGGCGATAAAGAGGTTCAGTATAGGCAAAAGCTTGCGGATGAATAGTGCTTGATGTCTAGCCCCATTCCGCCTGCTTTACCAAAGACTACCTTTCAAGTAAATGCAGGGCCAAGCCTATTTCAGTTACTTTGTGGTACACGGAGTCTATCAACTTTTAGCATCTAACTGTAGAGACCAGGTGGATAGTGTAAAAGCATTGACTTTGCAGTAACCAGAGAATAGCATTCAACTCTCTTCAAGAACACTTGCGCATGACAGAGCATGAAAGTTTGTGGACAAACATGAATCCTCACAAACCATCTCTAGCCCAAGAAAACAAAAGGCCAAATTTGAACTCTCCAAGAGAAAGAGACGGCAATTGAACTCCAAATGGACACATCTTTAGCGCCTCCTTAAAAATATAATTCAGTTGTCCCACCTAAAGTCGGTCACTTTAGAATTGGGATTCGCTTCAAAGATCAAGTGACAATCCCTATTCGGCTCTTCATTTGGTTCCCAGTCCCTTGTAGACATACAAAATCCCAGCCTCAATGATGGTAACTCATTGAGACAACTCTAAATTAAATCCAATTTACCTTTGGAGTTTGATATTTTAATCTCAAAAGAGAACATACATGACCAGTTGATTGCAATGGGGGAAAATTTTCCAATTCCTTGTGAGGCAACAATGGGGGAACAGTTCTTATTTCCTGACGAACCAAAAGTTCAGAAAAGATGCAAGATGAAGACCCGCATGTCAACCCTATCTTTCGGTAGCAGCCATAAAATGATGTTAAGTATTCAATTTTTCTCACTACTTTATCATTTCATACACAGGGGTAATTGATCTTTCATGGGATAACATTAATTGTACAGCTTCTCATCTTTATAGGATAGCATAGATGATTTACTCTGTGCTACTAGACCCTTACAGGAGAATTCAGCTTATTACTTTCAAAGTAATTCCAAATTCACCAGAAGCGAGCTTTCATTTATATCCAGCTTTCAAGTACCACTGCCTCTTTACATCTATTACTTAGAGGAGTTAAAGCCGGCAAGCAAGTTAGCAAAATCAACAATGGTTGAAATGGAAAGAACAATCTGTGGCCTTTCTTGGTGTTCAATAATTTACACTGGAATGGGGGAAAACTAACAAAGAAAAGTATTTAAACCAGTATCTAATGTTAACCCTGATATGGCTTTTCAACCATTGAGAAAGAAAGAAAATAAACGTGAGGTTTAGCGATTCCAGGATCCATGCCATGCACTTACTTGTCAAATTGTCCCTCCACATCAGAACCATCCCAGTACCTCTGGGATGGAACTGTTTTTCTTTTCTCATCTCTTCCAAATGTTTCAACATACCAGCCCCCAATATCATGCATCGCACACCTTGGCTGAAACAGCCAAAACCTGAGAAAGAACAGGGATATTAGGAGTAGAATAGTGTAGAATAAATAAAGTCATACTGAATCAACCGAAAAAAGTAGAAATGCCTGATCAATCTGCATTATTTTTTGAGAAGTTGCTTTTGTGATTCCGGTTCAGAGCTCAACCAATTAGTCAGTGAAAAATATGTTCCCTGGTCCCTTTTCAACTTTAATATATCATGTATGTAGAGAGAGAGAGAGAGAGAGAGAGACCAGACCATTTCGACCAATACCACTCTAGTCGAAGCATTTGCTAACTAATACACTACGCCAAATAATAAATGAATAAACTTTTTCACAAAATTTCCTTCTTAGTTCTTCCTCATGAAAATCCCCAGATAAAACATTTATTCTGTTTCATTGCCACTGCTGTTCCCAACCTTACTCCACATTAATGAGATCATCTACCATAATTCTAGACAAAGTGTTTCCTCCTCTCTTATACATGACACTCTAGTCTTTAATTTCAAGTGTCCAAGGAGGTCTGAGAATGACATGGCAGAGATATCGATGTCAATCTGACTAAGCATCGGGAAGAGTAAGACGTATTCACGGAAGAGAAGAGAAAAAAGCTCTCTCTCGACAAGAGGCTTGAATAATAATACAGGATATCTTGTGTACATCTTCAACGAAATCCACATGCATTCTTCATCCCTAGTTTTGTAATGACTCAAGAACAAATCCACCTAGGCCAATGTTAATGTTTGGACTAATCATACAGGTCAAATCTTGTGTACGTCTTCAACAAAAGCACCTTCAACACATGCAAGCTTAAATTGGGAAAGGAAAAATAGATGGTCCTAGTGTCCCACGCACACTAGGATCAGTTTCAAGCTTCAAAAAAAAAATCCTAAAAGGATGTTTTAATGAATTTCTAGAGCAAACGCAAGAATGGGATACATAAAGATTGCAACATACTCAAATGCACATGCATTACTTAGCCTACAAAATCATAAGATTGCTAATGATCAACAAGGAAGAGGATGGACTCATCCAAGGATTATGCACTAACTGCAAATGACTACAAACACCGTGCTATATAAATATAGGTAGAGTTTTTTTTTGGACGGAAAATATAGGTAGAGTTCAACATGGGATCTTGAGAAACTAATTATGAGCAACAAATCTTACTTGCTAGGGGGTAGCCGGGCCCTAGTACTTCTGCACTCACAAACGGAAATCTTATCTCCGCATTGATACCAGTGCATATGCTTCACCTGAGAAAGATATAAATAAGACATAGTGACTGAATTTTGTTAAAGTGTACAAATCAGTGAAAGCATAAGTTAAGTCCACAGACCTACTTAATAAGTGCAGATTATAGTTTGTACAGATTTTCTAGCAAAAGTCTACGTGGCCACAGTACAGACATTGACAATGGATTGGTCAACGAGCTAAAATACAACTATTCACTCAAAGTAAAGTTTGCAGTAGAAAGAGCTACCGCATGGTGGGAAAGCCAGTGACTGGGACTTCAATATAGATCATACCATCCAGAATTTAACAAAGATGTGAAAGGCAAGAAATTTTATTGTTGCAAAAGTCCAAGGTCAATCCATCGTAGTATTCATTACAAGGACAAAATCTTAAATGCTATGCATATTTTCTGACAAGAACCAGCCACACTTGTGTTAAATTATCACGCAAGGCATGCTGAATCAATCATGTTCTCTGAGCATCTAAAAAATGTAAAGACTTAAAACCATATGCATCTCTCTCTGTCTCTCTCTCCCCAACTAAGTGAATAGGTCTAAGTATGTAATAAGACCATACACATTCATCTCAAATTACTGGTCATAAAGACATGAAAGAACATGCAATCAAAATTCTCCAAGTTAGTCACTTGAGGAAGTCAAAAAGGACATAAAAGAACTAGTAGTCTAGAGCATTTACAACAGCACTACCAGCCTCCTTGACGATGAAAAATTTGTTGCATGCATGTGATAACTTTAAAAAATTTGCACAAAAAAGAAGTTGCAAGTACGAGCTCGATCATCAAGGACAAAAAATTAGTCTGAATATATCTTATCAACCAAAGTAGGGTGAAAAAAAGGACAGAATTTTACAATGAAGGACGCGTTTAAATTTTAGGTTGTAATCAAACCGATGATGCAAACAGACCAGAAATGTTCTGTGTTTCATTATCACATGGGTTTTCGTGCCACTGCTATCATAAACGAAGCATGTTCCTTCTTCTGGGCTGGTCCCCAGTCCTACTATTGTTCCCAGTGGAGTTGACCCAACTCCGCAGCTTATAGAGGAAAGATACTCTTGGCTATTATCCATGCAGTCCTTATGTGAATTGAGAAAGACATATATGCGATCATCAGCATCATCGTTCCTGATTCCGTTGCAACAGCTTTGAGGAGGTAATCTTGTTGCTTTGGCCACTACTCTTCCAGATATATATAACTCCAGGTCTTTATATGCATCAGATGCATAATTTGTACAACTGGTCTCTGTCTGAGAAATATCAGCATTTGCTTGCATTCCATAATTGATGGAAGTGTCTGTATTATTTCTCATATAACACTCACCAAGACCCACAGATTGATAAGAATTTAACTTCTCATGGAAGGCAGATGATAATTCGGGAATCTTGTTGACCAGACAGACCATACCAAAGAGATATCGGCCCGAAACCAAGTGCAATACCTCCGGAGTTTCAAGCAAAGACCGCTCCTCGGCTTCAAAGCAGTCGGGAAGAAGATCCAGTGAATCAATCCAAGGACCATAATATGCGGCACGTATTGCTGAATAGAAGTCCCCTTCAAGTATATCAAAATAGCCTGTTCCTGTGACCACTTTGTTCTCTGACAATATATCATTGATAGCATATCTATACCACTTCAACCATTCAACAACTTCCATCTCCTTATATACTGTTGCATGCGATCTGTACATATAAGAAACTGAATACTCTTTCGAAAGTTTCTGTACTAGCTTTTTCTGAGTCAAAAGATAACTATCGTAATGGGCCCTCTTTCCAGCATCAGAGAGAATCTGCAACTCACGGTCGATTATGCTTTAAAGTCAGGCAAGCCTCTACATCAATCGCAGAAATAAACAACAGTCATCATCGACAGGGCAACAACCATGGAAAATCTCCAGTCACGATATTTCTAGATCAGAAATACGCTTGATGATAGCAAAGACATGATAAACAAAACATACAAGCCCAGAAGGCATTGTCGTATGCACAGAAATTTCAGCGCAAAAAGGATCTTTTTTCTTCTTTAAGCGTTCCATGAAGTCTATATTGCATCGTAAAATTTCATTTCAGGACTTGCACTACGCCCTGCGATGCAGCGAGCGCACCGATTGCTAACATCTCCCACACGTTTAGAGTTCATATGGACCAAGTACGCAATTACCAGAGACGAAAACCGAAATGGGATTCACATTGAAGCCCACCAATAATTATTCCAGCTAATATCCTCTAGATGAAACGTCTTTTTTTTTACGTCAATACAAAGTATTCCCAACTTTTCCGAATTGCTCGAGATTTGAAGTTTTAGCTCCAAATTTCTAATTGACAGAGAGAGATAGTGAAACCTAACCGGAGAACTACCGTTCTCTGCCACAATTCAAGAAATGCAAGATCCGCCTAATTTCGATTATGCCATGAAATATCCAAACAACCAACAGGAACACTCGAAAATCAAAATGTTCGTTCCAACGGACGATCAACAAATATACCTCGTAAGCTGCAAGAATCTGAACGAATCGTCGACAAGTTTCGGCGTCGTTCGACGACCCGGCGAGGTCGGGGTGAGTTTCCTTGGCCAACCTGCGGAACGACGCCTTGATCTCGGCGAACGAGCTGGTCTCCGCCACTCCCAGCAGCTCGTACGCGCTGCGCCCGTCTAGCTCGGGCCGAGCCGAGCCGCCGCCTCCGGAGCCGAGCCACCGCCGGACTCCGCGGCTCGGGTACAACGGGGGGACGAGGCGGCGGCCGAAATCGGCGGCGGAACCCGAACGGGGCGGCCGGGGAAAGCACTGAATCAGACGGCGACGGTGATTCCAAGCGAGGGAGGCCATGATCACGGACGCTGGCGGCTGCTTCTTTTGCTCCGATCGATTGGGAGTGGTATCGCGCGACGGCACCGAGTGAGTGATGAACGACTGAGAATTGGGAGGTGGGACCGAGCTGCACTGCACAGCAGGGAGCGATGAAGTAATCTGTGGGCCACGAATTACATAGGATAAACGTTCAGACACCTCTGCACGGGTGGCCTCCGAACTCCTCATTGAATCTTGATTCTTCTTGTATGGCCCCATCCAAGTAAGTTCCTAGAAGAGATTGTGTGAGGATTAACAACGAAATGCACGTACATCAGTTCTGTGGTTGCATGGTTCGAGAGTAAAACATGGAACCAAGAACCTAAGAACTGGATCCGGATCGGTGAAATTGGTGAAAACCTGTTGATTCCATGTTTTGGAGTATGAGGGCGACTCCTCACCTCTTACGGCTCACAGGGAAAAATAACAAATACCACAAAAATAAGAAAGTAAAAAAGAAAAAGAAAAAAAAAACTGATTCTCAAATTGTGCTTCCAAGCAAGAACTTTTTTACTTCGCTTCTCTTCCAAAACTGTTTCTCGGCACAAATTTTTGTAAAAATGTACTCAGGAACAAAAAGTTTACTAAACGCATTTCCTCGTTCCCAAACTATTTCTCGAACAAAATAACATGTAAATTTTCACTATTCAAGGCCGACGTTACCAAACGGGCCCTTAATCTTTTTTAAGAGGGGAAACCAAATGCCACACCCAAGCTGAAGCATTTTTCACGTCCACCTCTGTTTTCAGTTACCGCAATGAAAGTCAAAACCAACATGCATTAACAAACATCTCAATGCGCCGTTCGATATCAGTTCTAAAACCGACATTTTCTTTTTGCCTTGAGAGCCAATGTACAGAGACCAAATGTTTCCTTACATTAAGGTCAAATTATCAAACATCTCATGATGCAGCAGCCTCTGCAGGAAGAAGAGTAATACAGGAAAATTCTTGATCGTTCGCAATGTAAAATAGCCCAAAAATAGATTCCCTCAAGACCTATACATAGATCTCCTTATTTTCACATAAAAACACCCGCATAAGTTGAAGCTAAATCAGGAAACGGCATCAACGGTAGAGACTCTCAGATCTCAGATTCTCAGCAATTTCCGTTTCCCAGCGGTCTCCGTTCTCGAGCAACTTCTCCTTATCATACAGAAGCTCCTGCAGAAAGATAGAACACTTAAAGAGTGAGATCATAGAGAAATAGAATACAACTACTAATTCTTATCAGGTAACAGTTGCTCCTATACCTCATGAGTCTCAGTAGCAAACTCAAAGTTAGGTCCCTCGACAATGGCGTCAACAGGGCATGCCTCTTGACAGAATCCACAGTAGATGCACTTTGTCATGTCAATGTCATACCTGCAGTGTTAAAAGATATGAGAGAGAGAGAGAGAGAGAGAGAGAAGGCATAAGGGAGAACAATCCATCACCTGGTTGTTCTGCGGCTTCCATCTTCTCGTTCCTCAGCCTCTATGGTAATTGCTTGAGCTGGACATATCTGGAAGCAAAACACACAATTGCATCAGACAACCACCAAAACCACGGGCGGTAAATGTTAGCTGACAGTGATAATTCGTTACATTTTCCCATACAGGAAGTAAAAGAAACAAATTTCTTTTTTCTGACAGCCGAGACTATTACTGCAATGATTATGTACTAGATTATAGCTTTCAATTAGTGTGGCACAATCAATCATCAACAGACATCATTATCGATGGCCAAAGGGCCACACCAGTCAGCAAAATTCCACTTAATATAAGAAACAAAACCAACTGGCTACCAACAATTAGCTGCATTACAGCATTAACATAATAGTATAAGACAATGCATATGTAAATAAACACATTAAATGCGGGTATTTTTAGCTAAGACAAACAACGCTAAAAAGCAGCATCAACAGCAAAGGGCTAGAGGTCCATTTGTTAATTCCTTTTGCCACAGAGAGGCAATAAAGTATAGCCCCATTCTTCCAAGCAGGAAGAACCAATAACTCTTACAGCCAACTTTGCAAATGTTCCAGACTCTCTTAATCAATAGAGATACTTCAAACTTACAGCTTCACAAAGTTTACAGGCAATGCAACGTTCTTCTCCGGTTGGATATCTTCGAAGTGCATGTTCACCTCGAAATCGGGGGCTCAAAGGTCCCTTCTCAAATGGATAGTTGATCTGAAAATACAAAACGTATCAATATAGAGTCCAATATGATCTCATCCTTAAAAATTCAGTCCACACAGGGTGCTTACTGTCACTTTCGGTTCAAAGAAGTATTTGAGTGTCAGCATCAGGCCTCGAACCATTTCCGTGAGAAATAATGTATTGATGCTTCGCTCAAAAACTACAGTTAATAATGGGATTAGTCTTAACCCTGTGGAAAGAGTGACCTAGAACCAAACAGCAACCAAAAGAAAAGTTACCAGAGCTCCAGTCCTTGGAGATTTCCTTAGCAAGTTGCTCTCTTTCTTCATCATCTGCAACACACAACCAAACAATTATGCCCGAACATAAGAACTCCTCAACAACATAAGCAAGGAATTACATGTTCTTAACACAAAATAGTTTGGGCAAGAGGATCAGACAAAATTATATATGCACATTTCTAGAGCACATTCCACATATGTATACTATTTCACTAAGCTCCCCTAGATCTATTTTCAATTTTTTTTTGCAACTACATGCAAGAGATAACAAATCAATTAGCAAGTAATTAAATTTGGGAAATCACAATTTGGATTTGTCCTGTTAGGAAATGGAGGAGGCAAACCTTTCTTAGATGAATACGAGCATGGTTGGGCACGAAGCCCATAGGGCTGAAAGTTTTGCAATGCTTGCCCTGATACAACCTAGAATAGTGAAGGCAAGAGAAGAAACATCAAGCCATTAGATGTCAAAAGACAAAGTAGAGGATAATGGCAAGACAATAAAGAAACAGGAAACTTGCTTACAAGGGAGAAGATAGCTGAAAGAATGCAGGCCATAGGATACTTAGGAAATGCGAAAGAGCTACCACTGATATCTTTACATGTAATCGCAGAAAACTAGAAGATATATAGTTATGACACTTTGGGTCATGAAGAGGAACTTTTTTTCTTTTTCCTGTTGACATAAAAGTAAATAAATCAAGATTCAACTGACCAAAACAACTAACTCGACTTAAATAAACTAACCCTTAACAGAGGGAGGAACCTCATGCAGCCAGATCACATCTTAATCAGGTAACTGTTGCACTACCTAATTCTGTATCCCTAGCTCTAGCGCCAATTGCTTTTTCACAAACATGCTGTACAGCCTCCACATCATTTCTTCCAAAAAAATGAAAAGATGCTTTTTATGAACTTCTAAAGCAGACAGAGCAGTTGCAATAAAGATTCGACAACAAAGTAAAGGCCATGGAAATCCCAATTAACTTTTCTTAAATATATGAGAGAAAGTAATGTTCCAACCAATAGTTGCAGGTACCTCCACTTACACAGCCACACTAAACCGCATAAAATTTGGACAGTGCCACCAGGCCAATATTTTTCACTACCTTTTTGAACTCTAACTAATTGTAGATTTGGCAGCTGCAAAAAAAGGGTTTTCTTACCATACATTCAGGTTAGGCCCTTAGGTGTAAAGAAGACACCACTAAATTATCCCTAAACTTTTGCGTATTATTCACTGTCATACCTGAACTATTTTTTGGTTCAATGTCGTCACTAAACTAATCTTTTTTTATTCAATTCAGCCCTTCTATCTAGATAATTAATGGAAATTGTTGATGTGGACACTAGTTGTCATTAAATGTTGCACTGGCATCCTACATGTCGTCCAATGGTTTGTTAGCTGGCTTTTAAAAAATTTATGAAGATCAATTTGAGGTTTTTTTTATTCTATAACAAAGGACTCCTGCCTAATTCACTAATTTGATATGGTGCCTAATTCTTCTAGTTGGCAGCAGCAATCTCAAATCCATTTTAAAAGCTAAATCAGAATGCCACCGGGTATCTATCGACACACTCTCTTCTTCCTAATTCCTTAGCGGCATATATGTGCACTTAGCTTCCAACATCCTCATTTCAAAGCATAATAGATCCGATCTAAGCACAGTGAAGATGCAACCTTTTCTCTCCAATAACTTTGCTAGATGACATGTACCTTAAATTCTTCGAACAGAATTGAGCAAATGTTTGTCCAAATAAAGGACACTTTTCATCATAACGTTGTTATTTCGAACGTAAAAGCTTTGAACATTTTCCAATGCAACATTCAGTTAGTTCAAATAAGATATCTGTCCGCTTCAGGGTTTTCCTCCGTGTGCTATAATACTCATTGTTGAGGCCATCGTCAGACAAGCTTTGCCATTTCTTCTTGGTAATCAGCTGAACGCGAGAAATGGCGAGAAAGAAAGAAAGAAGCAACTAGGCATCTTCTTTGGAAATCGTCTTTTCGGACAAAAACCCAGTTCATTAACACCCTCTATCTTCAGTCCAATAAACATGTTATTTCGATTACACTACAAAAAAAAAAAACCAACCGCGCGTTTGTAGAACACAGCAATTAAGTCAAATGGAGGGACAGAAAGATTCATCCGGCCTCGCAGAATTTCAAATTGATGCCCGTTTCGGTCGGAATCAAAAGCAAAAGGAGAGGGGGAAGCGACAGGGCATCACGCGATGAACACAACCAGCAAACAAGATCGATTCTAACTCCAAACCCCTCACAAATCCTCTCGGGTAACCCAAACCAGGCGGATGAACACGAAGCAACCCATCTTTAGATCCGCCGAAAACAGCGTAAATGTCAAGTCCGAAGCATCGAACGACCCACTCGACCAAACTTATGGGAAACGAGACAACTAGGGAGTAAGAGAAAAAGCTAGGGTTCCGTGAGAGCTTACGAGCTGACGGGCCCGAAGAGCCTGGAGAGACTTGCGAGCCAAGATGGAAGCTGCCATCTTTGCCGGAGCGAGGGGCGCGTGGTGGGAGCGAGGAGGAGGAGGAGAGAGATTTGGGTGAAGACGACGAGCTTCTTTGCTCTTGCTCTCTCGCGGGCAGCTACAGGAAACGGGAACGCACCACCACGCGACTTCTCTGTGGCCGATCGGTGCGAAGCCTGTTCGGTCCTCCGCTGGCCCGGCCCGAATCAGATCTTCCGGTCCGGCCCGGATCGTTTCGGCCCGTATGGAATGGGCTTTTCTTCACGTACAGAGCTTGGAAAGCAAAACTCGCAAGGCGAGTATTGCAACTCTACCATCATTTTTTTTTTGTTGCTTTGCTAGGCTTACAATTAGAGAAAATGACACAAATAGTCCATGAACTTTGACTCACTATACAATATGATCCATGAACTTTTAATTTGTTCAATGTGATCCTTGAACTGCAGCAAAATGTGCAATGTGGTCCATGAACTTTCGATTTGTTCGATATAATCCATGGAGTTTTGGCTCATGTTTAATTTAGTCCCTAAACTATATGAAGGACAATAATGAATATTTTCATATAGTTCAAGAATTACGTTGAACGTGCATCAAAAGTCTAGGAATCACATTGAACAAATTAAAAGTTCAGGGACCACATTACACATTATGCTAGAGTTAATGACCACATTGAATAAATTAAAAGTTCAGGGACCATATATTCGGCCAAAATTCGGGAACCATTTGTGTCATTATCGCTTTATTAATTAAAATCACAAAGTAAACATCCTCTCTCTCCCTCCGCTCCAAATAATTTTATTTAGAATCACAAAAATATACTTGTTTCATCCAAAATCAAAGAAAAAGGAAAGTGAGAAAAACTCAAGCTGGCCAAGCATATTATAGAAAAAGCCTCGACTTCTACTATTATTTTTTTCTTTTTTTTTCATGAATTTATGAAGTTTCTACTTATAAATTTTACTTTCTCTAAGTCTTTGTTTAGTATTTTGAAAATTCCATCAAACGGCTTATAACATTTTAATTTTAATAGGTTAAGAATGTGAAACAAATCTTTCTTATACCTGGATTTAAGAATTTGTATGAAGATCCTCCTTATCTTCACTTTTTAGATATTTAATCAACCTGATTAAAACACCAGATTAATACAAGTTCAATTATTCTTGTTGATGTTCTCTCTCTCTTTTTCTTTCTAATGAAAGAAATGTAATTATTGTAACAACATATGGACTCAACTTTAGCCGCTTATTTTACTTTTATATATCTTATAACGCATACTACATGTCAACACCCATAAATATATCATACTCATGAATCATTTTCATTTTCAACATAATGAATGATACATATGATAAGTGATCACATTATATCTGTGAGTTTGTGCATACAAAGTGCTTTAAAATTTGATAATTTTCTTTTCTAAGTCGTTCTTTTGCTTAAATGTTTTGCCATATGGGCCTTATGCTGGAGGTCCTATAGAAAACCTTAAATTCTATTAATGAGTCGTGTGAGATTTTATATTTAAGAAATACATCTAAATTAGCATCTAATTTTATTACTTGACCTTTTTACACAATATGAAATATAGTCTCTTCATAAACCAAATTTGAATATATCTCTTTAGAATTTATTTTGAAAAAAAAAATTAAATGAAAAAATAAACCCCAAAAGAAGTAATGCATTTCTGAATTTATTTTAATGAATATTTTCCAATTTCCATTCCAATTTGCATTAGGGGTAATCGGTTCCAAGGCAGGCAATTCCCATCTCGAAACTGTCCGCTAAGGACTGGCTCCGAAAAATGAGAACCGGCAACTGCCTATTGGTTCCATTGATTCATCCGAGAATCAGACCACCGGTCGAAATGTCCCCAACGAATTCATTCAGTGGTTTCCACGATCCCTGCACCGCCGTGCCCACTTGCCCTCGACGAGCTCCAGCTTTGTCGAGACCTCACGTGGCCGAGCACCACCCCGCCGTCGCCTCATTGACGACGCCATCCTTTTGCCGTGACGACTTCAAGCCAGCCGTGTGCTTTGCTGAGCCACAAAGCAGCGGCCCCATCCCAAACTTTGCCGAGATCTCCATCGACGAAGCTGCTAATTCTTCAATGCACTTTGCTGTCTCTTGTCGCCCACACCACCGCCTCCATACAACGCTGATTCAGCGGCGAATCTATAGCCTGCTGCTAGACGCTCCTATTGGTCATTTTTCGCTGCTGGTTTTTCCTTCACAGTTCCTAAAGTTTATTTACCGCTACTCACTGCCCGTGATCTTTGCTATCTATTTCTTGGTCAAAGTCGGTGGTCTTCACTATCCGGGTGTCATCGTTCTTGCTGCCAAACTAACCAATGTGGTTGTCGGTTCAGAGCTGCTGCCCTGTTTTCTCTAGCGATCAAGAGGGAGAGTGATAGAGGGAGCGACGAGGCCAAAGGCGATCAAGAGCGAGAGTAAAAGATGGATCGACGAGGCCAAAGGCCATCAAGAGTGAGAGAGGGAGGCGAGGCCGCGAGATGAGCGAGCCAAGAGACGGAGAGAGACATAGAGGAAACTAAGGTTTTGATCTAAAAACCTAAAATTTAAAAAAATTATATATATATATATGTACCGATCCTGTCCGGATGAGCGGTTCCACACCTAGAACTGGACGGATGCTCACCAATTCTGGTTACTAGAGCCGGAAATTGAACCGGTCTCTATGGGAACCGCCGGTTCTGGACTGGTTTGGTCTGATTCAATTCTGGGCGGCCGAGGCGGTTCCGGCTTTTTTGCACACCCCTTCGCCGCTGCAACAATTTGCGTTTATGTGGGGGTTTCCATCATAGCTACTACTGGAACTTGTGTATACTTGGTGGTGATTTTTGGGAAAAGATTAGGAGCTTCAATGGCGGCATGAAGTAGATCTCGTAGCCCTTCTCACTGATACAAACTTCAGTACTCATTTGCAAATTTGTACAATTCTTTTGGCTTTGAGCCATTCCTCGTAGTAAATTTAATCGGTAATTTATTAAAAGACTTCTCCTTGCAATGATGAGTTGGACGAGTTAACTTGTTCGTCGGTTCGAACAGTAAGAGAACGAGTGAGACCATTTTCCAGCAAGTTTTGTTCTATTATAGGGATGGTCCACTCCATATATAGAAATTTTACTTGCGGTTTTAAGAAATTTGAGTTTGTTCAATCCGAGTCATCGAACTTATAAGATTTGTGTGATGGAGTCCTTCAGTCATAAGCATATTTAATTATGTCGATGTGGTTGATGACATGGCAACTTCAATTAACGAAAACCAAACTCACTCTTGCAAAAAGAGGAGAAAAAATGCAGGCAACGGAGGCGAGATAAAAGACCCTCCATCACACCACCACACTACCATCGTCGGCCATTCGCCATCACCACAGCCAGCCTCTCTTCGAAAAACCCTAACCTCTCTCTTAAAGCTTAATGTCGTTTCTGTGCAAGACTCCTGTACATTGGGGTTCTTCAGTCAACTCTTAACAATGGCCGGACCGGCCGTCTGTCGTGGCGAGCCTCATCTCAGCCTTACCTATACCGCCTGTCGTTAAAATGACGATCAAGGCAAATGTGCCTTCTAGGAACCCAATATATTTGAGGTGGGGATATAGATGTTGACATTACAAGAAAAATCTTCTCGGCATTTTATGGCAGGGGAAATTTCTTTCCTCGACTTACGAAAATACCGGTACATCCGTTCGTCACATGGCACTTGGGTAAATTTCTTTTCTCGCCGAACGAAAATATCGGTATATTCTTTTCTCTACCCTCGCGAGGTACCTACCCAACAAAAATTTAAAGTGACATGGAAAGATCTACACAACCTATGTGAAGCAAGCATGGAACAGCCACTACGGACCTCTAATTCCTTCCCCGCCGAACGGGTAAAGGATAGAACCCACCCCACCTTTTTATGCCCCTCTTCCGGAAGAAAGTAATAAGTTCAAAACCTTTTTAGCCACTCAAAATCACATTCCAATCACTCGTGAGCCGTCCAAAGACCCAAAAAAAAAATCTTCCATTTCACACCACAAAATCTATAATTTTCCAGTTGTAGATTCGACCCCCCCACCAACCCAAAAGAAGCATAGACGAGCACCACCACTACCTCTTCATTTAAAAATATAAATTAGCAAACATGCACACAAAAAAAAACAATATTTGAAAGATTAAGTAAAGATATTTTATTAATAAACATTTGGGATGAAGGAAATATATGATAATATGCGTGGAAAGGTATAAAATATTTCAAGATTGGAAGTCTTTTCAGGAAGATTATCGTCGGATAGAAAAAGAAATTAAATTTCGATATTAAAATGCGTGAGAGATTACGTAGAATTATTAACTTGAACTTTTATTAAAGGGGGGTTCGATATTTGTAAAATAAGTAATTACGGACATTTTGGAAGAAAAGAATCGATTGAAATCCCCTAAAATTAGAAGGTCCTCTTTATATTACATAATAGTATGAATTAGCCATTTATCTTTAAAATATTGCAAGTGGGAATATACCCACTATTTTTTATTTTATTCACGAAAATCGACCACTTTCAATTATAGTGCACGCCGAACTGAGCTGTATTCGATTATGTGAAAGTGAAACCTTCTAAATTTGAATTCCTCCACTTTTTAGGAATCAAGCATGCGTGGACGCCTTCTCATTTATTCGTGGAATTGTTCGACTTTTCAAACCTAGGAAAATAAAGACATTGCGTGTTACTATGTTTGCCACTTTATTTGCTCAATTCGATACCAAAAACGAGGGCATATCTACTAATTGATGATTCCATACCAATAGATTTATTTTGGAAATAAACTTTTCGCAAAACTAAAGAGTTCTTCTTCCCACTTATATGAGAAAAGGAAGGACGTATATTAAAAAAAATGGATTTGTTTACCGAAAGTCCTAAAATTTATCACGAAAGTGCAATTAAGTCATAAAACTTGCAAAAAGTGTAATAAAATCCTAAAATTTGTCAAATTGGCCCCTCCCAGCGATGGTATGGCGACGGCAGCAAGGGCTTGCAGCCCTCCCTACTTGACTTCTCCTCCTCCTCCTCCTCCTTTTAAAAATATATATATAGCTTATTTTTAAAATTTGTATTGAAATAATAATAATAATAATAATAATAATCCATGTCATCACCATGTAGGATAGAAAAAATAAATAAATAAAAAAGTCATGTTAGCATTTTTCGTTAGCCAAATTGAACGGAGTTAACTTTATGATTCGATTGAACAAACTTGACAAGTTTTAGGACTTTATTGCACTTTTTGCAAATTTTAGGACCCAAATGTACTTTCATGAAAATTTTTAGGACTTCCAGTGAACATATCCCTAAAAAAAAACAGAGATACCAAATGGATTAATGGAGGAATACAGCAGTAAGATTAGTTTATGCTTGATTTCATTTAAAAGATCTAATCACATTTCTAAACCTATTTGTCTAATTTAAGAAATTTTCAAGATGTTATTTATAGCAAGGTTTGTATTTTTTTTCTCCCATTAAGTTGGGGGTATCTTGCTTATACCTCCTACTCAAGGATTTTCTATGGGTCTATTCACTCACTTGCATGTACTTATAACTTTATTTTCTTTTTCCTTATGATAATCTAAGGACACAAATGCAAATACTTGGTTACCTAAAGGTCGGGAAAATTACCAAAAAAGTCCTAAACCTTTTGCAGTTGTGCCAATTCAGTCATAAACCTTTTTGTTTTTGCCAATTCAGTCCTAAACCTTTTGCAAATCAGCCAATTCAATCCTTTTGGCCGGCCGGCGCTGACGTGGCCGCCGGCCGGCATCGACGTGGCAATATTTTATTATTTTCAAATTTTTTTTCCTTTTTTCTTTTTTTTCTTTTCCTTCTCCCCCCTAGCCTGTCTAGCCAGGGGGGAGGCTCGCCGGCGAGGGCCTAGCTCCGACGAGGCGAGTTGGGCCCTCGCCGCCGCTAGGCGAGGCGAGCTCGCCTTGGTCGGGCGAGCTCCGCCCTCGCCCGCATCCGGCGAGGTGGAGCTCGCCCGCCATGGCGAGCTCCGCCTCGCCGAAGCTGGGCGAGCTTGCCCAGCGGCGGCGAGGGCCCCGCTCGCCTCACTGGAACTGGGCCCTCGCCGGCGAGCCTCCCCCCTGGCCAGGGGGGAGAAGGAAAAGAAAAAAAAAAGAAAAAGAAAAAAAATTCGAAAATAATAAAAAAAAATATTAAAATATTGCCACGTCGATGCCGGCGGCTATTCGTCACCGCGTGTATTCATGGGCCACGGCTGCCACGCTGGCACATGCAAATGCCAAAAGAACTGAATTGGCCGATTTGCAAAAGGTTTAAGACTGAATTGGCAAAAAAAAAAGGTTTAGGACTGAATTTGCACAACTGCAAAAGTTTTAGGACTTTTTTGGTAATTTTCCCCCTAAAGGTCCGTTCAACATAGTATCCTGCAAGCCCCATAATCGGTTCAGTTCAAACCTTTGGTTTGTGTGGGTATCTTGCCTATAGCAGATTCTACAGAGTTGGTAAGATTTGAATGGGCAACTTTCAGTTTTTGAACTAAAAATTTCTCGACATCCCAACTAACGATGCCAAGTGCCAACCTTGGAGGTTAGTACTTGTGACTTTCACATTTGCATTTTGTACATAATAACATAGCTCTTGCCCAATTTGGAGCCAGACATTTTTTTTTCTTTGTGGAAAAAGGACATTGAAAACTTTCGTGCAACAGATTATCGAACTTATCCTCATCACATGCTTCATTCAATGTAGCTTTGTTTTCCTCGAAAAGGATAGGGAAAAGCCTTTTCAAAAAGGATTATATTAAATGGTTTCATGAGAGTTCCTCAAACTATATAGGATGAAGATAAATAAAAGGTCATGACAAAAGTTCAAGTATTTTTAACAAATTCTGTAAGTTCACGTGAAGATAAATTTATTTAGTAAATAAAGATATATTCACATGCTATTATGCGAGTACAATACTTCTAGTAATTCATAGTAAAAAGCAAAAATCAAATTTTGACAAGGCGAGAAATTCATATGATGTGATAATTCATAGGGAAAAAATAAGGAAAGGAAGTTCAGGGAGCAAAAACGGTGGAAATAAGATGAAGGTGACTTGAGGAGGAAAGAAAGAAGATGGAGGAAAAAAAAATGATTTTCCTTGGTTGTTGTGCTGAAGGAAGAATTTCTAATCTAAAACAAAAAATTATCCTCCTGTTTTTTCTTTTTGAAAATTCAACTTTTCGTTTATGTATTTTCATTATTTTTCTAATCAAACTCGTGTACTTTCAATTTTTTATTATTATAAAGTTCTTCTACTTGTAAACAAATGTGTAATCACCGTCAAAGGGGTTGGTGGAGTGGTAAGGATTTTGGTCTTGAGGGTGACTGATATCAAGTTCAAGTCTCTCTGCCCTTCACCTTATTACACTCTTGATTGACATAAAGACTAGTATGTGGATTTGGCTAGTTCTTCCCCGGTTAGTGCCTAGCTGGTCGGACTCTTATAGTGCAGTCGGTGTGGGAGTCCGGGTCATAAAAAAAAAGTCTAATCAAGTCCCTCCCGTATAAAATTCGGCCAAATTTAGTTGACGTAGTCGTCGGAGATTGACGGAGTATGACATGGACTTCATATTGCATATGTGGACACCCTTCCCGGGAGGTCGACGACGAACTAATAAATTAGTTTTAGATTTTTTTATCTCCTACCAAATCTCTATCCAAGTTCACATCGGTAATGTTTATCCTATGTTATCTGCGAAATTGAATTTGGCCGAATTTTGAAACAAAATGATTTGATTAGACATTTCTTTTCAAATAAAAGAACTTGATTAGGAAAATTAAAAACACAGAAACTTGATTAGAAAAGTAGCGAAAATATAGGAAGGAAAGTAAAAATTTCCCATCGTTTCGCTTCGATTTGATTGAAAAAATTATAGATTCAATGTCGAGCACGGCTGAATACAAGGAAAGTGGCACCCTATGGGATAATTCAAGACATTAAGCTAAAATTATCAATATAACATATTTCTTTTTTACCTATGGCATTTCAGGGTTCTCTCTTATTGTTTTCAATCATTAAAAATAAGATAAAATTATCAAAATTGCCCATGCTGTAATTCGTCAGGTTAGAGTTTTATGAACACCGACATCACTCGCTTCAAATCTCGTCGGATCATGAGTCTTTAGATATCGCAATTTACTTTATCATATCATTTGTAGAATGAGTCTATTTTTTTCTTTTGAAATACGTGCATTAGAACTGCTAAAATTTATTACGAAAGTGCAATGAAGTACTAAAACTTTCAAAAAATGCAATTAAGACCGGAAACTTGTTGCGAAAGTGCAATCAACTCCTGAAACTTGTCAAATTGGTTCAATCAAGTCCTTCTGTTGGTTAAACTTTTGCGAAAATTTTAGGACTCGGCCGCACTTTTGTGACAAGTTTAAGGATTTGATTGCACTATTTTAATCCGTAGCAAATTTTAAGACTTCCGGTGTACTTATCCATCTTTCTTTTAACGGGAGAAACGTACTTTAGCGGCCTATGGAATTCAATAAACACACAAGATAGGCATAATCTTTGCCCCCAAAAAAGAAAGAAACCCCATGTATATAAAAAAGGCACATTCTTTTTATTCATTCAAAAAGTTATATATATATATAAAAAATATCGGCTCTCCATGTTCTTCTCCTTCTTGACCCCACCTGTGTGCATGCCAGAATCCACTCCCCTTGGTAGCGAAAGCGAGACTTCCTTCCCCCTTCTCTTTTCACCTGTTTTATTCTCTCGTTTCTTCCTTCACAGATATGGCCGGCTCTTCCGCTAACACCAACAGCACTCATCTTTGGACCGCCTGCAAAAAAGTTTAGAAAAAGAAAACTCTCTCTCTTCCCCATCTCTCTCTCTCTCTCTCTCTCTCTCTGCTCTGCCCTCCCCTGTTGCAGTTCACTTTAATACTTCTCTTACATCTTCCACATGTCTCTCTCTCTCTAAGCCTCGGCCCCATTCAAAAAATGCTTCTTCCTCTCTCTCTCTCTCTCTCTCTCACCTATAAATCTGTCCCTCGCTCCATTCATTCTTTTCCCCTCCCAACAGACATTCTCTCTCGGTATCTCAACACCCCTTTAGCCCCCCCCCCCCCCACACAGCACAAACTCTGTCTCTCTCTCTCTCTCTCTGTCTTGGGACTCTGGAGATGGAGGAAAGGCTCCGTTACGGCAACAATGCGGATGAGGACGAGGACGAAGCGCTGTCGCTCTCCGACCTCCCGCTCCATCTGGCCGGCGGAGACTCCCGTGCCGCAGCCGACGACGGCGAAGAATCGAGGACGGAGGAGGGTCGCCGGGAGGATCAGGATCGAGCCGGGTCGTGCGGGACGGAGGACCAGGAGTTCGATTTCGGGTCGCGGGTCGGCGGGCCTTGCTCCTCCGGGTGGCGGATGTGCGCGACCGACGAGCTGTTCTTCCAAGGCCAGATCCTCCCTCTCCGCCTCTCCGTGAGCTCCGACTCCTTGCGGGACGAGGGGAGGAGGTCCGTGTCGAGATCGGATTTCGTGGAGATCGGGTCGATCAGCACCCGGGCCTCGAGCATGGGCAGCAGCAGGAGCAACAGCCACGGGAGCAGTCGCTACTCGTCCTCCTCGTCGACGTCGCGGTCGTCGTCGATGACCAACTCCTCCTCGTCGAGAGCCAGCTTCCACCGGGTCAACCCGTTTCACGCCCATCCGAGCCCGAAGCCCCAAATCGGGCCTTCCCCCGGGAAATTCAGGACCCGCAGCCTAAAGTCGCCGCCGTCGTCGATGTGGGAGTTCTTTCGGCTGGGCTTGATCCGCACGCCGGGCATTGGACTCGCCGAGCTGAAGCCCCGCAAGAGCACGGTCAACGGCGCTGCCGACATCCAATGCTTGATAAGCCGCAACAGCAGCAGCAGCAGCAGCAACGGCAGCGTCAACAACGGAGGTCTCGCGAGCGGCAACAACAAGAACGTCGAGCAGAAGACGAACGACAGCATGAGCAAGAGCAAGAACAGGGAGAGGTTCTTGTTGAACGGGTCGTTTCTCGGCGGGTGCAGGTGCTCGGGGGACGCGGTCTCGTCCAGCGTCTTCGCCGTGATGGGCGGCGGCGGTCAGGCGAGGAGGGCGAGCAATGCGGGGGACGACGACGAGGTGGTCGGGAAGATCAGGCTGATGACGACGGCGGCGGCGGCGGCGGCGGCGGAGGCGAAGAGGAAGGCGTCGCGTCATCGAACGTTCGAGTGGATAAAGGAGCTTTCGCATGCTACCTATCCTGTCGACTCGTGATCGGGACGAAAGCGGTCGCTCCCGCATGCATCTCCTTCTTGCTTTAATCGATTTCACTACTTTTCCTTTCCCCTTTTTTTTGTCGTTATGTATCTTTTAGTCTAATTCCAATAACAATTTTAAGATGCTTAAACCCCCCTATACTTCTCTCTCTCTCTCTCTCTCTCTCTCTCTCTCTCTCTCTCTCTCTCTCTCTCTCTCTCTCTAAATTGCAAATGAATGATTGATTTATTTATTGCAACACCAATTACAATTAGGCCTAATTCCAAAAAAAAAAATATTCAACTTTACCTTGAGTGATAATTTTTGCCCAAACTTTTTTTTTTGTTTTATAAAAAATCACCAACTTTTACTCGAGTCCCAAATCTAGCCCGAACAATTAAAAATTCCACATCACGGGAGGCCAGATTTGTGATTCGAGTAAAAGTTGGCAATTTTTATTGAGACCAAAAAAAGTTCGGCCCAAATTTTCACTCAAGATAAAGTTAGTGCTTTTTGGGGGAATTAGTCCTATTGTTATATTACTTGAGAAATTGCTTTTAGTATTTGTAGCATTACTTCTTCTAATGTAATGCTTGTCAAAGGGTGGGATTTATATTACAAGACATATATGCAATTAAATGGAGATATCACACGCAGCGAAGAGGCAAAATCAGATATCCTTAGACATTTTATGCTCGAGATAACCATTATGAGATCCTCACCCATCGAGCTTTTTGTTGTAAGAAACGCTACCTTTATTTAAGCTTGGTTTACAAAATTGATATATTAAGTGATGCGCTAAATTGCTGCTAGGTAAGATGACCGACTTACTCATATGCCTACTTACAGTCTGTTACATATTATAGCGTGTCAATTTTGCCGACCAACTTTAGTATACCTAGCTAGCATTACACTTTTATTGCATATCGTGTAGAAGAAGCATCTTCGAAATGATATTAAACCAAGCTAATCAAAATCTTAAGGAGCATTATTTGTATGATGAATTTGTCCTTTCACATTTATTCACATGATTAACAGGCACTAATGATTATCAGGAGAGCCTCCAGCAGTGATTTCCTCTCTTTTTTTTTCTCTTTTTCTTTTTTTGGGTTCTTTTGGAATATGGTTAATATCACGAAAAACCCAAAACTGGTACACCTGTGACAATTTTATCCTAAACTAATTTTTTGACCACCAAAAACTCCAAACTGGCACACTTGTGATAAATTTACCCTTAGTTCGTTTTATTTAATTTTTTTTTTGGTAACCGAGGTGTTCGGGCCAGCTTGCGCGCACCTCGACTATTCCTCGGAGGAGACTAGCACAGTAAACCCACCGCCATGGCCCCCCACTTAAATCACAAGTGCTCAGCTGGGGAATCGAACCTGAGACCAGTGCGCCTAACCACACAATCCCAAGTACACCCTAACCAACTGAGCTACCCATGAGTGGGTGTTTTATTTAAATTTTACCGTCAAATTGCTTTGTTAAATGACACTCGACAGTTAACTGATGTATCCATTTTTTATTTTACCCTTAATTTATCACAGATATACCGGTTTGTGATTTTTTGTGATATTAATTCAATTTAACGAAAAATAACGGAGGGTAAATTTATCACAAATATACTAGTTTGGGATTTTTAGTGATCAAAATATTAATTTAGAGTAAATTTATTATATGTGTACCAGTTTGAAGTTTTTTATGATATAAAAATAATTTAAGATAAAATTATCACAAGTATAATAAATTGAAGTTTTTCGTGATATTAATCTTTTGGAATAAGAAGCAGTGGTAGAGAAGATTAGATTTTTCCCTTCTTTTTTTTTCTTATATATATATTTTTTTGTGGGGGTTGGGAGGATAACTAATGATTGAGAATGTAAGAGCGTGATGGGAGGAAATGATACAACGTCAGAGTTTGCGGTGTTAGTGGCGGTGCATGTCATGATTAAAGCGTGAATATGCGCATTTTCTATGTTTTCCCCCTTTTTCCATGCGATCGTGGGAAAAGGGCCCCTATCTTTGTACCCGTGAGCTCGCCAGATCTCAACCGTCTAAAACCCGCGGAGCCCACGTGAGCTCCCCACACGATCAAGCGGCTGGGATTGGATGGGCTCACGAGTATCCGGCGCAGAGTGTGATGTCTCTGCGGTGGTGGGGGGGCGCGGTGGTGGATCGTGTTTTGAAAATGACTAGCACTACATGAATGTGTCCCAACTTTTTTACCTATTCTTGACTGTGTCAAAGCAAAAGGCTCACGCCTTGCACGGCAAATACAGAGAGAAAGATGATGAGAACTCGGGAAGCATGGGACGAGAAGTTGGGGGAACACGAATCCCTTGCGGCCGTCAAAGGTAAAAAAAAGAAGGAGCAAAATCATTGAAAGGTTTTCCAGGCCAATAGAAAAAGCATATTTACTCGGGGAAAGAAAGAAAGAAAACGAAACGTGAGAAAGGTTACCGACGTAAATGTTAGTCTCTCTGAAAACCCGACCGATCTTGATATAGTTATTCAGGGACACGCATTAATACTCGAGAGATGGTCTCGAACAACTTTGGAATCCTTTGAATTTAGCAAGATGAATGCACAGTGTTATATGTGCTTCGATTAAGTAGTTTACATATCATCAACCGCTACACATTGAGTCGTGATGTCTTTAGGCTAGCAGTATCCATCTGCTGATAAACGAGATGATGGCATCTAGATGTTTTATTATGCGCTCAGATGTGCCTCTGTCTCGTTGAAAAAAAAAACAAACAAAGATCTTTTAAATATAATGGATCAAATTGAATAGATAAAAGTTGTGAAATAAACTTTTACCGATTTTGGATGGGAAAGTAAATGGCGGGACACTAAAGGAATTTAATTGCCAGTACTTGAAATTCAACATGTTGAAAGATAGATTTATAAAAAAAGTAAAGATAAACATACATTTGCAAGAACTAGTATATTGTGATTGACTGGACAAACCTTTACAAAGAGTACAACTTAGGTATATATAAACCACCATTCAAGGTGTTTGAATTTACAAATTACTTCGTAACCTATGTGAGGTTACTGATAAGGAGTTACAACCTCTATACACGATGTCCTATTATCTAGTAATGATCAGTAATGTGCTCTGGTCTATCCATCATCATTGTCTTCGATTGACGTATAGGTAGACCTTTGCTCTATTCATTAATAACGTTGTTTTAATACTTAACCAAACTCTGGGATTGCTTACTGTTGATGACTTTGTCGTTCAACGTCTCTCAAGTCCTTGTGAAGGCTCTTGTCAACAATTTTCACACCGTGTTGTCCATTTCCTTTCATTATTGACAAGATTGTGGTTTGTCTATTATTTTGTTAACTAATGAGTTCTGTTTCGACCAAACTTTATTCTTGTCGACCGAGTCTATCACTTGTCCATAATAAAAAAATTGATCATTTTTTGGTGTCAACAACCTCATAAAAATTTATAATTACCGAACACTCACCTTCTTTCTTCTTGCTCTCATCCCCTCCTCTGGTCCTCGCCACACCCCAGTACTTGGATGCTTTCTCAGTTTCTCTAGTGCCAACTCTGAAATTAGAGGGACTCACCCTTAACTTGACAATGCAGAGGGGAAAGATAAAATGTCACAAGCGAGGCAGGTTTGAACTCGGGAAAATTACCTAAAAAGCCCTAAATCTATTACAATTGTGTCAATTCAGTCCTAAACTATTTTTTTTGGCCAATTCAGTCCTAAACCTATTGCAATTGTGCCAATTCAGTCCATCCGGCCACTTTTGGCCGGCCGGTGCTGACGTGGACGCCGGCCGGCGCCCGGGCGGCTGACATAGCATTATTTTAATAATTTTTTTTTCGATTTTTTTACCTTTCTCTTTTTTTTTTCTTTCCTTCTTCCCCCTAGCCGGACCGGCCAGGGGGAGGATTGCCGGCCACTGGGGAGGCTCGCCCTCGCCGGCACACCCTCGTCGGCACTAGCGAGGGCGAGCCTCACCCAGCTCCAGCGAGGGCCGGCGAGGGCGGAACTCGCCATGGCTGGGCGAGCTCTGCCCTCGCCGCCGCTGGGCGAGCTCGACCTCGCCCAAATTTGGCGAGGTCGAGCTTCGCCATGGCTGCGGGCGAGGTCGAGCTCACTCGGCCATGGCGAGCTCCGCCTCGCCTCGCCCAAAGGTCTTGGCGGGCGAGCCTCCCCGCTTCTTGCAGAGCCGGCCCTAGCCCCTGGCTGGTTCGGCCACCGGAAAAGAAGGAAAGGCAAAAAAAAAATACAGAGAAAGGAAAAAAAAATAAATTTCGAGCTCCTCCATCGCCGGCCTCGCCGTCACACAGCCATGACGAGGCTCGACCTCGCCAAATCTGGGCGAGGTCGAGCTCGCCCAGCCATGGCGAGCTCCGCCCTCGCCGTCGCACAGCCATGGCGAGGCTCGACTTCGCCCAGTGGCGGTGAGGGCAGCTCGCCATGGCTGGGCGAGCTCGACCTCGCCCAGATCTGGCGAGGTCGAGCTCGCCTAGCCATGGCGAACTCCGCCCTCGCCGGAGCTAGGCAAGGCTCGCCCTCGCCAGTGCCGGCGAGGGCGAGCCTCCCCAGTGGCCGACGAGGGCAAGCCTCCCCCTAGCCGGAAAGAAAAAAAAAGAGAAAGGAAAAGAAATTCGAAAATAAAATATATTAAAATAATGCCACGTCAGCCGGTCGGCGTCCACGTCAGTGCCAGCCGGCCAAAAGTGGCAGGATGAATTAAATTGGCACAATTGCAAAAGATTTAGGACTGAATTGGCAAAAAAAAAAGTTTAGCACTGAATTGGCACAATTACAATAGGTTTAAGACTTTTTTGGTAATTTTCCGTTTGAACTCCAATGCGAGAGGGATGCCTCTCGAGCCGGACTTCTAGGGTGCGCATGACAATCATTCTGTGCCCGGGAACTATTTCTACTCAGAAATGATTCTTTTTTATTCTGTGCCCGGAAACAATTTCTGAGCATTTGAAGGCATTTGGTAACTGTCCAAAATTTCTATTCCTGGGATAGAAAAGAACAGAAATACGTTTGGTAACTACACAAAATTTCTTTTTATTAATAATATTTTAAATTGTTTAATTTTTTTTCTTTTTTTTTTTTTGTTTCTACCCTTCCCTTCTTTGACCATGGCCAGAGCGTCGCGGCCCTCGCTGCCTGCCTCACCGCCGGCCTCGCCTAGATCAGGCAAGGCCGAGCCTCGCCGTCGGTCGCGACAGCGAGGTCGGCTTCGCCGTGGGTCGCGACGGCGAGGCTCGGCCTCACCCGAGATCGGGTGAGGCCGAGCCTCGCCGTCGCGACCCACTGGCGCAGAAGCCGACCTCGCCGTCGGGCTCAAGACGGCGAGCCGCCAGTCTCGCCCAGGGCCGAGGGTCCAGGCCTCACTCCTCGCCTGGCGAGGGCCGTGGACGCCCTCGTCGGCCCCGGGCTATGGCGGTCGGGTGCAGGTTGGCCGCCACGGCGACCGACCACACCCGTGGAAGAACAACACAAAGAAGAAAAGAAAAAAAAGAAAAAGAAGAAAAAGAACTCATTCTCGAAATTGTATCGAGAAACAAGAAGCAACTTTTTTTTACTTCTTGTTTCTCTTCCAAAACTGTTTCTGGGCACAAATTTTTGCAAAAATGTGCCCGGGAACAAAAAGTTTACCAAACGCATTTTTGTTCTCAAACTATTTATGGGAACAAAAGAATAGAAATTTTCAGTGTTTGGCACGTTACCAAACGGGCCCCTAGAGATGAGGCCTCTTTTGCAAAGTCAAGTCAATTTGTCAACAACGAAAAGAAAGACCTTGCTCCACCACATCACTTCCAACACTCGAGATAGATAAGAAATGAAAAATGAACACGACTTCAGGATGGGTTTAAACTGAGTCTTGAAAGAAGGAATTTTGCCCTAAGCTAGGTTATTTACACATCAAAGTAAAGACTACTACAAGACTGAATGGTAGAAAAACCGCGAAGGGGAGAACTCATGAAAGAAGAAGATAGACTGTCGAAGTTCACAAGCAAAGGCCACGAACGGTTATCGCTCATAAAGAGAAAGAAATTGAAAATCTGTGCTTCAATTGAAGAGTTTTTCCAAGGGGACTGGACCTGACATTACATAAAAGGGGGCACTAGGGGAATGAGTCACACCATACCAGGGCAAGGGGCCTAACTGACTTTCATCTCAGGCTAGTTGATAGAAATTCACGTCTTAGATCACCACCTAGCGTGCTCTTACATGAAAGCACCTTTTGGCCATGCTTTCTCAGTCCATTGAGGTAGAGAACGCATTATAGTCGGAAGGGAGCTGCCCCGGTACCGTCGCGTTTTCAGCTGCCACCACCACCAATGGAGACTTTAGCGAGCCATATATCTTTGTCGCCTTCTTGACGTTGAGGCGACACTGTTGGGAGTTCCGTTGCACCTTTTGGCCATGCTTTCTCTCTTTGTGTACTGTGTAGTGTGTGGTGGAGTTCCGTTCTCAAAGCAGAGAGAGAAATGTGGAGGCGACACTATTGGGAGGCCGTTGCGCGGTATAGAGACAGAGGATGATACTTTCACCTGTGGCAACAACGTAAAGAGTACAGTAGTTGTCGAAGGCACGATAGTGAGGATGGAGACGTAGAGAGAAATCAAAGGTATCCTCACGTCTTATGAGAAATCATCACAGCACCTAACAAAACCCTAACCCATTCATTCATTCTCTCTCTCTCTCCATACACATCCGTCGTAAGCGGCTTGTCTCCATCCATCGAAGACACCACCCGCTGCCCAAACCACCATCACATCAGTCTTTTGTGTCACACAACCACCATCAAATCGGAGGCCTTTGACCCTTGTGGGGTTCGATTGAGCCGCCAACTAGCGCGTTGCGAGAGAGAGAGATTGGGGAGGCGGCAATACTGGCGCGATGGGTGATGGGAGGAGACGGTGCCGGTGGTGGTTGAAAGAGAGGTGCGGCGGGGCGCTTGCAATGGACAAGATTGCAATAACCATTACAAGCTTTATATTGCAATAACCATTGTTCTTCCATGGTGTTCCTCTCTTTCTTTTTTCTCTCTAATATGGATTATAGATGAAGGCTACTTACATGAGTGATCTAGAATATGTTATTATTACTAATGATAACTATTAGTAAAATAATCTAAGAAGCATAGTAAAAAACTTACAGACGATATAGTTATCATTAGAAAATTAAAATACAACATGTGGTGGCAGATTAGTGGTGCGAGACTAATCAGTAATCTACAAGATCACATGTTTTTTTTTGGGTAAGGACAAGATCACATGTTTACACCTGCTAACTGCAATAGTCCATGATTTTTGTGCCGATGATAGATTTCTAGACCTTTAGCACTTCGTTGGTACTGTAATGACAGATTCTTATACTTACGGGTGGATTGAATAATTATGACTCAATTAACGTTTTATAATGAATGTACTGTGTTGCCCAAAGGGGTTGCTACATTGGTCGTTCCTTTTAACCCTTGTTTCTCATTCAATAACGAAGATTGATAAATTAAAATTGCGGTACTTTTCTCATATATGTATATGTATATATAGAGAGAATATAGAATGTCCTACGACATAGCTTGAGGAATGGTAAAGTTTCATTGTGTCTTTTTATTGAGGTACAAGTTGTCCGCTTCTTAAATTAATGGTAATTATACAATAGGTATGATCCCCACTTATGTAGTTGAATCTTATGTATTACTGTAGAAAATTTCATAATTTATAACAGTAGGCATAACACAATAATCAAATATCTTCTATGCTATGTATATAACTGTAGATTATTCATAATCTGGTGAGTGACATAATTATGAAATAATTAATATTGGAGAAAAAAGGAATTTGCTTGTCTATATTCTTTTGCTATTATGATGTCAAACCAAGAAAGCAATAGCTATTACAAAACCTAAAGCAACCAATGTAATAGCTAAATCACATGCAATATGATACGACATGGCAACAATCACATACAATATGATACGACAAATCATATTCAAAACACGATGGCGAAATGACATGTCAATAGTCATACATAACATGAGGTAGCAAACCCAATGACGAAATGACATGACAGTACAATAATTACATGCAACCTTGGCATACGACTATGCCTATACCAGTCTTTGCGTACTCTAATACAATAATCAGCACAAAGCACAAAGTTATAGATGCTAACAAAGGGTTTACCCTCAAGGGGCGTTGAGACAATCTAAGTACACAATCCACATTAAAGGTTACTTTCGAAACTGTTAAATGCAAAGTATGGTTTAACCCTGAAACAAACACGATCTTCTATTAATCTGATTGATGGGGAGTGCTCCGGCGAAGATCAAGCCCAAGTAGGGATTCCGGCCCAATTGATGCACTGGGCTTTACGTTTCGGAGTCGATTCTGGCCCAGGCCCTGTCCAGATCAGCCCATTAAGGTGGACTGCCCGGAATTCACCTCAATTACTGTTAAATGCAAACCATGGTTAATCCTGAAACAAACATGATCTTCTCTTAATCTGGTTGATGGGGAGTGCTCTGGTGAAGATCAAGCCCAAGTAGGGATTCCGGCCCAATTGATCCGCCGGGCTTTACAATTTGGAGTCGATTCGGGCCCAGGACCGGGCTGGATCGGCCCATTAAGGTGGACCGCCCCGAATTCACCTCAATATTAGGATAGGGGGAACGAACTTGGTTGGAAGTTCGATGTCGCTTTTGTGGACTTTGACACTGAATGAATCCGCATTTGTCAGGGGCGTTCACTCTGAGATCCCGAACCGACCCGTTGGTCCTATACGGGTTTCTGCACCACGTGTCCAAGTGATTTTTCCATGCAGCTGCTGTCTTGAAACTTGAACACTTGTTCGGTTGGTCACCCACCTTTCCAGCTGCTTCCCTTCACTAATGCTGCCTTTAACGTGTTAGGCTTCCACTCACAAGTGGTAAAGGAAAAGGAGAAAGAGTTCACGAGGGTTTGATAAGGTAAGTTGCAATTTTGCATCCTTGTCCCTGAACATTTAATTGCTGGATGAAATGAATCCATCTACATCACATGATTCATGCTTTTCGCTCCAAATTGATGAGGACAAGTACCGTGAAATCGCGGTTAGAAGTATTTAGCGATGCTGCATTGATGTCATTGCGGAAGGAGTGCGGAATAAGACTTAGGTTTTGGCCGTTGGTCATTGGAGGAATTAAGGTTTTATTTTGGTCAATCAAGGACTCAAGTTTTAAATTTGTCGCATCAAGTCTCGGACACATTGTCAGTGGGATTCGAGTGTCGGAAACCGCACTTGGCAAATGAATTAAAAATTCAACATGGGAGCCCTGCTGGATTTCCGACCCCTAAATTGAATTCCGCTAATGGTGAACTTGAGACTTGATTGGGGCTTTTTTAAAACCGTCGGTCCTCAATCGATTGTAATAGAACCTTGAGACCAGCATCCAAACTTTAAGTCATGTTTCTACTCTGGTCATGGTAGACCAAGTTCAAGCCATGATTGACCAATTTTTGGAACAACTATTCTAATCAAGTAATCGTGCAACTGATGCATTGGCGGCCAATCCATGCAGACTCTTAAATTCAATGAATCGTACCTGATTTTATAGTTCGGATGTAACGAGTACATGCATTAAATACCTAATCTTTCAGATTTGGTCCTTCAAAATACTAGAATAGAGCCGAATCAAGTATTATAACGATTTGACTCGACATTTGTCGAGCTCTTCAAATTCTAATTAGGTATCGTTTGGTACGGCTTCTTTGCAGCAGTTTTAACTATGAAAAGGAGTGCTGCCGTTTTTATGAGGTATATGTGAAGTACCTTCGAGTTACAGCACTACCAAAACCGCAGTAGCTTACGGACTCTTCTAGGAAGCAGCATTGCGCAGCATTAGAATTCGACAATTTTGAAGCGTTTGCTACAAAAAATATAGGGATAAGTGCATTCAAAGTCCTAAAACTTGTCACGAAAATGAAATTGAGTCCTAAAACTTTCATAATGTGCAATTAAGTCTTAAAACTTGTTAGGAAAGTGCAATTGAGTTCTAAAACTTTCAAAAAGTGCAAACAAGTCCTAAAACTTATCACGAAAGTGCAAACAAGTCCTAAAACTTGTCAAATTAGTTCAATCAAGTCCTTCTATTAGTTACACTTTTTGAAAGTTTTAGGATTTGATTGCACCTTCATGATAAAATTTAGGACTTGATTACACTTTTTGAAAGTTTTAGGACTTGATTGTACTTTCGTGACAAGTTTTAGGACTTGATCGCATTTTTTGAAAGTTTTAGGACTCAATTGCACTTTCCTGACAAGTTGTAGGACTTCTAGGCTGCGCATGGCAACCATTTCGGCCTAGGATGCATTTTGGTCGAAATGATTCTTTTTATTCCGTGCCTGAACCGATTCCGAAGCATTTGAAGGCGTTTGGTAATTGTCCAAAATTTCTATTCCTGAAATAGTAAAAGAACAGAAATGTGTTTTGTAACGGCATAAAATTTCTTTTTATTAATAATATTTTAAATATTTTAATATTTCTTTCTTTTCTTTTTTTCTTCTCCTCCTTCTTGGCCATGGCCGGTAAAATATTTTTTAATTAATAATACTTTTATTAAAAATAAATTTTTTATTTTTTTTGGCCATGGCCAGTAAAAAATTTCTTTATTAATAATAGTTTTATTTAAAAATAATTTTTTTATTATTTTTGGCCGTGGTCGGTAAATTTTTTTTTATTAATAATATTTTTTTCTTTTTTTTGGCCATGACCGGTAAAATATTTTTTTTTATTAATAATACTTTTATTAAAAAATAAATTTTTTATTATTTTTGGCCATGGCCTGTAAAAATTTTTTTATTAATAATATTTTTTCTTTTTTTTGGCCATGGCCGGTAAAATATTGTTTTATAAATATTTTTTAAAAAATATTATTAATAAAAAAATATTTTTATTGAAAAAATATTTTTTATTTTTTTTTGCTTGGCCAGTAAAATATTTTTTTTATTAACAATTTTTTTATTGATAATATTTTTTATTAAAATATTTTTTTCCTTTTTTTTTGCCATGACTTGGTCGCCCTCCTAGGCCGATAAAATATTTTTTTATTAATAATTTTTTTATGGCCTAGTCGCTGGCCATGGCTGGTAAAATAATTTTTTTTTTGTTCATGGCCGGTAAAATATTTTATTATTAATAACATTTTTTTATTAAAATATTTTAATCTCGCCAGATACGGTGAGGGTGGCCCTCGCGCCAGACATTAGAAGCTACATTAAAAACCAAGAAAAAGAAGAAAAAAAAAATTGATTCTCATTTTTGTTCCGAGAATCAAGAAGCTATTTTTTTATTCTTAATTCTGCTTCAAAACTGATTCTGGGCACAAATTTGCAAGAATTTGTGCCCAGAATTAAAAAATTTAACAAACAGATTTCTGTTCCAAAACTAATTCTGGGAACAAAAGAACAGAAATTTTCACTATTTGGCCAGTTGCCAAACAGGCCCCTAGTGCACTTATCCCAAAAATATAAGTTACAACATTCCATAGCATCACAATGAAAATATAAGGGTCGGTGGTGGCCGTCGCCCCTTCATTGTTAAATGTGGTTAAACTTTATCCTGCAAAATTTCATGTGCATTTTCTTTAATTCGAAGTTGATTTTTCATTTCGCTTTTCTCAATTGATCACTCTCCAATCGACCTAAATACAAATCCCGCCGTGGGTACCTTGATAAAATGGCGATGATAATCGACATCAAACCCCTGTCTGATACTCACGTATAAGTGCAATATATACTGGTAACACCAATTAAAGTTCATTACTGTCGAAGCTCCCTTTGACATAGATTCAATTATATTATCAGATTTGACGTACGCAAGTTACTTTGTGATTGAATATATGCTTTGAAACAATCCCTCCAAGAAAATAGTTACTGAGGAATCTGCCAATACACTTCACACAAAAATGAGAAATGTTAGGGATGTCCACAGTCAAGGAATAGGTTTCCAAACCACTCATAATTCATTGTTTACCGATTTTTAGATCAGTTATTCTTATTGTTAAAGATAATTAGGATATTTTTCTTAATTTTACATATATCTCTCTTAATTGTGCATGTCCTTGATTGATTATAGTTGATATTATGATTACATTGTTAACTTAGATAATTATCCAATAGAACTTATAACTGGGCTCATGTACTTCACTATGGTATAGAGAAATATACATAATTTACATAGTGCTACTCTCTTCCGCATTATTCCTTTCGTGGTATCAGAATATGATGTCATGAGTTTAAATTTTTCTAGGCCTCTTATCTGCCTCCTTTATTATGTATTACTATGCTTAGTATTAGGCCAAAATTGGTCTTATACATGAGGAAGAGTGTTAGAATATTTAAATATTAAATAACGCCTTTATTTAATAGTTCAAGCTTTTTAAAAGTAATCCTACAACATCTCAAAGTGTCAAAGAGAGGCAATTTTGAGGAAATTTTGAGTGCACCCGGCACACATCACACTTGGTACACACCCAAGTGCACACCTTGGTGCACATACCAAGTGCGCACACCCGGAGCATACCTCGCATCTCATGTCATCTCTTTTGTCATTACTACCAATATCTCCCTCTCAACGTGGATCCCGCAATATTGATCGTCTTGTCTAATGGCGATGCTAGCAACCACGTTAGCCTATTTAGTTGTCTCGTAGCCTGCAGAGTAACCATGACAACCTCTTGCCATGACGATAGCCTCATGCCACGTAGTTTGCGCAGTAGCCGCGACAACATGCAACTGCCACATAAGCAACCATGTCAACGTTAGCCGGTTCTCTCTAGAGCACAACAAACCGCAACAACAATCCAACCCAGGCCTTTTTTCAGATGTTTTTTCGAACTCTAGTCTACTTCCAAGCCATTTGAGTTTGAGGGCAATGTTAAAGAGGATTAGGGTATTTCCCTTGATTCTTTTATTCTCTCAGGATTGTGAATATATATCTCTTGATTGTGCATATTCATGATTGATTACAATTAATATCATGATTATTTTGTTAACTAATATAGTCATCTAATAAAACCTATAAATAGGCTCACGCTCTACTATTTTACACAAAGAAATATACATAATTTGCACAATGCCCTCTCTTCTGCATGCGACATCAAAATAAACTCAAACTTTTCCTTGGATTTCAATGTTATGCCCAAAAACACGGTTTTCTTCAAAGCCTTCCCTAAAAGGAGTCTGTTCTAGACACCAAGTCAATTCGACAACTCCTACGCTCCAAAAAGTGAGCAAGTTCGGGTAAAGGATCTCTCGAATATTGGGTAGCTCGTAGCGGTCGTCTAATCTCTTATCATTATTCTGTACATTTACATTATTTCCATTACAGATTACCGGGTCAAAAGAAACAAGAAATGGCAACCTAACATTGTCGATAGTCAACCCTCACGGTAGATATTGTCTTTTTCTATGCGGGGTTCCATAAATTTTATATATCTAATTTACGTCCTCCAGACAGAGACACGTGTGTATTCTGAAGAGCACCATCAAATCGGCAATTCAGAAACCATTTAAACACAAAAACCCGAAATAGCTATACTGTGACGCAGGTCTCTCTCCTTAGCCATCCAAAACTGCCTCCTCGCGTGAACGGCCAAAGAAGGAGCGATCAAATCTCATGGGGATCGTGGAACAGGCGCACAACGTCCGGGTCCTGGGGTCTGGGGACGAGACCATAGTCCTCGCGCACGGGTTCGGGACGGACCAGTCGGTGTGGAAGCACCTCGTGCCCCACCTGGTCGGTTCGTACAGGGTCGTGCTGTACGACAACATGGGGGCGGGGACCACCAACCCGGACTACTTCGACTTCGAGCGGTACTCGTCCCTCGAGGGCTTCGCATACGACCTGCTCGCGATCCTGGAGGAGCTGGGGATAGTCCAGCCATGCATCTTCGTCGGCCACTCCCTCTCGGCCATGGTCGGGGCCCTCGCCGCCATCTCCCGCCCCGACCTCTTCTCCAAGATCGTCATGCTCGCCGCCTCGCCGAGGTGAGCCCGGAAACTTTCTCTGTGCATGACAAATTTAGGTAATTAGTGTTAGGAAACATACTTGATTTGTTTGAAGACTCAGTTCGCTAAACAAAACGGGAAGAAATTAGAGACTGTAGAATGGAGAGGAGTTCTGTCTGTCTGTCGAGACTTTCCCTATGGACGCGCTGGGCTGTGTGTTCATCTTTTCACTTTTGCCCCTCATTTTCTGAGAGTTTAGTCTTACGATTTTATCGTCAGATAGGTTTGAAGATAGGTTTACTTCCTCCCCATCCTCTCTCTCTCTCTCTCTCTGAGAGGGATAGTCATACTAAATTTGTGCAGTAAAAATGGAGAAAATCATTCACAGTCCTAAACCTATTATATAAATATCATTTTAGTTCTAAACCTTTTGATATAATCTTAAAACTACGTGAAATTTTAATATAATCCTTCCGGCCAATTTGCAAGCCGGTGATTTCAAGGCATAAGGGAGAGAGGGTAAAGGACAAGATATATGTAAGTTCCACGTAAAGAGCTCAAGGGAAGGATTAGAGGGGAATTGTCCCTCTCTCCCTTTTGTTTGTAAGCCTCCCATAGTGTCAGATCAGATAGACTTTGATCATGCCTATCTATGCTTAGTATAACCACATTCAAGTCCTCTTTCTTCTTAACTTGCACATCCTCTCTTCTGCATTCTCTTCCGTATGGTTTGAGTTTTCAGGATTCATTATGTATATTAAAGCTAGCCATAATCGAGAGAATGTTTATTCGGGTGCACATCACATGGCACGTCACTCAACCTTTGTAATTGACACGTGGTCTATATTCAGGTCATTCTTGCACATCAAACGGCGCATGCTAATAGAAAAATATCAGAGTTAATAATTGTAACAAAATGAAAGTTTTGAGAGTAATATATAATAGTTGAAAGTTTGCGAACGAACATGTGCCGTCCCAAAGTTTAGGTGGATTCAGTCTAATTTTCCCCGTCTTTAAATATATGATTTATCCATTTGATCTGAAATATATGCCACAAAATAATTTATTGTATTAGATGAATTATACTGAGAATTTGAAGTATAACTTTTTGTTTGTTACGCGAATAAATGCATTTTTTATCCATTCAAGTAAAAGTCAAATCAAAATAATTTCAACAATAACTTATTTTATCATGTGAACAATCTAAATTTAAACAGTGTAGCAAAAGAATAAAAATTTGCATCTTATTTGAAACATGCACGTTTGTATTCAATTTAGTTTTATTTCTGAAAAGTAGATCATATCATTTGAAGCAAATCCGTTTAATAGAAAATGAGAAACAAAATAATTTGTTATAACTTGAAATTGAGATTCTTTAGGAAGAAAGAAATTAGATAAGAGAGAAGTTTAGAAGTTTTAATATATCAATTTACTATTTGACAAATTTTGTTTACATATTTCAAGTTATCATAAATTTAAACATTTGTGGCTTAGCAATCAAAGTTAAATCATAGCAAAAGTTTTAGAATTTCTTTAAATTTTAAAATTGTTGAAAAACTAAGATATATACATCTAATTAGTTGATTACAAGTTATGAATATCATGCACAGGCAAACTTAGCTAAAAATAATGCGATCAATGTCCATGTTTATGGCTTACCAATCAGACAATTGGTTGGGGAAAGTTTCTTCCAAGCAGGGATGAAGGGGAATATGACCCTTCAAAGAAATGTCCGTCCTCAAATTGAAAAGTGTATATAGATACTTGGTTTTCTTATGGAAGCAAACATAGGTGAATTGATCACATGGATGTGTTTATCTCTAGGTACTTGAATGATCCGGAGTACTATGGCGGTTTTGAGCAAGAGGACCTCGACCAACTCTTTGAGGCAATGCGGGAGAACTACAAGGCGTGGTGCTCCGGCTTCGCGCCGTTGGCCATTGGCGGCGACATGGACACGGTGCACGTCCAGGAGTTCAGCCGGACCCTGTTCAACATGAGGCCCGACATAGCACTGTGCATTGCGCGGACCGTCTTCCACATCGACATGAGGCCTTACCTCGGCCTGGTCACCGTGCCCTGCCACATAATTCAGAGCGCGGCGGACTTGGCCGTGCCGGTGGGAGTGTCCGAGTACATGCACCGGCATCTGGGGGGCAAGTCGACCGTCGAGGTCATGCCGTTGGGCGGCCACCTACCGCAGCTGAGCTCGCCGGAGATGGTCATCCCGGTGCTGCTGAGGCATATTCGCCGCAATCTTGCGGCCTAGTGAATATGTAACTTTGTCCGCTTCGTTTGAGTTTCATTCTTCCTTCTTGCAACAGAACTTAATAAAGGGAAAGGAACAGCTATTCTCAAACATCAGTACCAATGGTTCCATCAAACGAGGCAGGATCTTCACTGCAAAATCTGGTTGGCTTCTTCCTGTGCTTAGCTAAGGTAATCAGCGCACTGAAGATCAAGAACGTGGGAAGTGTGTGGTGAATATATCCACAGATAATCCGCAGTCAATCATAGATAATAAGCAAAACATACAATCTTCGCGGTCGCTCAATCTTGATTAAATCACCCTCGACATTGTGTCTCCTACGGCATGATCTCGTACAGTTGACTCCACAAATTTTTCATCCATTATATTAGAGTTGATAAAAACTTAACCGCGACTTACCACGACCGAAACATATTATAAACCTAAAAAATTATGTTCAACCATCGAAAAGAGTCTTGACACCCATTTTGCCACCCGAATCTGACGGTCAATTTTTGACACTTTGGAATCGCTCACCCGTTCATCGCTGTGTTAGGAAGTTTGCGATTTCCTGATTTTTATTGCGCCTCCCAAAACTAAGGAATCGTAATCATTCCACTTCGACGTAAATCGAGTCAATTCAATGTCGGAAGAAGAAATAATCGCAAGTCAAATTTCGGTCAAATCTTCATATACCTAAAAAAGGTCTCAAAACGCAAAACGGCACTTACAGGTTTCAGAATCAAATGAAACTTTCCGGATCCTAATGAAGGTTAATAATGGTTTTTGAAATTGATAAGTCATTGAAACGATGCTCGGTTCGTAGATCCGAGTCTTATATCTCGATATGGGTTGAAATCTTGTGTGATATATTTCACCTAAAAATATTGGACTCATTGGAAAGCTCTCGACACAAGCATTCCAATGAAGCAAAATTCATGTGAATCTGACATCAAACATGGGATGGAGGTTATATAAGCTCAGAAAGAGCAAGCCTCAACTCAATGAGTTCGCGCTTTTTCTTGAGAGGGCTAATAACGCATGTAAATACCACCCCTCCCATCCCCATTTTCAGAGATGACGAGTCTCTTCCTTGCCCTTTTACTCTTGTAATTCTCACAAATCGAGTTCGATTCTCATATTTATCTTGTTTTTGCATGTTTTTCCATCGGTGTTGGTACTCAAACTCTTGCGCTTTCGAGATAAGTCTCCAACTCCCTTACTTTCAATTCCAATGGAAACCCATGCTAGGACACGTGACGTTTGTTTAGAATAATAGAATTTAGAACACGTCCCTATGCCGCCCATTTTGAATAAAAATACATGCTGTTAGGCTGTTGTAATGCCGAAATAAAATCTCAAATTGTATGATTTATCATTGTGCTGCCGAAATGTCGCTTGCAATTATGCATGTTAATAGGCCATCATAACGACTATTTAGATCTAAAATTAGGTGTTATGATGTTGGCTGTGAAGGAACACAATAGAATGGATGATGTTGTTGTTACTAATTTATGAATTATGCAGTTTGGAGTGAATATAAAGTTTTGGACATATTGAAGTGCTGCATTCGAACACACATTTATTTGAAAGCCAACCCATAGGTCATGTACCGAATGGATTGGATTCAAGTCAAAGATATGCTGTGATAACGAGACAAGAAGTTAAAACTCAATAGCTATCCTGATTCGAACCCATGAACTAAGGCCCATGCATGTGATTATTCATTTCATGTTTTTGATACTGAAATGATATTGGGAGATTTTGTTTCGACGCGGCCGAAAGGAAATAGTGCATTCAAGTAAAATCGTTAGGCAAAAAATAACTCCTCACTTAGTATAGTCTGCACATCACATCATTGTCATGCCTTACATAAGATTTTCTATGTCATGTTATATGTGATTATTATTGTCTTACATCTAATTTGCTATGTCATGCCACATGTGATTATTACAATATCATTTCATTGTTATGCCTTGTATCTGATTTGTCATATCATATTGCATGTGATTATTACTATGTCATGTCTTATATCTAAGTTATCGTGTCATGATGCATGTGATTGTTGCCATGCAACTTCATCGTTATGTCTCGCATCTAATTTATCAAATCCCGCTGCATGTGATTATAATCATGTTATGTCATTTCATAATCTTATAAATTGTATCCGATTTGTCATGTTTTAATGCATGTGATCATTTTTATGTCATGTTATTTTCGTATCTCATGATTGAACTTTGAATATCAATTAATATTTAGATACTCACTTTCACACAAAATCAGGGTCATGCCACTGCACATAAGCAAACAGCCTCGCCAATTGGTATTGACATTGAGCAAGTGTTCGGCAACATTTCAAGATTTAAAAAAAAATAAAATTCATGCATGCTTAGAAAATTAATGAATGAATATTTAAGGACTCAACCAAAATCTAGGGTTGCAGTGCACGAAAGGGCATCGTGTGATGCTAATCCGTCCCACAGGTAACCAAACTCTCGGACCTAAGATCTCTAGTTTTTGTATATCAGTTTCCTTAACATGTGCACTTAGATAATTGACTTTCTCATTAATGCCTAAGCCTCTACGTGCCCTTAAACCTAAGTATTATGAACAGATTGGTTGAAACTTTAGCATGGTAGTTAAGTTGGCGATCTTTTGATTCCAGTAGACTTTCCAAACTTAGGATATGGGGAAGATCTTAGGAACCGAGGCACTGCTAACTAAAGGCCCCCGGCCAGTTTGCAACATTTGAGGTGCTACGCTACATATATGCTACCATAAACAGACAATGTTTACAGCAAGACGTTTTCGTCAGTGAAGAACGACCTCTTTGCTCTGCAGAAGGAGAACAAGCTATCGGACGTGCAATGTGTTGATGACTGATCGGAGCTTGCGAATGGTAGATAAGTCAATAAAAGTGGAACATATTGACCGTAAGAATGGTGAGAACAGACCAAAGGACACGCGACCGAGAAAGAAATATGATATATCAATAGAAGATGAACGGTCTAGAGGACATGGATAAGTCAATAAGCTTGAATGGACCTTACATATGGTGACCAAACTTGAGGGCGTTAGGCTACATAACACAAGGATCCAGAGTGTACAGGGAGACGTACGGTAAAGCAAGAAGTTCTGGAATTACTTGCTACAGACGAAGTGGACAATTGTCCACACTTTTGGAAAAGAAGATCCAACTCTTTATCGATTCATATCGAATTCACATTGATGCGTCGTAGTCGTCTTGAAGCCTTGGGATTCATGAAAAGCATTCCGGAGAAGATCGAAAGCGCGTACGCAGCAAGATTTAAACTGAACAAAGCACAAGAAGTGAAAAAGCCTATACCGATTAGCAGCTCGAAAAAGTTCCCACGTCTCCTATAACAACCCATGCAACCCCCTTCTTAATTATTTGTGCCTAATCCCACTTCAACTCGGTCTCGTGGCATTTGGGTTAGATTTTTTTCAATGTATTATGTTTTATTTTTGTGGCATATGTGTTAGAGATCCTATGTTCCAACCAGACCTGTCAAACGAGTGGGGTCGTGTCGGGTCGAAAATTGTTTGATCCAAATAGATCCATTTAACTCGTTTTGACCCATTTTCATGTAATGAAAATCTAATGATCCATATCCGATCCAATCCATACCTAACTCATAGCCGACTCAACCCGTATTGCTAAAACACTTCCATATTTAACTCTTTTTGTGGCATATGTGTTAGAGATCCTATGTTCCAACCAGACCTGTCAAACGAGTGGGGTCGTGTCGGGTCGAAAATTGTTTGATCCAAATAGATCCATTTAACTCGTTTTGACCCATTTTCATGTAATGAAAATCTAATGGCCCATATCCGATCTAACCCATAACCAACTCATAGCCGACTCAACCCGTATTGCTAAAACACTTCCATATTTAACTCGATGTAGAAAAACTCGTACCCAAACTGAGACAAGAGTGTGGAATGAATGAGTGCGATATTGAGCGATGGATGGATTGAGTTTAAATAAGTTGTAAATCCATTTATGATCCATTTACGACCAATTTAATGCCCATATACTCATTTATGACCAATTTAGTGAATATAACTAACGCATTTATGACCCATTTACTGATTTATGGATTAAGAAATGGATTTATGACCCATTTTGACAGGTCTAATTCCAACCAACAACACCTAAATAATTCATCGTATTCTTAACCTTGCCGGCGCTCCGTTGATCTCCCTTATTTTCTGGATTTGGCCTTGTTTTGTCGTATTATGTGCTTTGCTCCGCTTCGCCCATGAAAATCCATCTACTTCTCACGTATCTTTTTTCGAGCAATGAATCCGATTTTCTTTCGAAAAAAAAAAAGAAAAAGAAAAAGAAAACCGACCACAGCTTGAAAAGAAAATTCTTTCCCCCCGATGAGCACTCGCGGTTCACGTGAGCGGCACGGTACGAATCTCCCCCAAAATTAAAATAAAAGAAAAGGAAGAAAAAATCCGAAATGGAAAAAATCCATTTTATTTTTCTTTTTCACTTTTTTTCCCCAGGTCTTCGTCATGATCTCCAAGCTCCCAGTTTAACCCAACTCCAGGTGTGTCCTCAAATCAATCCTCGCCATTTTCACCTCCTCTCCTTCCTCTCCTTCGTCTTCTTCTTCTTCTTCATCTTTCGTCTTCGTCTTCGTCTTCCTTTGCTGGGAGACGCCGGGACGAAGGAAGGAGCGAGCGGCGGAGCTGCGCAGCTCTCTCGGTCTCGGTCTCGGTCTCGGTCTCGGTCTCGATCCCCGCTCACTCTTTCACTCTTCCGCTCCCCCCGCGTCGGCGGCGGCGGCGGGCGGCGGGCGGCGGAGGGGATGGCCGCGGCGGTGTCCGAGCGTGTCGAGCTCGCCAGGCTCTGCACCTCGCGCGATTGGTCCAAGGCAATCCGAGTCCTCGACTCGCTCCTGGCTCGGTCGTGCACAATCCAGGACATCTGGTAATCCGTCTCCCTCCTCCTTCTCCTTTCCTCCCCCCCGCCGTCCCGCTTTTCTAGGTTTTGTGCAGATCCCTGAGGTTCTGCGGATTTTGGGAAATGCAATTCGGTCGGGCTTCGGTTCGGTTCCTTCCGTCTTTCGTTTGGGTGTTTTTCCGCTAATTCTGTGGCGCCTGTCGTTGTCAATCTGGTTCCAGCAATCGAGCTTTCTGCTACAGTCAATTGGAGCTGCACAAGCATGTGGTGAAGGACTGCGACCGCGCGCTTCAGCTGGAACCTGCGCTTCTTCAGGCTTATATTCTGAAAGGTTTGCCGTCGCTTGGTTCTCTCGATACGCGTTTTTCTCCATTTCCGTTTCTGTGGGTTGACCGATTTACTTAGGAGTGACAAAATTCGTGATTTTTTTTACTTTCTACTTTTAATCGTCAATATTAGGTTGATGAATGGTAATTTGTTAATTTGAAGATGGATGATGTAATTGGAGTATTGGATATTCTCATCTAGGGTTTTGGTAGTGAATGCGGAGGGTAGAACAGAATAGGCAGCAGACTAGCTGAGCGGTTGAGCTTTGCCCGGTAATTAGCATTTGTAGATTTATAAGTTTGTGTCCTTCAGGTAAAAAGCATCTCTTTAAAAGTTTAAAAGTTTTAGATCTCTCTCTCTCTCTTCTATATGAACAGAATGGTGTTGCTCTCCTGCCTTTTTAATAAGTTTTCAGCCATTTTTCTTTTTGTCCATCCTTCCTCATTCTGCTAACCCGTTGGTTTTTTCTATTTTGGCGGGCCCTTGAGATTGTTTCATCATGCATGTATCAAGTAAACATCTAATAGTTTCTGGATGATTTGGTTGACCTTTTTTCTTCCATGTTATAGCACACAAAGTTTGCATGTATGATTATGAGTATGAATGCATTTCAATGCATATGTGGGACTAGTGTTACCCTCCTTCCTGTGGCTGCTTAAACGTCTAACTTTAAGCTCCAATTATTGTTAGACGCGGTTGCAATTTGTACAGATTTTTGTATAGACTGTTGTTACGAGCGTTGAAGATTTAACCAAGAGCACGTTGAGGTTGGGAACGCCTCAACTTGTTCTTAATCTGTTGGAAGAATTGCAGATTCCTTGTTTATGCTACTAATAGAGTCACGGTTTTCAAGTTTGCATGTACTCATACTAGCAATTTGTGTTAATTGGTGATATTTCAGTGATTCTCATTTTTCTTGTTTTAGATACTAGAACTATTCTTTGTTCGAAGGGACCATTTGCATGTGTAGCATGCATCTGCATTTGTTGGTACAAATTGAGGCTAGTCTTGTATTTCTTCTAGGTCGGGCATTATCTGCTCTGGGAAGGAAAGCGGATGCTGTTTTGGCTTGGGAGAAAGGGTATGAACATGGTCTAAATCAGTCTGCGGATCTGAAGCAGTTGCTAGAGTTGGAAGAGCTTTTGACTAATGCAAAACAAGATAAAACCAATGCGTCTGAGAACCATGCTGACTCCACCTCAACTGTGTCTGTACTGGATTCTGTACCTCGAGTCAATGGAGAATCAAATGAAATTAGTCAGAACCAGAAGAGTTTGAGAGATGCATTGAAAAATTCCAGCAGATCGAATGGTACATCGGACGTTCCTTATAAGCCCAATCGGAGTTTGGACTTACCAAGTTGTTTTAGTAATGAAGCCAAACGGAAAGAGAAGCTCGAGTGCAAAATGAATGGAAGCCTTCATGTTCTTGATGATTCAAAATCTGAGTCCAAATCATGCGAGACATCCTTAACTGGCAGCGAATCATCTATAGTTTGTATCAAGCCAAGTGATATGGCTGAAACATCTAGCAAATTGAGCGATAAGGTTGTTGCTCAAAGTGAAATGAGTGATGGGGTCACTCATAATGAAATAACTGATGACCCCAGGAGAAATAAAAAGCCCTGTGTCACTAAGCTTTCCAAGAACCGATCAATAAGTGTAGATTTTCGTTTGTCCAGGGGGATAGCACAGGTAAGCTCAATATATTGCGTCTTTATGGTGCTCCTTCACCTTCTTCACGCACTGAACTTCTTAACATTATAAAAATTCTTGCATAGGTCAATGAGGGAAAATATGCCCAGGCCGTATCCATCTTTGATCAGGTAATTATTGTTCTTTCAAGTTGCTTGATTTTTTTTATGTGGGTCTTCTGAAGTCAATATAACAAATTGGAATATTATCAATCTTCTTTATTTCTTTTTATTCTTTTGCTATGTGTTTTCTGGATTTGACATATTGGGAGGGGATGATAGCATAGTGTAATCTTGGAACCACTAATTATTTTCTGTCTCTACTTTCTTCTGATGAGATTATACACAGATATTGAGGGAGGATCCTAATTATCCCGAGGCTCTGATTGGAAGAGGGACAGCATATGCCTTCCAACGTGAACTTGATGCAGCCATAGCGGATTTTTCGAAGGTACTTTTCCCTTATTTAGTTGCTGAATGTATTTGTTAAATTACTTTCCCTCGTTTTCTCTCGCTAGGCCATTGAGGCAAACCCATCAGCTGGTGAGGCATGGAAGCGAAGAGGGCAAGCAAGAGCAGCTTTAGGGGAATCGGATAAGGTGAGACTTGTCCTTTTCGTTGTCCCCCCTCCTTTTAAAGTATTAACATCTTCTAAACCAATGTAGAGAATTTTCCTTGATATCCATCTCCATTCTCTATATATTCATGTAGATAAATAGCTAACTTATACTCACCTACGGATATTAATCTGTAAATATGTCAGTTGGTGACTTCTAAACGAGATGGCCAGAAAAATCTCCTTAATGAGGGCAGAAAGCTGCTCAGCATGAATAGCAGAGTATTGATTTATCCAGTAGAAGTGCTTAGCTAAAAAAGAAAAGAAAAAAGGCTATTGCTCAAAAGTTGGTGCTTGTCATTGCTACATTGCACATATCTTACTTGCTGCATGTTTATTTCTATTTTATCACAGGCTATTGCGGACTTGACAAAAGCCTTAGAATTTGAGCGGAACTCAGCTGATGTTCTACATGAAAGAGGTAGTGTTCTTAAAATTAGTGAATTATAATGTGAGGATCTTCAGATTGGTCATTCATGGGGCTCTTTTAAGAAAGCTCGTCCCCTGAATGCTTGGCTTCTGCAGCTCTATGATGATTATGAGCCAATGTGTTTTGAATGGTTATGCAGTTGTAGTGATTTCGCAAAATGATGCAGAATGACTAATGGCATAAAATTTTACTGCGACAAACACACAAAATATAAAGTTGGCTGTGCTATCTTTAATCCTAGACAAAGATCAATTGTTTAGGCTACTCTGTCAAAACTATATGACTTCTTGCTGACACCTTTTAAATTGGAAAGTATGATCCTGATAGTGATGTCGAGGTGATTGAAGCAATTTAGTTTTTCTGTTGACATGTAATTATGAGTATCTTATTTACCCAGGAATCGTCAATTTCAAGTTCAAGGATTTTGAAGCTGCTGTTGCGGACTTATCTGCCTGTGTTAAGCTCGATAAGGAGAACAAATCTGCATATACATATTTGGTTTGTCCTATTTTTGAAATATCCGTATTATTTGATTCTGGGTATGTTGAATTCTGCCAGAGTTACAAAGGTTACATTGTTGAGATATTTGACATATTGTTGCGTAGGGTTTGGCATTGTGTTCAGTTGGTGACTATCAAAGGGCTGAAGAAGCACATTTAAAAGCTATCCAGCTTGATCGAAACTTCCTTGAAGCATTGTCTCATCTGACACAGGTTCCATCATGACCGACTTTGTTAATTTTCAGACATGATGATATTTTTTTGTTGCCACCGCAAACATTTTTTCTTGGCAAAGTGTGACCGTAGTTTAGTCTCAATGAGACTGATTCCTGGCTAAAAGCTAATTTTGTGAGCGAACTAAAACATATGTTAATGGCTAATGTGAACTTATATCTTCTCTTAATTTGCACTTAGGAGTCTGTACACAGAAAGTGTTGTCTATGTTGCTTTGTTAAGCTTATTATTTAATAGAGATGAGACTTGCATATATACATTAGTTTAATTCATAACTTTGAGAAGGATGGATCCTCTTTATCTACTCAAATTGCGGGAACAAAAAGAAACATTCAGAAGGATTGATCTTGTCATGAGCTGGTGCCTGAACATGGTGTACAGTACAGTACACTGATTCAATATGACTGTTACACTTTTGTGGAGAGGGATAGCATTAAAATTTGAATTACCAGCTGAATTGGAAACAAAATAGCTTCTATCTGTGGTTGATGTCGTTCTTGAGAACGTGCGCAATTGCGTAAATGCAAATGACTGTTGAATCAGCTATAGATGTCAATTATTGTGGTCTTAATCATGGAGATAACGATGATGATGGTCAAGACTAAAAGAACTGTGTCTGTGAGGAGCTTCTTTTGCAGATCTATGCAGTTTATTTGCTGAAAAAGCAAAAGAGCACTAACTTATGTGAATAGTTGATAAAGGCCCCATTTGGTTCGGCTTTGAGAATGGGCTTTCGGCCTCGAAAGCCCCTTCCCAAAATGCTGAACCGTTTGGTTTAGCATTCGGCCTAGCATTGGCCAAATGCTAGCATTTGGAATGCCGAAAGCCCAAAGCTGGTCCGGACCAGTTTTGGGCTTTCAGCATTTGTGGAATGCTGAACCAAAATTTTTTGTCCCCAAACTACCCTCACTTATTTTGGTTTATTCCGGTTTTGCCCCTCTTGGTACTGTTCATCTTCTTCGTGAGGTGGCCGGCGAGGGAGGCCGACACCGGATCGGGCCGGTGAGGTCGCACGACCCAAGCAACGGCTGCTTGAGGTCGCGCGACCGCCCAGGCGCCGCCGGCCTGGGTCATGTCACCTCAGGCGGCCGGCTCCTGGGTCGCGCAACCTCAGGCGGCCTGCTCCTAGGTCGCGCAACCCTCGCCGAGGGTCGCCTGGCCTTGGGCGACGACCGTCGGCGGCAGATCTAGCTTGCCGGGGGTCACCTGACCTCGGGTGACGGTTGCCGGCGCCAGATCTAGCTCGCTGGCGGCCGTAGGCCTTCGCCGGCTCTGGCGAAGGGTAGGATAGGTTTTTTTTTTAAATTAAAAAGATAATTTCCAAAGCCCTTTGGCAAAAAAAAATTTACCAAACACTACTTGGGTCAAAGTAGCTTTACAAATGATTTTTTACCAAACGCCACTTGCATTTCCCCAAGGGACTTTAACCTAAAGGTATTTGCATTCCCCCAAGTAGCATTTTTAAAGTTGAACCAAATGGGCCCAAAGTGTGACCAATTCCCAACCAAAGCCTTTCCAAGATATCAATTAGGTTTTGACTTGAAAACCTTGTCTTGTCTTTCCTGTGTAGTGCGTGGGGCTGTTAATTGTGGATCAGGTTTCTTGCTCCTTGTATGGGTGGCTTATGGTGTCCACCTTGCCTCTATCTAGTGGAGCTCTGGAGCTCCTTTTGGGCATTGGAGAAGATATAGAAACTATTGAAGAATTCCTTATGTTACCCTATGATGTTGCTTCATTTTGTAGGGTTTATAATTCAAAGATGCATTGGATATAATACAAAGATGGTAATGCTTATGAAGTTGTCGGAAATAGAACTCAGCAACCTTGACTGTCTTGTTACCATACTTAAATACTGAAGGTGATGCAGTTGTTAAAGCTCACGGAATATAAATATACACAAGTTGACAAAATGCTCACGCTGTGGCGTAGATTCTTTTCTAATTTAATGAGTGTATTGCGATTGGTGAGGACCGATGCCATTAGTAACAGAATGGCTTGGGATATTTAAATATGATCTAACCAAATTTGGGAAGGGAACTTTGTCCAAGCATGGGGTGCATAGTTTAGGGTTACCATTGCTACTTGTCAGGCCTTGGAAGTTTGAGAAACTACTAGTCTTAGATCATAGTACACGTTTATCTGTTGCCTGTTTTATTTCTTGCATTTTGAAATTAATACTGCAATCTATTACCTGATGTTCTTGTAGTTCTATCACGAGTTAGCGAAGCCCACGAAGGCAATGGAGTACCTCGAGCAAGTTATGCAAATTGATAAGATGTGGGTAGTCTTGTTCCAATTAGTTTTGGTTATGTACTTTGCTCCTTGCTTCGGAGCCCTGATTTTTAAATCAATACATTTATGCCTTTTTTATAACAAACATGTTTAACCAAAATGCACTTCACAGGTATGCCAAAGCCTATCACCTGCGAGGTCTACTTTTGCATGGTATGGGGGAGCACAGGTATGCTTCCGCATAAATGAGTCATTTCTTTCCAGTATCTATCGCCAATCATGTTCATCTTGTAGTTGCCTTTGAGTTTGAGGAGTAACCTGAGTTTTAGGATTGATAAACAATCAAATGGAGAATATTATTTTTTAACTCCCTCTCTCACACTCTTGGTAGAATTAGGCTTCCATGTTCATAAATGAGACACATGGTGAGAAGTACTACTTGTGATGGCTGGAATGGTTTGCCTTTAACCCAATGTTATTAAAGTTAAATCTTGTTTGATACTGGTTACTTTCTGTGTATTTATTTCTAAAATGTTATGTATTAAATGATAATTAATAATTTGTGCATGATAAATTATCTGAAACCAAGATGGACGTTTTGACAATGCATGAGAAATTCTATCTTCTAGAAGTTGCTAAGAAAATAAAAGATCCCGATTATACATGAAGAGTAAATGGAAAGGACCAATTGTAAATGATATATCATCTGATGATTCTCTAGATTTTATTTGGCCAAAGTTTTTTTTTCTTTATCTTTTACTTTGTCTTCCTCTAGGTTCTTCGATATTCAGATTCTTTAGTCACTGTAAAACCCTAACTATGCGCCAAGCAAAAAAAATGTAATGCTCGTATTACAATTGAGAGGAAATGCATGCTTAGACTTACAAAACATTACCAAATTATTTATTTGTCTCTCTTTTTTGTTTTTTGGCTAAGAAAATCATCTAAGCTTCTTGGTTTAGCACGAATGTGTGGATGTGAAAGCGTGCACACATTTATTTTTGTTTTTGATGGGCTAGCATCCCCACCGGTTATAGATGGTTCCCTCCATTCTTGCTTTGCTGAAAGCTGGAGTGATATGATTTTTGTACACTTACATGTCCTGCTCAGAGAATATTTAGTGTTGGCAATGACAGAAGGAAAACCAACGTTGGAGTAGGAGTTCAAAGAGGGATCAAAGTAGCTGGACATGAAAGATTGTTTATAAACAATCTATTTATTCAAAAAAAAATTTGGACGTGGTCCTCAACTCTACAAGCAGCCCTTATATGCAGTTATATTCGTTTTTTTGTCCCTGACCGAGAAATTGCTAACGATTTTAAGGACTGTCCAAAGGAAGTTAGAATATAATGAATCACTATCCAGATCATATATATGAAACACGGTCATTTCTCCTGGTTTCTTGTTAGTTTCTCCTCTTTTATTTGGTCTTTTGATCACAATATATACCTTTTATTACCAACACTTATCTTGTTTGGTTGATTGGCCAATTGTGCTTGCAGGAAGGCCATTAAGGAGTTATCTGCTGGGTTGAGCATTGAGTTCTCAAACATTGAGTGCTTATACTTAAGAGGTTCCTGCTATCATGCAATTGGAGAATATGGAGATGCGGTATTTGGGCATTTTTCAGTTCTATGGTGGTTCTTTGGGGCCATGTTTTTGACATTTATTGCTTTAACTTGGTATAACATTCAATGACATAGGTTAAGGATTATGATGCTGCGCTAGACTTGGAACTGGATTCTATGGAAAAATTTGTGCTTCAGTGTCTGGCCTTCTATCAGGTATCAGATGATGCATATATGTACATCCCTGTTACATTGAATGTTCTGCTAATGTCCCCCTCTGGTAGTACTAGACACAAGCATGATTATTTTGTAAAAGGCATACATTGGTTGCCCATGTGGAAGTACACATTACAGCAGTAAGAAATGCTCCCCTGCAACTTTGGTTTTTTATTTTTCCAAACAAGTTTACATGAAAGTACATACCCATTCGGATGCTGATAACAAAAACTTCCTACTTCGTTTCATTTTTTCTGCATGTCTAGAGAAGACGCCTTATTGTACAAGTTTGGTATGGTGAGACTTTGAGGTTCTTAATCATGATCTAGCAGTTTATCAAGGGGATTTCTTTTTGTCTGCAAATCTTACCACTGTTTGGGACTTGAGTTGACAGTTTTGTTTAAAAGAATTACATTCATTCAACTGTTGTTGTAGCTCAAGCTTTCCCATAGTTTGTGCTTCTGTTGTCTGATCATATATTGTTTGAGAGAGTTGTAAGCTGAAATGCTCCTTAATTTTCATTGGCATCATCAAATGAAAAGGTGTAATTAGTTCTCTCTCTCTCTCTCTCTCTCTCTCTCTCTCTCTCTCTCTCTCTCTCTCTCTCTCTCTCAAACAACCATAACATGGTATTTGAGTCTTCAGTTGTTCACTTGCCTATCGTTAATTCATTTTGGAGGTGGATTCTTGTTTATTTTATTCCTTGGTCGTGAACTCCATGTAGTTTTATTTCAATTCGCATGGTGGAGGGTGTGTTAAAGTTGTTTGCATCCAGGGTCTATCAAGGCCTTTTCTAAACTTTAGTCTCCCTCCATCATATAACTTTTGTTTTTGAGGTTAAAATTATGTGCTACTATTTTTCTGTGATTAGTGTTATACATGTTTTTGGTTTATGTTAGTACAAACAGATTGTGTCTTACCTGTCAATGGGGCTTATATGTTGTTCATGTTGTTCTCATTATGGTAACAAGGAATTTGTCCTGAATAGTGCGCTTGTCTATCTTTTTCCAACAAGAAAACGAAATCATTAAGTTGCACATAGTGGAATAGAACATTATTAACTTTCGTGGATATGTAAAATTTGTTTACTTTTATGTTTTGCAGAAGGAAATTGCTTTGTACACAGCTTCTAAAGCAAACAGTGAGTTTTGCTGGTTTGACATCGATGGCGATATTGATCCACTCTTCAAGGTAATATTTGATTGGATAACTTCGTCTGGTTGACTTATTGTAACTGTAAAATCTGTTATTTATCTTTGTATATGTTCCTTTTCCTGTGTTCTTGGTTTCTATCTGTTTTAATATTATGAACTAGCTTACAAGGCAATAAATTGTGCAAATAAGATTTAGAAGAATAAATGGGTAATAAGTGTTATCTAGAAGATATTAAATTCTTGAATTATTCGATGGTGTATCGGAAACTTCTATGCTGGGTTCTATTTTTTATTTCGAGAGGAGTGAGGAAATGTTGATTAGTGCTTGAGTGAGCATTTTGGATAATCTGTAGGCAAAAGGATATTGCAATCTAGTGTCTGTTACATTAAACTACACATCACAGGCCTTTCACTTAGACAAAGCGGATTGTTTAAGTGAAGCTGAACTTGTGTATATGTATAAATGTATTCTCTTTATGATTGACTTCTGCGGATCTCAGGAGTACTGGTGCAAGAGAATGCACCCGAAGAATGTATGCGAAAAGGTTTATAGGCAACCTAGACTTCGCGATTCTCTGAAAAAGGGAAAGCTCAGGAGGCAGGATTTCACAGTTACAAAGCAGAAGACTGTTCTTCTACTGGCAGCCGATTCAATTGGAAAGAAAATTCAATATGATTGCCCTGGCTTTTTACCCAACAGGCGGCAGGTGATTATATAATTATGTAATTCTATGTAATTCGGACACAAGATTTTCTTCAGTTTTGATTTTTAGTGGCTATTTTCTTGGGCTGGGAACTTTTTAGCTACACCCATTTGAACTTATTACTGAATGCAGCACTATAATATGCGTTGGAATTTGCCCCTTGGACTCTAGAATAATTTGTTATTTGTTAATTTTCTTTGGGCATGTAGTTGTGTTCTTATAGCGTGATAGTCGCAAGAAAGAATGATCCCTGTGTGATAGCCACAATCATTTAAATGTGTTCCATTTAGGTAATAAATTAGGTGTCTGATATGTGTCTGTGGGATATTAATATATTAGCTGAAGAAGTTCAATTTCGCTCGGTTGATTTATACATAGTTGAGGCTTGATTATTATCTGGCTGTTAAAATAAGTATGCAAAATCTCTAATTCGCAATTTCACTGGTGTGCTAGCATCGTATGGCAGGATTAGCTGCAATAGAGATTGCACAGAAAGTTTCAAAGGCTTGGCGAGCTTTACGCGCTGAATTGAAAGGTGCAACAGTTAAATCTACTAAGAGAGCTGGAAGAAGAGAGAGGATTAGTCTGCCCAGTCAAAATAGAGGTGGTGATTGTTGCAGCACAAGCAGTTCTTTAGAAACATCAACTTCATATGGTGGTACCAGTGAAGAAAGATTATCTGGTCGTTCTAAGTTATTGTGGCAAGATGTTTACTCGTTGGCTGTCAAATGGCGTCAGATATCTGAACCTTGTGACCCTGTTGTGTGGATTAACAAGTTGAGGTATTACATTTTTGCTTTGATAACTCTTCCATTTTAGGGCTTTGGTTCCATTTTCTTTGCAAATTGTCTTGATGCTTGTTTCTTCACATTAGTTTTGCCTTTCTGCAATGCAGTGAAGAGTTCAATGCTGGCTTTGGGTCACATACACCAATGATTCTTGGACAAGCCAAAGTTGTACGCTATTTCCCCAATTACGAGAGGTAGAAGCCCACTTAGTTCATTTAACTTCATATTTCAGAGGTAGGCTTACACGTAGTGGTGCTGCAGAACACTTAACGTTGCAAAGGCAGTTATAAAGGAAAGGTCTTATGTGCGCAGCAAATCAGATGGCCTTATTGACCTATCCAAGGATGGGAAATTGGAAGATGTGAGTTTTTTACTGTCCTGATGTTTTTTCTGTATGTATTTTGTGCATGCAAAAAATGCCTGGCATAATTTTCTTTCTTGGTAAGGTGTGCAACCCTATTGGTCTGGGGTTGCATTGCTTGGGATTTGATCTGGGTCTAGTCCAACCCCCAACCCTCCTGACCCACTGTTTGCCCGGTGGCTAAGTGCCTGGCATACTTTTTGGTGCCTTTGATGCAGAAATTTACATGCTGAGAGTCTAGAATGCATAGCAAAAGCCTACTATCTTGAACTGACTAATATTTTCCTCGCTTCTCCAATGAGATAAGGAAATCTTTACCCATTTCTCAATACGTAAAATTTATATCGTAGGGATGACAACTTCACCACAATCTCATATAGGATGCACATTATAGAAATTCAACTAAGTATAAACATTGGCTATCAACTACTTAATTAAAAAATCCCATCCTTTATGGGAACTTGGGATCAATTTTGCTCTTTAATGTTATATGAGCAATGGATGGAAATTTTCCTCCTTCATATAAACCATAAAAATAGATGGAGAAGTGAAACGAAGAAAAACTTTCCTACCTTTATGGATCGTACCTATCAAGTATCAGTGATCTAGTTGATCAAACAATTTATTGTTAAGATCACTTGTATCTTGTACCTTGTTTGCAATTTCCAAAGGCTGATGTGATCATAATTGTCATCCTGAGAGTGCTTTTTATTTTTGATATTTTATTAAATATTTCTTCAAGAGTTCTTAGTAGAGGGCACTTGTCAGTTATATCGGGATAAGAACAACTGTAGCAAGTCACTGATGCAGAAACATGCAAAAAGTGATAAATGCTTTTCTATGTTGTCATGAATCTGTTTTTAGCCTGCAAATGCAAGAATGATATAGATGGTTCTCTATCTTGTCCCCAATATAGCAGTCCATTAATATTTTCGTAGTATATCTATTTTTATTTTCTGAGATCAGTATAGAAGCTTTGGAGATCAGAGTTCTCATTAGGTATACCAGTTGAGAATTATATACTGGCAAACCAACAGGGGGTTGGTGATTACATCACACATCTCCTAACTGGGTAAGGAATAGTTTTGAGAGTTTCTGTGGACTTCCTCAGGGTCTTATACTTGAGAAAAACTGCTCCTTGTTGTAAACAGAAATTGCTAATATGATAGTTGTTAACAACATTTATAAACCTTCCTAACTATTTGCTAACATCCGATGATACAATGTGCAGATTATGCGTGCAAAGTCCTGTTCTGATCTTCATGGAGTTGTGGGGGAGGACTTCTGGCTGGCTACTTGGTGTAATAGCGCAGCGTTTGAGGGGTAGAATCTAAGTCTTTACCTAATTGAATAACCTTCCATGTTCTCTAGACGTCTAAAATATTCATCACATAGATATCTCACATGTATTTCAGGAAACAGCTTGAAGGAACAAGGATCACCCTGATGAAAATGTATGCTGTTTTACCTGGGAAACAATTGAGATGGAAACTTTAACTTCTCTTTTCTCGTCTTTTTTATAACAAATATGTTTTTTTCATTTTGCCCTCTTATTTGCTTTCAGTGCTGAACGGGGGTATGACTTCGCAATTAGAACACCTTGCACACCTGCAAGATGGGATGAATTTGACACAGAGATGAAAATGGCTTGGGAAGTATGTCTTTCTTTTTGGTGGTTTTTTTTTGTTGCTGATGTGGGGGAGGTGGTGTTTTGGAGAGTGGGCGTGCATTTGTCAGGTTATATCATAAGATTTTGTCTCATCGCTGGTTGGCATACCTTTGTTGAGCTTTTTCACATGCATCTCAAATTTCTATCGGAGCAAAGTTGGCCCTGTAGGGCAAGTATGCATGTGATGCATGTTACAATAATGATAATGGATGCCCCCTTAATTTATGCAGTCTCTGCAACTTCTATCTTTTGTTGGGTCACCTGTACATGAGTTCCTGTAATCATTCATTGTCAATGGAACTTTAGATGCTCATATTGTGCTTCCTAACTAGATTCTATCTGGCGGCCAATAAACTAAATTGCTAGAACATCATTCCTGTGCCTTCTATCTTAGGTGCTGAGTTCGTCTTTGGATGACCTACAGTGGTTGTACTGGAGGTGATATACATCTACGATACCTCCACTGTTTCCATTTGTCAGTATTGGTGCATGTGATAGAATGATGACTTGTAGGCTGCTGAAACTCGATTCTTCAATCTACTTTTCCATTTAATTGATTCCCCCAAGTCATCTACATTCGTGCCATAGTCTCTCCTTGTAAATCTTCTCTTGATTTATGAAACTTCCTCTTTTATAATTTTCTAATTCAACCGGCTTTCGGTCTTCCATTTGCAGAACGTATGCAATCTGTACTGTAGTGAAACATATGGCTCTACTGATTTTGATGCACTCGAGAAAGTCAGGGATGCCATTTTAAGAATGACCTATTACTGGTACAGCAATCTGACTTAACGACTCCTTGCTTGATATGGTACAATTCACTTCTCCACGTGTAATCGCAAGTGGTTTCACAGGTATAATTTCATGCCGCTGTCGAGAGGGACAGCTGCTGTTGGGTTCGTGGTCATGTTGGGGATTCTTCTCGCGGCCAATATGGAGTTCACTGGGAGCATACCAAAGGGTGTACAGGTGGACTGGGACGCCATTCTGAATTTCGATCCGAATTCTTTCGTGGATTCTGTCAAAACTTGGTTATACCCATCTCTGAAGGTGACTGCATCTCGGAAAGATAATCCAGATGTAGCTTTGACCTTTGCAACTACCGGATCGGTCGTTGCTGCTCTGAGCTCTTATGAGAATTGAGCGCCCTCAGCTTATTCGGCAGGTAAGTAATTTCATAACAGTCTCGTTCCTTTCTCCAATACTTGCCTTCTTTTGCCCTCCAGTTTTTTGTTACTTTGCGCGGCTAAATCTACATTCCCTATATGTGCAGAACGGAGCGCGCGCTCTCTCTCTCTCTCGTGGTCTGCCAATGCAGTGTTGTAATGCTATTGCATGTTATTGACACTCAAATTTTTATAGCAAGATCATTGAAACTGTATGTTTATTCTCTTAGATTGAACCATGTAACTAATGTACTTTTCTCAGCTTGTCAGGCATGCTCATAGATTCATCTCAACTCCCGCTGTTACTCCCAGCGTACAGGAGTTTTCATAAGTCATCTGTTTATAGGATGAAAATTGTAATTGCTAATTGGTTTCTCCGTGCTATTGTGGATTCTGTGCAGTTGGGTTTCTAATTTGATTCCTATTAAGGACTCCTCTTTCTATTTGTTGATCTTATTTTAGTTCCAAAACTCTTTATTTTCCAATCGGAACCTTTTTAACTTCACTAAATTTGTGTTGTGAATAAGTCCATCGATTTTACTGACGTGGATTGCCACGGGGAGTGCACTGCCACATCAGCAGAAAGTATAAGGAATTTTCTTAGGTAGAGAGTTCAAAAGAACAGGAAGAGACGAGGCAGCTGTGCACCGGCAAGGGCTGGCGACCCTCGCCGAGAGCACAAGCGATGGCAACTGCCATCGCCCCGTAAATCCGGGTGAGTCAGAGAGAGCTTCTGAGCCTCCGTAGGTCTCGTTATTCGAACCAGACGTCCTTATTTAACTTGTTGGCTAATGTCTGGCATGAAAACAAAGGAACTAACGTGGTGTAAAAATCTTAATTATTTCGTCAACGCGCTAGCGATGAGTTATAGAGCAACTCATGGTTGGACGTTTTTGTCTTCCGGAGAACGGGCCATGGTTCGATAATTTTCTACTTTGCTTAGAAAGGATGAAAAATAATTAAGATTTACAGAAAAATTAAATGCTTCAACATGATATAAGGTGACTAAAGTTGAGGAATTGAAAGAACATGCTCCAGTCTTCGAGGACCACGTCCAACAAGTTCTGGCATTTGTAAAAGTGATTCTTTTGGAGGTGGCATGATGGACTATTTTAGGCTCTGTTTACTTTACGAAAAATGAATGATTTGAATTTTTTTTTAATAATAATAGCTTTTATTGCTCGCAATAATTAGTCAATGAAAAAATAATTTTATTATCGATAAAAATTTATGTCTAAATATTTTCGTTGACGATGAAAAGATTTTTCGTTAATTCATTTTTGTAAGAGATACAATCGATCATTTTTAGGAAAATATTTTTTAAATAATTCATTTTTCGCAAAATAAATGCACCCTTACTTACCCTTCAATCTCTTAATTCGACAGATTTTTTTCCATCTATTGGATTTGTCCAATATCGTGTTCACACTGGGAATGGCTTTTAATATTACGAATTATTAGTGAACCAGAATTAGTGATTCTAAGGGCCCGTTTGGTAACGTGCCAAATAGCGAAAATTTCTGTTCTTTTGTTCCCAGAAATAGTTTGGGAACAGAAATGCGTTTGGTAAACTTTTTTGTTCCTTGACACATTTTTGCAAAAATTTGTGCCGAGAAACGATTTTGGAAGAGAAACAAGAAGTAAAAAAAGTTCTTCTTGTTTCTCGGCACAATTTTGAGAATCAGTTTTTTTTCTTCTTTTTCTTTTTTTTCATTTCTTATTTTGTGTGTTGTTCCCTGGCTGAGCCGGCCGCCGGTCGCCGGTCGCCGGCGACCGGCCACAGCCCAGGGCCGGCGAGGGCGTCACGGCCCTCGCCCGGCGGAGGCGAGGGTCCCCCTTGCCGGCAAGGGCGAGGGCTGGACCCTGCGCCGCCCGGGCGAGGCGGCCTCGCCCGGATCGAGCGAGGCCGAGCCTCGCCGTTGGTCGCGACAGCGAGGTCGCCTCGCCCGTAGACGGCGAGGCTCGGCCTCGCCCGGATCTAGCGAGGCCGAGCCTCGCCGTCACGACCCACGGCGAGGTCGGCCGTCGTGGGTCGTGACGGCGAGGCCGCCTCGCCCGGCGGCGAGGGTCTAGCCCTCGCCCTCGCCGGCGAGGTCCGTGACGCCCTCGCCGGCCCTGGGCTGTGGCCGGTCGCCGGCGACCGGCCATGGCCAAAGAAGAAAGTAAAAAAAAAAAAAAATTTAAACAATTCAAAATATTATTAAAATATTATTTGGGAACGAAATTTTGTGTAGTTACTCAAACGCATTTCTTCTTTTCTACTCTAGGAATAGAAATTTTGGACATTTATCAAACGCCTTCAAATACTCAGAAATTGTTTCCGGGCACAGAATAAAAAAAAAATCATTTCTGTTCAGAAATAGCGCCCGGGCACAGAATGGTATTCATGCGCACCCTAAGATAGCACACAAAGAACACCAATTCTCCCATTTCCCCGGAAAATATTTTCAAAATTTCCACCCATTAACATGGAAATTACATTACTGCTATGAGTGAAACCGCTCGCGAGTAACTTGAACTCGGATTGATGATTGCTCAAGGTCGGCTCGCCTAATTTCAAGCCGAGCTCGAGGTACTCGGATATCTTTTCAAGTTTGAGCTCAAACTCATTAATACTTAGCTCAAGCTCAACCTCAATTATAAGTTGATCGGAGTCGAGTTGAGTTCAATTATCTCGACTTTTCAGTTGAGTGAAGTTAGAGTAGGAAAGTTGAAGCCCGATCAAGCTCGAGTCAATTTTGGAGCATTGAGTATGCTTTTAGAGTCGAACACGAGCTTGACAATATATCCAATCGATTTAGTCAGATCATCCAAAGGAAAACTTTATTAGGTAAGATTTTATTTGGCAGGGTTGGTCACGTCACCTTTGAATTAGTGTGTGTTGGGTTAGGTATGACAGCCAATTCATCACAGTCTAAATTGCAATTAAAAAAACATTATCGGTTGATCTGCAATGACATTTTATCCAACTTTTTAGATTTGATTGTCGTGATTTGAGAAAAGAGGGACTAATGAGGAGTCGATTTCGTCTTTGATACCAAGTTGCCCACAACCCCACTTTGATTAATTAAACCTTGAAATTGTGGAAGTCTTTAGCCTCAGTATGAAGATAAGACAAAGTTTGGGTTCAGAAGTCAATTAATCTCCTCTTCAAACGTCGGTTTATTTCAAGAAAAATAAATAATTTAAAAAATATTTTCTTAAAATTGATTGCTTGTATCGTTTTAAATAATTAGTCAATGTAAATTTTTTTCATTATCGACAACTTTTATGTCTAAACATTTTCGTAAATGATAAAAATTATTTTCATTTATTTATTTTTATAAGCGATGCAAATGATCATTTCTAGAGAAATATTTTTAAAATCATTCACTTTCTACGAAATAAATGGAACTTAAGAGTGATAAACATTTCGTCCTTATGGCTCTCTGTTTCTCTTAACTCTCTTACATTAGCTCGATTCTACTATTGAAAAGATCTACTAGTAAAAACACTTGAGTAGTAGGAGGCAGTCTAATCGTCGTGATGCAAACGACACTCGATGTAATCGACCACATCTCAAGTAAGAGGCAGTCAGGCGAGGCCATGCGCAACTCATTTAAGAGTCTTCTTATGCCAAAGACTGATTCAATTGGTGGTCTCCACCCGCTTCTCAATTGCACAACGTTTCGCAATCGATAAATAGCGACCCCCAAAACATCGAAAGGTTTACATGTACAATCCATTATTAAACTATATGATCAACGACATGTTCCCTCAATGTGGAATCCAATGAGAGAAGGCATGTCACTTGCTCAAAGCCAAAGAATGGCAACAACAACCGATGTGGCTGCAATCTTTTTATTTTATTAGATCCGTTGACCCTCCGTCTATTTTTCTGTTTGCATGTTTCCTATCATGTGATTTTTCAAGGGTAAAGTTATCATTTTTCTCGAATTTTTTTAGTCAAATCACTCTTTGGCCAATGAATATGCCAAAAAAAAATTAAAATTCATGAAATTAACACATAAAATAAGAAAAAAGGTGATAGTCATTTGAAAAGTGCGAGGACTTGTTAATCGAAATAACAACATTGATGCGATTCAATTTACTCCGGATATTTCATAATATTGTATAATGTCTTGGTTTGGAATTTTATTTTCCATATATCCTTCATAAAGTTAGCGTTTAAAAGGATCATGGCCGTTGGCATGGCATAATTACGCATTCTTCTATTTCTCGGAATAATACAACACTATCTAGTCAAGCGAAAAATAACTATGAAAACAAAAGGGTAATTAAAGAGATGTTTAAAGTATAAATAGTGTTAAAATTAAAAAAGGTTAATTATAATCAAAGAAAAAATAAAGATTACGAAAAACTATTATCGTTATTATTAGTAATAATTTTTGCGATAAATCTTTTTAAAGTTCATTACATTTTTCAGTTTTATGTACTTATTGTTTTTTTTTGATTTATTTTAACACACTATGAGGCCAAAGAGTGATTCGACTAAAAAAATAATAGAAATAACAATTTGTATTATTGAAAAATCACATGTTAGGCACGTACAAATGAAAATTAGACGGAGAGGCAAACATGTACTAGCTTGAAAGTAACAAGGGGTAATTTATGTACTAACCCATCATTTTCAATACATTTATCGTGTTTAGATGTTAAAAGCATTACTCTATGATATAGAAGTTCACGATGACAAATTGAAAAGAGACTCGTGCTACAATTCGAGTCAATCTTTGATACACAAGCGGGTGTTTATAAGGATAGTGATGGATATTCCGATCCCACAGATCGAAACAAGATGCCGACCACTCCCGATGGCAAGGATGTAATCTTTTGACACAAGGCCTCGAGGTTAGCCATCTGGATCATCACGTCGGCGAAGGACTACGAATCGAATAGCCATCTTCATGCGGTTGCACCAGAGGAAACTCGGTGTACATTCGGGTTCGCGCCTCAGTGACTCGGTGTATTCCCAATACCAAAGGGGCAATGAGGGTCGCTCGCTTTAACCTCAAATTGCAAGACCATCCTCTTCATTTCTACGTAAAAGCCTCCAAATCCTTCGCATGAGTCCCTATCCTTTGCTGGTGCCGATGCTTTGTCTTGACTCCCTCTTCTAGCTTTCTTCTGCTCCACCCTGCCACCAACCAAATGTTTTAGCATCACCATCTTCACATGATCGACACATTGATTGATTTTTTACAGGTCCAAAATAGAGTAAAAGAAACCTGAATATCCAGAAAATTAGGATACTTTTTTTTTTTTTGGCATAGACTCGGTTGCTGTGTGTTGCGACCGATAGAACAGAACCGATTGCGAGTCTCGTAGAGATTCTTGAAATGTAATTGATTTGACTTGTGCCATACTTGGTCTAAGAAAATAAACTGGTAATTTCATAGAGGAGATACGAAGCTTACCGAGTTTATCTTCCCTGGTCGCCAACAATTCATCGACTCGATCCAATTTGGCGCCGAGCTTTCTCGCTTGATGCTCGCTCCTGCATTTCGCCTTCTTCCCCTTCCTCCCCTTCCTCCTCTTCTTGTTCGCCACGCGACCGAATAGCCACGTGGCGTTCATCTGCTTGTTGAGCATCCGCGTCGCGTAGTAGGGGATCTTGTTCTTGGCCGGAGCGTCGGGATGCTGGCTGCTCATCCGGACGTGGATGAACGTCAAGCAGTCCATCAAGCTCTCCCTCCCCGACCCCGTCATATCGTACGCCTGCGACCGCCTCCACAGGCTCTTCCCGTGCGGCCTCGCCGCGCCCGATAAGCACAGCGCCCTCGTGGCATCGCTGATGGCATTTTCCGGGTCTCTCAGCAGCAAGTGGCACTGAGCCCTGTTGCTGTGAATCACAATCCTCTGTTTCCTCATCTTCAACAAGCACAGGTCCAATGCCTTGGTGTAAACCGCAGCGGCTTTCTTGATCTCCCCACACCAGAAGCTCTCGTTCCCTTCCCTTTTCAACGACCCCACCACGGCCTTTCTCTCTCTAACCTCCTCCTCCGACATCAGCTTCTCTCTCCTCCTCCTCTCCACCTTCAGGTCCCATGTCTCCTCCAGGGCCCTCTGCGATCTCCCGCTCTTCAGCTTCAAATTCCCATACTTGAACTTGTGGTAGTCTTGTAGCAGCGCTCGTGTGATTCTCTCCCCGATCCTCTTCCTCTCTCCGCGGTCGCCGTCGAGCTCGACCAAATCGGCAAGAACCGCCGCCGCCATGTCCAGGACTTGATGCCTCGTATCTGGGTCTTTAAGAAGCAGCAGGAGACTGTCGATGGCCATGTACTGGCAATCATCTGATGACCTGGAGATGTTGCAGAGGCACTCGATGACTTGTCTTGAACTCGCGATGTTTGACCTTCCGAGTTTGGATTGGCATAGAGTCCTGACCAGCCCAATCGCACCAGGTGATGATGAGGGTCGATTGGCCAATCCACCCCACATCCCGCACAATTCTCTCAGAAACTCTCTCTTGCACATCGAGTCAAGGCCTCTGTTTTTGCTCGCAAAACAATTGAGTAAATACAGAGACCAACACTGGAGCTGGCTCGCCCACTCCTCGGCCCTCGCGTCCTCGGTTTCCTTCCCTCCGATCCCCCTTGTCACCAGGTCGACGTGGTATCTCTCTCTCTCCCCTCCCTTGACGCTGACGAACTCATCGTAGACCACCTCTAGGCAATTGGAAGCGATCTCCATGGCGAGTCCCACGATTTCTTGCTCGAACTCGAGCACAGCTTCGAATGCCTCGTCGTGGCTGGCTAAGTGCCCGAGCGCCCGGACGGCCACTCTCTGCTCAACCCAACTCATCTTCTCTCTCATGAGCTCCATGAGGCCCGGGACAACGCCGGACTTCACGGCCTTCTCCGCGAACCGAGCCTTGTTCATGACGTACGAACCAACGACGTGAGCGGCATAATACGGAATGTACACGTTCTGATCTCTCCGGAGCCACTCCTTATCGTGGACGCCTCGGAGGATCAATCTGGCCAAGCAGTCGAACAGGCCGAGGGACGGGAACTCCTGGTTGTCGGGCTGAGCCATCGCAACGTTCCAGAGGCCGCTCAGGACGAGGACGGTCTGAGGGTCGTCGCCGAGGGGGATTTGTTCGAAGCAAGCGGCGATTCTGGCGCGTCTGAGAGATGGGGCGGGCTCGTTCATGGCGCAGAAGAAGCAGGACTGGTTCATGCATGGTGGGTCGTCGTCGTGGTCGTCTGCGGCGGCGGCGCTGGTCCGGTGTTTCGCCTCCATATGTATGGTGCTCATGGGCGGTGGGCCGAGAAACTATGGCATATATAGGTGAAGTAGAAACCTTGCTGAATCTGAACAGTAGACGCAATGATATGAAGATCATTCTTAGGGAACACCCACAAAAATTAACAACTACGGACACAAGCTTTGTGACCGTTCAATAACTACTACAGTACTGACTAGTCCCGAATGATTAGTTCGGCACCTTCCACTAAAGTGGCGCCAAATTAGCCGAAAAGATGACACCAATCTAATTGTCCTGCGTGTAAGCCTATACAAGTGGAATGAGGCACCATGGTTTATGTGCTTTTCGAAAATGCGCAATAACTTTTTTATTTATTTTATTTTTGCCGACGGGTTGCTCGAAATATATGCCATTTTTCTTTTTGAATTAGTCCTTCTATTAAAAGAGAGTAAACGAAAATGCTGATGTGGCGGCTAAATTGCCAACAAGGGCAAATGCATTGTACCGTGTGGCTTTTGAAAACTTCTAAGAAAAATATGAAACTAAATATATGTATTCTTGAAAAATTCGAAAAAAGTAAACTTGAAAAGTGAAACAATAAAAGAGAAGAACAAAGAACAAGGCGTGGCGATGCTCGGTGGAAGGGGGAGCGAAGTGGTCGCTAGGACTGGAATGGTGGTACCGATCTTACCAACACTTTTCTCTCTATCTCTCTCTCTCCTAGGTTTGAGGTAATTTAATTTTTTAAAAGTAATCAGCCAAAGAAATCAATGTCATCACTAGTTTGTTCGGTTAAAGCTGAGGTGACACTAATGTGATATTATCTCCATTTGCATATTCAATAAAATGAATAACAACAATAAACCTAGAAAAGTGATACATCGATATCCCTTTTTGAACCTTTATGTTTTAACCCGTAATATGTTATCTTGGTGTAAGAGATAAATTGAAGACTCCAATATGTAGATCAATCATGCCAAATTATCAAACACAATTACATCGATCGACACTACGTTGGAGGTTATGTTGAAGAACCCTATGGAAGAATACAATAAATTCAACCTTGAACCAGAGCTAATCATGAATTGCCACTACTTAAACAAGTAAACCATTTAATATCATCTTGTCACATTAAGCAGTAAATAAATTAGCCTTACATTCTGACCCAAAAAACAAAATTAGCCTTACACCAAAAGAGACAGCCCAAGAAAAGCTTCAAAGTACAGCTTTAACTTGAGCAACCAAAAACAGATGGTGGCATAGCCTTCAAGCAAAAGGGTAGACTGCTCAATGTCATGATGCCACCACACACTCCCTTTCACTCCTACCTTCTCCCTTTATCCCTTCAAGGTCAAGGCACACCAGGATGTGGTCCCCTCAAAATCAACCCAATATTGGCCCTTTTTGTTCAAATTAACCCATTAATTTAATCACTCTCTGGGATTATGAATATGCCATGGAGTCATCAAAAGTACCACTAGACTAATTGTATAATTAGTGTGATTGTACAGCAGATATGTTAAATCTATTCTTCTTTTAGAGAGGGATCCAATTGATGGGATAGTGTTGATATTTTGCTCTCAGATTTTGTGGGACATTTGCCAATTTTTCTAAAATCTTAAACTGTTAAATGAATGTGGATTTTAATATTTAAATATTCTAACACTCTGCTCTCACACTAAGGCTAGATTTTAACCTAAGATGAAAGTGCGAAAATATATATGGAAAGGAAAAGAAGTTTGAAAAGATTTAAACTCGGGACCTCCTACTTCGATAACATGTGAAATTTCCTCGGACCAATGCCAAATGTTCCGAAAATTTAACTCGTTAGATAGACGAAAGTGTTCGCCGAATAAGATGTACTTGAGGCAATTCTTTTTTCTTTGGAGTACCCAATAAAGAACCTCCAAAATTGAAGCCAAGAAAGGGATTCATCTTGAGAGTGAAAAAGTGATCAAAAGTCCGCACATTAGGCCAATAAAATACAAGCTTTTTGGGCTGGTCTCAAGACAATGCGGCCACACGAGAAAAGCTTTGAGTTTTGATAATCTATTCAAGTGAGTGGGGGAACTGGTTTAATAATTGGCGCAGTTGCCTCGAGAGAAAAAGGCGGATCCAATTTGAAAGTCTTGTACGAGGGTTATGATTGAAAGGTAAGTTAAGAGCATAGTTTGCACATAAACATCTGTCAATCACAGGATTCAAGATGTATGTTGTTCTAGCTTTTTTAGCTCGTTCTCGGCGTGCGAAGCTGGTAACTTTCCAAGCACGTGAATCTTGGATTTGTATTGGCTTTCTTCTCTACTTCTTTTGCTTTAAGAGTTAAAATATTGCGTTACAATCACAAGATCCTTCTAGGGGATTCAAATGAGAAGCAATTAGGATCTTTTTTGACTTGTTTATTCAGTTGCCCGCTTAACGAAATCCTTGGTGGACCCAATGATAATCTCGATGGAGCGATATGGTTATATATTGAGTTCGCCGGGTTAAAGCTTTTATCATGTGGTACACTCAACTGTTATGCGATAAAATATCTTGATCTATCGTGAAAGCATTCGTCAATAGTAACTCATTTCATTTTATGATGGTATTAACCTTCTTTTGGTCGATTAAATCACGTCTAAGCGAAAACGAAAGCTTAAGAACAAAAGTGAAAAGGAAAATTAAGAAAAGTGGCTACGGAGCCATCAATGAGCAAGGTTTCCGGCGATTGTCGGCAACACCCCGGTTGCCCCGGAGGAGAGGGCAACGCGGCATCTTGTATGAAGGCAAGGGTCATCATATGTTAGGACAAGGATGGAGCATCCCTCACCGTTCACTATATAAGGTTGCCCGATTCTCGTTTTACTGATAATGCTTCATCGTCAAGAGCTTCATTGGCGGTAAGCAAGTGGAGGAACCTCCGCTGCCGAGCTGGACGGGCGCAACAACAGAATGCAACAAGGCTTTTCGACAGTCACAGCCAACCAATTCACTGGCCGTTTAGATCACATAGACTTTTCAGTGTTTTCACATAGGTTAGTCACATTCTGTTAGTGTCATGCCATGATGCCAGATGTTATAAACGTACAACATCACTCAAGGTCGTTTTACGGTCATTCACTGTACTTAAGGATACCATCATATGACTCATTGAATCATCCCTACATCTCATGCTTATTTTCCAAAAAATTAGGATAGACCTGAATTTATTATTAAATGTGATTAATTTGATTCATGTAATTTCCTTTGCTACGATCCGAGGACACGGGACAGTCCCCTCAGAAGATACCATTATGCATACATTTAACCGGGTTGGGCTTGAACCAACCCGACTGCAAAATTGGAGCTCATGCTCTTTGCAACCCTTCTCAGCTCTCACCAGGTTACGCCACTCTCTATTTTCGTGGACGATGGACAGTGAAAATATATTTCGTCCATTCATTTTTGTAAGCGATACAAAAAATTGTTTTTGGGAAAATGCTTTGGAAATCATTCATTATCTGCAAAAGAAACGGAGCCAGTAAGATTAATGTTGCTCTAATACCATATACTAGTAGGACGGATGTTGCTTTTGATGCCAAAGTGACGCGGGACCAAATTTTGCGTAGTGAAATTAGTTGAGAACAGTAGAAAGGTTAGCAAAATAGGGTAAGAAGAAAGGAAAGAGAAACGGAGAATAGAACGGAAAGAAAAGGAGATGCGAGCTCTTGGTTACAATTCAGTAATCTCAATTTGATTCATGGTAAACGTCTGATGGAAGACTTATATGATGCCGGTATTTAGAGCATCACCGATAAATTGAGGTGCCTCATATGATAAACACTAAAAAAAGCACACATTATACACTAGGATCCTAACAAGAGAGATCGAAATTTAGATGATAAAGAAACTCGACGTCAACATGTTGCATGGACGTCCTTTCATGGAAGTCAAAATAATTCGTACTTCAGCAGACGTGAACACGCAAGTGTTTTCTCTTCCATGGTGAATACCGTCTAAAACATACAATTACGAACAACCAAGAGTAACATGAGCACCTTTTGTCGATATAGTATCCCACCAAACAAATTCAAAGTAAAGGTCGAATTTGATTGGAACTTGACATCTGTCGGAAACGAACTTAGAACTATCATCAATGACAGATATTCAGTACGAATCGAGTGTGGTTCATGACTCAATACTGAGTTTCAAAATTTAAACCAGTGAACTTGTGATATGATTTGAAGGAGAAGCGTCGCCAATGAAGATTTCGGACACACTTTTATAATATTAGGAAGCATACGAAAGACACTATTTCATTTCCAAGCATTCAAAAGATAATTGACACGACACATTCAACTTGACTTACCATAGACAAGACGTATTAGTCCAATTGACGAATGACAATGTCATTGACTATAATTAGGGTAGGATGGATTTGCAGTTGATTGGATTTCCACAAATGGTTCGCATTTTCTTCGTTGCTCTAGTCAAGGAGAGCAATGGTTGAGTAGGGCTAGGAATTAGTCCCGGCATGGCGGCAGCTATTCCCTTGCCGGCAGATACGGGAGCCTGAGTTGACGGCGGGCGACTTGGAGCGACTCCTTATAGTTCATAACCCGATGGGTTCTATTGGGTTTTTGGACTTGGGCCGCCCATAACGGGCTTGATCCAAGCCCAACCCACAAGTCTCGAAAGTTCCAAAGGTGGGAATAGCTACAAAAAGAGACGACAACTTCTCTTCTTGCTCAACCCACAATGCACGTATAACATGTAGACGTCCCTCCCACTGGCGGGGTTTGCCAATCTAGGGCCATCTGGTTCAAAGGGCAGCATAAGTTCCTAGGATCTTCCTAAATCCTAGGTCCGGGTACTATATATATATATATATCATTGATTCGCTCTCTAATCAAATGTGGAGTCACCACCAATCTAATTGGGGTAAGTCCTAGACCAATAGGAGATCTACTACCGATGTAGCATCGGACATTTACCACCTAAGCTAAGCTACTAATCTATCGTGAAAACTAGAGTTCTAAGGTCTGTGGGACTCGGTTACAAGTGGGGAAGAGTTAACACCCACGCACACTCTTTCGGTCCTACAATTCTATCGATTAAGCTATAGTTTCCAATCATTATTGATTTTCTAAGTAAAATGCATGATTTCGGGTTTTAAAACCAAATGCCGCCAAGTTGGTTATTTGGTACCGCTACTGATTAATGCCCACATTCTTCTTGAAAGGGCGTGACCCATAAGTGTGGCCGTTGTTGCCGTCAAGTTTGCTTCGAATCAGCTGATGTGCTTGTTTGACAGTGAATTTTCCAGTGGAATTAAGCCACAGAACTAGCCTATCTTCGGACGGAAACAGAGGCATCTAGATTTGGGTGATGGCATGGACAACACTTGGCCAAAAGAATGGATTCGGTTTGGGAACATCCCAGTTTGGGATAATGATACAAATAATTCCTGAACTTTGGCCCAATGTGCAATGTGGTCTTTGAACTTTTAATTTGTTCAATATGATCCATAAATTTTTGGTTTATATTTAATCTTGTCCCTGAACTATATGAAAATGTTCAATATTATCTATAAACTTGAATTAATGGAATAACAATATAGAACTTTTTCATATAGTTTAGGGTCTAAATTGAACTTGTATCAAAAGTTCAGGGACTACATTGAACAAATTTAGAGTTCTGGGACATCATTACACATTGGGCCAAAGTTTATGACTACATTGCACATTAAGTCAAAGTTTAGAGATCGATTGTGCCATTTTCCCTATTCTCAACTACTTTCATGGGTGTGGATTGACAGAAACATCATTTCTTAGGAGTGGAGCACCCACGGTTGGAGTCTCCAACCTCAATGGACCTGATCAATCTCTTTCCGGATAGGCTACGCTCGTGGCTGTGTCTCATGGTCCCAAACCCAAGTTCCATAAGAAAAGGCTCTCTTGAAATGGCCATGCCTTCGAAAACCCCAAACCCCCCCATCTTTGCTTCAACCTTTTCCCAATGCATCCCGGCTTTTAAGAGCGAGAAAGCGTTGCTTGTCAGGGCCGGCTCCCGGTATAACAGCTGCAATTTCACGGGGGACATTTTAGGCACTTGTCCTCGATCTAGGCGCGTCATGTGTGTGTCCAGGTTTACAGGGTCGTGAGTTCATTTCACGTCGCGAGCGAACCTTTCAATAGCTCGTGTGCAGGGCTGAGCTATAACATAACTCGGGTGGAGAGACTTTCTGACTTCTAGCTCCTAACATCTTGGTGGAGCTGCGGTGACGGGCTCGCCAATCTTGAACCTTCAGGTTGTGTGCGATGTAAAATATCTATTACTTAAACTAAACATTCCATAGTGGGTGAGGACCTCTTGTAGCAACGTCTAGAGAGAGTCGTTAGCGATGGTCGCTCCTCACTACCCTATTACAAATGAAAAAGATATTTGAATTATTTTTGTCATATAACTATTCTTTGTTGTTCTTTTGTTCTTATTCTAAACACATTTGTACGAGAAATGTTAAGGAAGTTTTTCCAATTATGGACGTGCCAAAAAGTACGTAATTTTATCAAAATAAAGTGGCGTTACAGCAATTTGGCTTTCATGTTGTCATTCTGATTCAGGTGACTAAGTAACATCCCATCCCGTAACAAGATTAAATTGGTAAAGCTATTGACTAATGTGTCTTCCCTTTTCTTTTTCCTATACACACGAAATTTCCAAGTAAAGAAAATTTGTTACAATTGTTTGCCCTCGGCTGTACGGCGCGGCCCGATTTTGCTATGCTTGCTGGTCTAGGCCACCCAACTTCGATTTGCTTTGAGTTCACGCGATCCACAATCGAACTTTGGGGAAAAGCTGGATCGGCTTAGTTCGGTTCTCGAATAATTGACATTTTGCATACTAGATTTATCAAGTTTAATCTCGTAGTTTGGTAATTTTAGTGCCCATCTAAGCAAATGTTTAATGGTTCTATTACGTTAAACACATGCACCATGTAAATCAATTAATGAAGGGTTGGTTTGGTTTAAAGCTCATTCACTGGAAAAATGAGACTGAGATTTAACTTAACTGTCAACCAAACCGACCTCTTTAGTTGGAATAGCTTGGTTAGATAGTATGATTTCTCAATCTTAGGCTCTGTTTATTTCACGGAAAATGAATGATTTGGAAAACGTTTTCTTAAAAATAATCGCTTATTACGCTTGAAGTAATTAAGTCAATGAAAATTATTTTCATTATTAACAACAATTTATGTCTAAATATTTTCGTGAACAATGATGATCTTTTTTTCGTTTATTTATTTTTGTAAGCGATATTATTCATTTTCGGCACAGAGCCTTATTATTTTCCTAAGTTTGTAATGATTCTTGACCGACCAAGCTAACTAATGTTGTCTCATTCTCCCAAAGGGAATCACGTACGTGCCAACACTTTACTTCATTCCGTTCAACTTTTAGCTAATCAAAGCTCTCCCAGTTCCTTGCTTTACGCATTGGCCTTCCTCTTTAAGTCGCAGAATTTTCTTAGTTTTTTGCTGCTCAATAGATGCAAGTTATTATAGGAATGATAGGAGAAGTGTATATAGCAAGAAAGTATGGTCACTTTCGAGAGGTTTCGGCTTTAAATGAGGTGGGGAAGGGCAATGGTGGCAGAAATGAATCCATGCTTAGCGCCTAGGACAAGGATGGTCTGTCCGATCTATTGAAGAATAGAATTGGCTTCATTGGCTTGGTCCATCTGAAAATTGAAAAGCATCGAGCCTTACATTGGTCTATGGTGGTGGTCGAATTCACCAAAAATAATTCCTACTCTCTAAATCACAAATAAATTGTACTTAGGGTGAGCAGAGTCGAATCCACAGAGACTGACAAATTGTTAATTCTTTGAAAACCAAGTAAACAATAAAAGCGAAACTAAAAAGGGGGGTTTATGCATAATAGACTTAAATAAAATAAGCAAACATAAATTAAAGAAAATCAGATTATGCAACATCTAGCAAAGGTAATCTCATTGAAGTTCGGAAGTTGATCATTGAGTTAAACGAATAATCTCAAACACTGCAATAGACTGGTTATGGTTATTGAAACGCTTCTAACAACCTAATCTTTCCTTAATATTAGATTAACCGGACACGCGCCTGTGATTAATCCCTTATTAACGAATAACCCCGACACGCGCCAAGGATTCAATTCGCTAATAGCATGAAAAACGAGAAAAACCCAACCCTAGCCAATAAATCACATGCGTAACTTATTCAAGCTAGATCATATATTCTCATAATACAACTTGAAAATCTGGTTTTAATCAAGTCATATTATTTGCCATTATTATTAAAACACCTAAACAATTACGGGTTTGGGTATTTCAATTGGCAAACTATCACCCTGTCAATTGCACAACGAGCTCTTATTGTAACAACCAACAAAGCAATGGTAAACAATAAAACAGAGAATATATAAATACTGCAGAAATTAAGAAGGAGGATTAAGTTTAGATCTCACAACTTGAATGAACTTGAACTTTGATAATCCTTTGCTAGATTAAAAAGGAGTTAGCCACACATGGCTACAAAATGCGCAAAAGAGAAAATAACATGTTTCTGAATTTTCTGGAGTCAAGTCTCTCCTCCTCTCTTGCGTTCAACCTCTTAAATAAAAAAAAGAGAAAGTCTAGAAAAAGAAATTCTATCCAACATGGAAAGAGAAAATAAAAGGCAAAAACTTCTCCCTAATGTCCCTAATTAAGAGTTCTATTTAAGTACAAAAATCCTCCTCAATCAGATCTGGAAAATATGGAAATTAATGGCCAAATCACGTCCTCAAATTCTGCGCCAGCTTTACATCCGTGCGACCTTAAACCGTGAGCACAGATCTCTGGAAAATGGATCTTTTACATGCAGAATCCCAACCAACAGCTCAAAACACATCAAAAGCGTCCAAAATCTTCACGATTGCATCATTCACCATCACCTGACCACAATGCATAAAAACAAATAAATTACACTCTATTTATTCGAATATTTGCCCAAAATACCACCAAATATAATCAAAATATAAGTCAAATATACACATCATCAGTCTACCACTGATCTGATGGTTCAGATGTATCGAGTTCTCATAAACTAAGCTCCGGCTAGATGGGGTAAATTTTGTTTGTGATTCCTATACATTATTTCAATTTTCATCGGTTGATACACTAAGATTTGTAATTCTTTCAATTCGATGCACTTTCTTTTTTTCCGGTACAGTGAGTCAGGTGCTGTTTGGGCCAACTTTTGTGTATCTTGACTGGTTCTCCTCCCCGGGCAATATTAAGGGCATACTCCTCCACATTGAGCTAGTACATTCAGAATTTTATTCTAGAAGTGCTACCAACAAGGTTTGAAACCCAACGCCACAAAAAGTGGAAACTCCCTTTCTATCGAAACCAACACATTATTGGTTGATTTGATGCACTGTAATATTCTTCGGAGCAATTTTCCACAGAAATCTTAGATGTCTACCTCTATGTTTTGTTGCTATTTTTACTGATATTGATAGCATCCTCTTATAGATATACATTACTGCTTAAAGCATGCTATTCGAACGCGAAATGATATTTGTACTAAGAAATCTAACCGTGACTCTTTTACTAAGTGATGCGAAGATGTTTTTTGTCGGGTGTAAAAGTAAGTGTGACTAGTACATTGAATGATTAGTTTGCTTAGAGCAGTAGAATTTAGTACCTATGTTCATGATCTCCTTTACCACATGAGTAATGCCAAGTATATTGAGAAATCTCCCTAAAACTTTTTTATTAAGTAATGATTCTTAGGGCCCGTTTAGTAACGTGCCAAACAGTAAAAATTTCTATTCTTTTGTTCCCAGAAATAGTTTGGGAACAGAAATGCGTTTGGTAAACTTTTTGTTCCCGGGCACATTTTTGCAAAAATTTATGCCCGAAACAGTTTTGGAAGAGAAACAAGAAGTAAAAAAAGTTTCTTCTTGTTTCTCAGCACAATTTTGAGAATCAGTTTTTTCTTCTTTTTTTGTTTTCTTCTTTTTGTGTTGCTCTTCTTGGGCTGTGGCCGATCTCCGACCGCTGGCGGCCGGCGGCCAGCGACCGGCTACAGCCCAGGGTCGGCGAGGGAGTCACGGCCCTCGCCGGCCGGCGGCGAAGGCGAGGGTCCCCTTGCCTGGCGAGGGCGAGGTGGACCCTCGCCGCTCGGGCGAGGCGGCTCGCAATCGGTCATGGCGAGGTCGGCCCGCCGCCCAGTTGGGCGAGGCCGAGCCTCGCCGTGGGTCGCGACGGCGAGGCTCGGCCTCGCCAAATCTGGCGAGGCCGGCCAGCGAGGCAGCGGCTGACGGCGGCGGCGAGGGCCGCGACGCCCGGCCTCGTGGTCGGTCGCCGGTAGCCGGCGACCGGCCATGGCCAAAGAAGGAAGGATAGAAAGAAAAAAAAAGAAAAAAAATATTAAACAATTTAAAATATTATTAAAATATTATTAATAAAAAGAAATTTTGTGTAGTTACCAAAAGTATTTCTGTTCTTTTTTATCCCAGGAATAGAAATTTTGGACAGTTACCAAACGCCTTCAAATGCTTAGAAATTGTTTCCGAGCACAGAATAAAAAAGAACCATTTCTGAGTAGAAATAGTTCCCCGGCATAGAAACATTGTCATGCGCACCCTTAATAAAGTATATCAAGAACATTAGATCTCCCAAATGTATTGAATTTAATTCTACTATTATCCCCTAGTTCATAGAACATCAATTCTTGAGCAAAAGTTAACTCAAGTTATAGCTATAGCTGACAAGATTCTCCTGAAAGCATAATAATTATATGATGCATGTGTAAAGGAGACTAGATTTCTGTTCTTGTTAGTGTTTCGCCGGAAATTGACCCACGTAGCGAAATACCTTTCACCAAAGGTTTATCTTTGGTTTTTATTGAATCGGGTTCAGTGGCAGTTAGGACAAGAAGTGGATCGTGTAACAAGAACTAATTTAAACTAAAGGAAAATAAATGCAAGTACTGGAAAGATATATTGATAAACTGAAGAACTACGTAAGTGTTTTTGTTGATTATCATGAATCCTTTTATAACACTTTAATATAGCTTTATATAGTCTACTATAAAGTGTAACTACATATAAGCGGTCGGTATTCAAATTAACATTTATAAACGCATCTCTGCGACTTTAGGCTGCATGATTGCACATTGACTTTATCTACAAGCAGTTATAACTCCTCAATTATCGTCGAATATAACTGTCAATCGGTATCCTCACCATGGTTGTAACCATACTTTCACAACTTATAGGCTCCATGACAACAGGTTACAACTCCCCAATTGACAATGGATATAACTGTCAATAGGCATTTCACCATGACATCTTCATTGTCTTTAGTTTTTATGTTCAACATTCACCTAAATTTGTTAAGTGTCGATCATTGACCAATAGCCATTGTATGCCAACCAGTATCACGGTCATCGAGACAAGGTCGTCGACTAGCGTCTCCGCTATCAATAACTCATCAATTATATACCCACAACACTGACTCGTATCAACATCCTGTTGTTTTTAAAAGATTTGATCATTTTTTGGTGCCAACATTAAGTAACGAATGTCATTGATATCACAAGAATAGGTAGTAGTCCCACTATTGACACCATATAATGTCAAACTGTTAACAATCCCAATATAGATCATTTATTCCTATCATTCAAACTTAGGATAACATTATAAGCTAAATCTAGTCTTTTTGACCAGTACTAAGAGTAGACATATTTAATTGGGGAGGCAAATGAGGCCTAAAAAGATTCGAACTTGGGACCTTCTGCTCTGATATCAAGTAAGATTTTGTGGGATCAGTGCCAACTATTCTAAAAGCTTAATCTATTAATTGAAGGCTTGGCTTAATTATTTTATAACTCCCCCTCACCATTCGTATAGACGTGGACATATTTAATTAGCCGAGAAAGCCCGAGATCACTCAGTAGCTATTCATGGGCTGAAGTCCAAACTATTAATAAAATATTAATCAAAACTATAAAAGCTCTTTGGTGGCCAGCAGCACTGCTTCCTACAACCCCCTCGACCCCCGTGCCTTTCTGTCGATGGAGAGTATGAACCACACCGCAACATATATAAGTCGATCATTTAGGTGCATTTCAACGTAACTTCTATACAATATATGGAGATACACAACACAGAAGTTTACTCTTTCTTTGATCCAATACTATCGATTGGTGGGGATTAGATCCCCGAGGATTTGAAAGAATTCCAAACAAAAGCCACCACCACCCAAGGAACATGCGACTCCAACACACGGTGAAGGAATTAAAATAAAGTTAATCTCATATGTACGAGTGAATAAAAGGATATGGATCGATCCTCTACTGCACATTTACCCCAAAATGACATAATTTTCCACCCATGTTGAAAATGCAGATATTACTTGCTATTAACATGTAATTTATATGTATTATGGGGTCTTTCCGTAATTATGTTTTTATTTGTACCCCGACTGTACTTAATCACTCTTATAAATACATATCATACCACCCTAATTGGGATTGAGCTACCATTAACACTTTGTTGTTATTTCTTCTCGAACTCTAAACCATCAACACCTGCAAGGGTGGAGAGAAAAGCTGTCGGAGATTGTTGCTTCCACCGTTTCTACGCAAAATCACAGGCCTCTTAGGTTGCAATATACAGGCACGGTCCGGTTCTTGGATTGTACTCCGAGCGAGAGTGCGAAACAGAGTCAAAAGAGACGGTAATCCATCCATGTCGCGAATCCGCAGGGTTCGTGCCATCTCGATCCGTGAAATTTACCGGGCTAAACACGAGGAGCGCTAGGTACTTTCAGAGGAGCCAGAACCTAGCGCCCCCCACCTAAACCAATCATCGTTTCCTAATAGAACTAGGGTTCTCTCTTTCCTGTTATATTTTTTGCACTTGAACAGGTCAGGATGTGGCGGTGCCGAGAGAGAGAGCATGATGTTCAATAAAGTCTAGCCGCGCGACCCACGATTAAGCTAAATTCCAAAATCATCATCACCACCACCACCACCGTGATCTCGTAGCTTTTATGGCCGAGAGGCCCCGCCAGAAAAGGCACCAGCTGTATCAAATGTCCCTATTACGCCAAAAGGAACAAATCAAAACTGCCAGCACATACGAAAAAGCTAGCGCTAACACGCAAATCAAGTCTCCCCCACAGCTAAAGTAGGAGATTGATTGCTCCCGTGGGACGCCGTTCACCAAATCATTCCTTTTCCTTCTCGTTGAAGATGGGAAACCAAAGTAAGAAACGCAAGGTCATCCTGTTGAACAAGCACCATCTAGTCAGATACTTGCCCTAGCGTCCCTTATAAGCTCATCATATAGGGTTAGTACAAGCGATCGACGGCATTGCATTAGTTCTTTAACATCACCTCTCAAATTCGGTCATTTGATGTAGGGAAAATAACACAAACAGTCCCTGAACATTAGCCAAATATGCAATTTATTCCATAAACTTTTAATTTATTCAATATAGTCCTTGAACTTTAGCCTAATATTCAATGTGGTCCTTGAACTTTTAATTTGTTCAATGTGGTCTCTGGACTTGTGGTACATATTCAATTTAGTCCCCGAACTATATAAAAATGTTCAATGACTAAAGTTCAAGGACCAAATTGCACATTTAATCAAAGTTCAGAGACTATTTATGCCATTATCGCTTTGATGTATGAGCAAACTGAATGGTATCTTTCGATTTCGATCGCTGTCCCTTGAGTTTCGAAAACCGATTACTTATGAATGGTGACTGTGCCAGGCCGAGATCCATCATACTGTGTTGTGAGATTGAAGCTTAACTTTCCGTTAGGGCAAATTTAAAGTAAGACAATGGAAGCATCGACCGTGGAAAAGAAAAAGTCGCGCGTGTGAATGATGATGAAAATGCACAGCGAGTAAAGCAAGAAATAACCATCTATTGCTATAAAGTAAATCAAAAGAAGGAAACACCTTTTAGAAAAGAGACAAAATCATAAAAAAAAATTCCAAATTATGTTTATTATGACATATTTGTCATAAATTTTTTTTATTGTGACATCAAAAATTCTAAACTTGTACTTGTGCTACACATTTACTCTCTTTTATGGATCTATCAATTGACACCGTTAAAAAATCTGCCTACATAGACGAGAGAGGACAAACGGTGTTGATATAGCACCCACATGATTTAAGCGAAATAAAAAAGACATCGTTTTAACCGAACAATTATCTGACAGAATCTTGACAGAAGGTACATGTGTCACGCGAGTATAACTTTAGAGTTTTTTATTTCACAATTAAAGGTTAAGGCTAAATATGTCACAACCATAATTTAGGGCCTTTTATGGCTTGTTCTCTTTAGAAAGAAGGAAACACCTTATAGAGACATGTTCTTTTATCATGTCAAAAAGTATCACCATCTCCATTTTCTTATACATCAAGTGAGATTGCAAAAATGCTCGTTGCTGAGAAGGCAAACTCGTTTGGCAAAAACGATCGGGTGACATCTTTATTCTCCATCGAGCAATGTATCATCTTCGTCGATGATAATTCTTCGTTGAATAAATTACAGAAAAAATCAAGCAGTCCTATGATCCACATTGCGAAATATCATAGGAGCCTTGGACCATTGCATTAACAGGGCTAGAAAATTTTCGCCAATCGATATTTTATGACAAGATTTATTAGCCATCTAATAAGAAAAATGGTTAATACTACAAAAAACCTCAAACTAGTACACTTATGATAAATTTATTCAAAACTAACTTTTTGATCACCAAAACCCCCAAACTGGTACGACAAATTTACCCTTTGTTAGTTTTCATTAAATTTTGCAGTCAATTGCTGAGTTTGATGATACATGATTGTTAATGGGTGTACCAGTTTAGGATTTTACCCCTTTATTTGTAACGGGTTTATTAGTTTATGGTTTTCATGGCATTGATCCAGTTTAACGGAGGGTATAATTATCACAAGTATATCATATTAGGGTTTTTAGTGGTCAAAAAATTAATTTGGAAGTAAATTTGTCGTACCAGTTTGAGATTTTTCGTTGTATTAACCCAAAAAAATAAATTTATTAGTCATTGAAGATTTTCGTGGTGTTAATTTTAAGAAAAATAGATTTATTAGTCATTTTTTTAATTGCACGACGTACATACATACATATTTGTGTCAATTAGCCACCCGACATCACATGCACCTCCTACGCCGAGTGGGCCCCGGCCAGACCGTGTCGCCCGCCCGCCCGCCCCATTTTTTGCCCTCTCAAAATTTTGTCCCGTTGCGGGGCCCCCTCTAATTTATTGGAACCTTCTTGCCCCTCTTCGATCCAACGGCTGCGATCGGCCCCACACGCATTTGGGCCCCACACGCCCCCACCAACGGCCCAGATTTCACTTGCCCATCAAATCACCGCTTTCGGCCTATTTATGCTCTGTAACCAAACACACTCTCTCACTCCCATCTCATCCCTCTCTCTCTCTCTCTCTCTCAAGCAATGGATCAGAAAAGCGTTATCACACTCGCCTTGCTCTGCGTCGTCCTCGCCGGCGTCGGTGGCCAGTCTCCGGCGTCGGCACCGACGAAGTCTCCGGCGACCCCCGCGCCCGCGGCCGCGCCGGTCTCCGCCCCGCCGGCTAAGTCGCCTGCGAAGGCCACGTCGCCCGCGCCCGCGGCGGCGCCGGTCTCGGCCCCAGCGGCTAAGTCGCCCGTGAAGGCCACGTCGCCCGCCCCCGTGGCTTCGCCGCCGGCTTCAACTCCGACGGCGGCTGCTCCCTCCCCGAAGAAGGTCGCCGCGGCGCCGGCTCCCGTCGCCACCCCGGCTTCCCCGCCGACGGTGGAAGCTCCGGCTAGCTCTCCTCCGGCTGCTGCGCCGGTCAGCTCCCCGCCATTGCCTTCTCCGGTCATATCGCCGGCCGCGTCCTCGCCGACGGCTGCTCCGGAAAGCTCTCCTCCGGCTCCGGAGAGCTCTCCTCCGGCTCCGGAGAGCTCTCCTCCGGCCCCTGTGGAGGTTCCCGCACCGGCTCCGAGCAAGAAGAAGCCCAAGAAGCACGTCTCGCCCGCTCCGGCGCCGGCATTGCTCAGTCCGCCCGCGCCGCCGGCGGAAGCCCCCGGGATGAGCCCCGACGCGTCCGGCCCGGCACCGTCATTGCCCGATAAGGTAACGATCTTGCCGTTCTCGTGTAGCGCTCGTACTGTTCACTTCTCTGTTTCTATTTTGAGGTCTTTTTTTCCTGCTAAATTTTCCTATTCCTTTATTTTTTTTTAATGATTTTATGCATATTATAAGTTTTGTTGCCACTAATTAGATCTTTGCCATTAATTAATTAATTTATGGAATATATAGCGTTGACAGCTTCTTGTTAGGGCCTATTTATGTAAGAAATATTTGAGTTGCCGCATTCTGCAAGCAATTTCGTAATTAAAATCGTTCCATCTATCGATATTAGAAATCGTTTACAAATTAATGTTTGGAAATTCTTAGGCCAACATATCTAGGCATTACATTAGCGTGCATATTCGCAAGAGGCATTTTGTAAAAATTATTTTACGAACAGTAAAGTTATATAGCGATTATCAAGGCAGAAATAGAAATTTTTCTTGGAATACTGTAGGTCTTTGCGAAGTGTCATTTGCTAGGCTTGATCTACGCAGTCTAGATAATGTGCACGATTGCCTTCAATTATTAGACATGTTTAATATAAATTAGTTAAATTTTCGAAACATTTATCACAATGTAACTTAAAAAAATGATAAAATATGCAGAATTACCAAATTTTCTTAATTATTTCCATATCACTTGATCATGAAATTCGAAATAAAAAAATCTCGTTCCCCAATATTTTCGGAAAACTGATTTAGCATATCTTATTATTATATATTCCATTTTTCAAATATTAATAACACGCATCACAAATAACCATAATTATGTCAAAATAATTTTTACCCTGATGTGTCGGTTTCCAATTATGGTTGGAATCTAAAAGGACGGAGGTGAACTGGCTTCTTGTGCTTCGTGCCGACGCTGAAACTTTCGTCTTTTTCATCAGAAGCACGATGACAGCAGTCGGCACTTGTCCGAACCATATTTTCAACCCTTTTTTTTAAAAAAAAAATTTGCGATAAAATCCCTGAAAAATATATTTTTTCTCCCATATTTCTGTATTTCGATATACCCATTTTCTTTTCTTTTTTTGGTCGAAATATACCCACTTTCACACGACACTAATTTTTTGGAATTTGGACCGTATGGTATGGTATGGTATGGTATGGTATGGCATGGCAGAGTGGAGCAGAAACTGCGAGGAGCGTGAAGGCGTTGGCGTCGGGGTTGGCGCTGGGATGGGCTGCGCTTGGATTGGTTCTCTAGAGACGTTGGCCATTTTCACATTTGATTTATTATTATGTTGCTGATCTGATGTTGCTGTGTATGATATGAAGATTGGCCCTCACATTCTACAATTATTTGATTATTATAATGTCATCTGAGTGCCTCCTCCTTGTTCTACACTTTGCTCATATCTTGCTGTTCTGCATCTCTGGGCCCGTACAGTGATCGAGTAGTTTCTTTCGGTCGAGATGGATTTGTGAATCGATTCGGAAACGGATGAGGTTTGGCCTTGTTTGTCGTGCATCGGGCGTCGGGATGTGGCTTCCGATGGCCCCGTTTAGAGCTTATCGCATCGTCTGGTGAGCTCATGTTTTTTGTAAGATCGGGCTTTACCTAACGTCTTAAGGTGACCACGAGACTGTAAAATTAAAGAAAGCGACCCGACTCCAAGTACGGATGATTCGGGACCGAGGGGAGTGGATGGAGGAGTTTAAGAGGGTCGTAATTGCTCGTTCAGAAAACAATGCTGGAATTGGTGGGACGTGTTGAATTGGATTGATAAGGCTTGAGTGGCTGGGACAGCGACTACAGCGTACATGGAAATCTGTGATTGACACAGCAATTTTTCCTATGTTGCCGATTCCTTTTGCAACACCGACGGAGTTTACTTCTCTCCTTATGATTCTTTGTTCAAGTTTTGTTAGAACCATTCCGAGAGTAAAATCACGAATGCATTAGATCCATGTGGAAGAATGTACTCTTAAGATCGCATGGGGTGGACCGGTCGATGCACACGAAAATTGGCATGTACATCATATAACCCGCTTTACCCCCCCAAAAAAATCCCGTTGCAACTACTTCACGTCACGTCAAATTTAGGTGTCTTGTGGCCATCATCTGTACAATACAATAAATGCAATCTGCGGCATCCTCCTTCCGCTTTCATTATCAACAAATATAATCACGTATGACACAATGAAAGCATATATTAATAACATAGAAGGCTCGATGTTTGTTTTTCTCATGGCATGGGACATCCTAACCATTTTACTCGAGAAAGTATTTTAGGTTACCATTGAATGATTGACGTGACGTAATCGACTGATTCTAACACCCACGTGACAAATGACTGAACTCTGATTGATTTGTCTCTCCACGTCATTAACATGTCACATAACTACTACATGAGGTATCATTTTTTTTTCTTCAAATTGACCAGTTCACATGAATACATGCAAGCAGCCTCATTTATGTGTATCAAGTAAGGCTCTACTCATAGGGCAAAGACCATGGCCGCCCAAAGTACTTTAAGTGAGAGATGTTATTCGAATACAAGATTTATCGCATCCAAGTTAAGTCGTCTAATAAGCCATCTACCCCCTTAGACTTATTCTTTTTTTTTTTATAACTAGGGTATCCAAATTTCACAGCTCAATTAATCTCTATACATACATGCACATTATAATATCCAAGTGTATTGGATAAGGTTTCATCCGCAAGGTGGCGGACGTGGCCATTAAGGTCAATATGAATGACTCATTGATTTGAATATAGAATCTGCTGGGTCCGAACCAAGTACTTAACCACTCACTCAACATTTTGGACAAAACCGGCAACTCTAGCATATAAGAAACAGAAGGGATTGGAGTATATTTTTTACTCTTCGGGACAAAATATATACGGTGTCTTATTTATGGATTTTTATTAGGTCCATTGTCGATGCAATAAATAATTTATACATTCCCGTTAAATTGTTGACACGTGAAGCGATTGGGTCATAAAATGATGAGAAAATTATCAAAAAAATTATAAATCTATTGCAATTGTGCCAATCTAGTCTTAAACATTTTTTGCCAATTAAGTTCTAAATATTTTGCATATGCGCCGATTCAGTCAATCTGACCAATTTTAGCCGAAAATCGCTGATATGAACGACAGCCGTCTTACTTGGCGCAGTCGGCGTTGACGTGGACAATTTGTAAAATATTTTTCAAGATTTTCATTTTTTTTTCCTTTTTTCTCTTTTCTTTCTCTTTCTTTTTTTTTTCTTTTTATCTTCCTCTAGCCAACAAGGTCGTCCTCGCTGTCACCTCATCCAGTGTCGGCCGCGCCATGTAGGACGGCCGGCGTCCATGTCAGCGATTTCCAGCCAAAATTGCCCGAATAGACTGAATTGACACAAATGGAAAAGGATTAGTACTCAATTGGAAAAAAGAAACGTTTATGACTGAATTGGAACAATTGCAATAGGTTAAGACTTTTTTGATAATTCTCCCATAAAATAACTCCAAATACACGTGTCACTCATCCATCGGTGAACTTGTAAGTTTTTAATATGACGTCAGCGATTGATCTAACAATACTCCATTTTTTATTGGTAATTCTTCGTGGGGTTTGTACAAGATATATTTCTATATAATTTGGTTATGATGTGAACCATCTTGGTATAGCAAAAATAGGGCCTCGGGTAAGATTTCATGCCCATTAAATGTCCAAAAGCCATAACCTCAGACAGATCCATGTACCTGTGCGTCCAGGCCACTAATGGAATAGACTGAGGTCCATCAACAGGGACTTTGGCCCGTGCCTGAGAAGAAATGCCCGGCAGCACGAGATTGAGGTGTTTGGAACTGGAGGCACCTCCATTAGAGATGATCATTCGACGGGCTCGAAGATCGGGCCTAACGTTTAACAGATCGTACAAAATCGCGTTGTTACGAAACATTCGAATCATTAATTGTAGATATAAACCGTTGATCCGATATAAGGAAATTGTACATATATACGTGGAAAGAGAAAAATAAATTAAGATTTGAACTTTCTTCTTCGACCAAAAAAATAAAAAAGAGCTTTCTTCTACAAGATTACTCATGAGTTAAAAAATATTAAAATTTGAAGAATTGAAATACATGAGAAATGAAAGGGAATTATTCATGAACGCTTTTGTTTATTAATAGAATATTTACAAAATAACCGATCAAGGTGTAATACCCTAAAAATAGGAGACTCTATTTGTTTTATAAAATAGAATGTACATATATATCTGTGTATGTGTGTTTCGCTAAAAAAAAGGGGGAATATCATTTAAAATATGATAAACCGAATTGAATTGTTATGAAATGGCTTTTGGTGGTTTTGGACGGAAAAGTTAATGGTTGGAAATTAAAGGAATTTAAAGTGCATGTACAGTATACGAAAGGTTTTTTTTTTTTTTTGAACAAGAAGTAAATGAAAGGTTGCAAGAATGTTAATGGTACTTGAAACTTTTACTGGAAATGTAAATTTAAGAAGACATTAAAGATAAAAATGCATAAATTGTGCTGTCATTGATTGTGTGTGTGTGTGTTTTTTCCCAAAGATTATAGCATGGGCTTTTCATATCTTACTAATAGCATGCATGACAAACATTTTCAGATTGTGAATTCATAAATAACCTCTTAATCCTATTTGCAATTGTTAATAAGCAGTCACAAGCTCTTGACAAGATCTCCTATTACTTAGTAATGACTACTATCTACAAGAAATTGCAGCTCCCAAGAATACCAGCGTAATCACTCAATAGTTACGTGCTCGTGTCATTCCACCATCTCTATCTTCGACTATTGGTAGTTAATCATTATGTTCATTAATTGTGCTGCCTCAACACTTAATCAAAATCCGGGATCGCTTCCATCAATTTTTCTCAAGTTCTAATTAAGGCTCTTATCGTCAACTTCCCACACTATAGTTTGTCGATTTCCTCTACGGTCGACAAGTTTGTAATTTGCCGATTGTTCTTGTTCACTGATAAATTCTAATTTGACCAAACTTTACTTTTGTCGACCGAGCTCACTACCAGTTAATAATAAAGAGATGGTCATTTTTTTTGTGTTAACAAGAAACAAGTGCGTAAGTATCACGAGAAAGAAAGATTCATGTTTGCTTCCGGACAAGTGGAGTTGTTTTAAATTTGGGTGGAAATCCAGCACGGATCTTCGCAGGAATCCACCTCGACTCTTAATAATGACTTTGGACAACTGGCAAACAACATGTCTTCGCGTCGAGGGCAAACTTAGGTAGAACCGAGGAAGCCGTGTGGGACTTATCTTGGGAGCAGGTACGACCAGCTAAGGGCCTATTTGGCAACGTTGCCAAATAGTGAAAATTTATGTTTTTTGTTCACAGAATCAGTTTGAGAAAAGAAATCCATTTGTTAAATTTTTTGTGCCCGGACACAATTTTGCGAAAAGTTATTCCCAGAATCAGTTTTTGAACAGAATCGAGAAGCAAAAAAAAGTAGCTTCTTGATTATGGAACAATTTTTCCATTTATGATTCTTCTTAATTTTATTTTTTTGTTCTTCAGCCTGCCGCTCGCCACCCACCGGCCACCGCCGCCGACCGCCAGCTGTGGCGATCGGCCACAGGCCAGGGCCGGCAATGCCCTCGATGGTCCTCGTCGGTAGCCGGCGAGGGTCCCCCTAGCCGCCTGGGCGAGGCCGACCTCGCTGTCGCGACCGGCGAGGCCGGCGGCGAGGGCCGCGATGCCCTCGCCGGCCATGGCCAAGGAAGGGAAGGGAAAGAAAGAAAAAAAAAAGAAAAAAAAGAAAGAAATATTTAAAAAATCAAAATATTATTAAAATATTATTAATAAAATGAAATTTTGTGTAGTTACCAAACGCATTTATGTTCTTTTTCTATTCTAAGAATAGAAATTTTGGGCAGTTACCAAATACCTTCAAATGCCTAGTAATTGTTTCCGAGTACAGAATAAAAAAGAATCATTTCTGAACAGAATCTGTTCCTGGGTACAGAATGGTTTCCATGCGCAGCCTAATTGTCCCATAACTTTTTTTTTATAAGAAAATGAAAGAAATAATTTGTACTAAACGATAAAAGATTCGCGCTAATTGTGAATTACTGTTTAAGCTCGACTTTTACTTGAATAATTATCTTCTCTCGTCTTCACTTTACACTATCCGTGAGAGAAAAAAATTTGAGCTCAATTCTTTCGAAGTTTGAGTAGCTCAAAAGCCTAAACGCGCGATTATGTTTATAAGTAAAAGAATTCGTTAATATGTGTTGGAAGTCGAAAAGTTTTATTTGTGTAATTAGATTTATATAAAATATCAAAATGATTGTAATGTTTATCGCGCTTTCGAAACTCGAGCTCGATCATTGCTCCATTAATTTTTTTATCGATCAAGTTAAGTTGTTTTAAATCCATGCATGCTAATTGCTTGTGGCAGAACTCCATGGGGAAGCTGCATGGGGAGCTTCCTTTTTTCATTTATTTTTTGGTCAAAAACATAGGGAGCTTCCTTGACTCGCGAAAACATGGTCAAGAAAAATAAAAAATAAGAGTCAAGAAGACCATAATATACCAATAAACCAATGCATGCATGCATGTCGGTGAACCGCTCGAGGAATGGCTAATGAATTACTTAGCCCAAAAATTTAGCACGGACCCTCTCAAGTCCTACCAATCGCAACTTGATATTCGATTTAATCAATTTAAACATTCAAATTATTTCATTTGGGAGTCATCGCTAATAAGTTATTGGTAGGTCGATTAGACATCTAAGTAAAGTGGGAAACTATTCTTTTATTTCTTTATGATTTGAATCTGACAATAAATTCTTCAATTACTCACCAAGTTTGCTCACAATAAACCAATTTTTCGACTTGGCATTTTATAATGCAAATTTCGGTCATAAAGATTTTAAATGGGTTTGGCCAAAATTACATGCTCCCATAGGCTTAAGAAACCATTTATTTAAGCACACCTACCACCGGTCCGATAAATATGCAAATGTATGACCTTAATTAACTATGCAAATGCTCCTAATATTTATACCCACTTTAAACTAATATTTTTTTGTTTGGGGGCTGTGATCGATTTCTAATTTTCTATAATGGATCGGTAAAATTTAGGGGAAAATTTCATTTTGGTACCCAAAGTGGGGCCTTTTTCTCAATTTGGTACCCAAAGTGGACATAGTCCTAAATTGGTACCCAAAGTGCCCATTCAGTCTCAATTTGATACCCAAAGTGCCTATTCAGTCTCAATTTGGTACCTGAGTTTGCCGGCCGGTCAAATGCTCATTTGGCCGGCAAGAAATTTCTTTTCCACTCTACGGAACAAGATTTTTTACTTTTTTTCTTTTTCTTTTTCCTTTTTCTATTTTTTTCTTTTCCTTTTCCTTTTCTTTTTTTTTCCTCTCTTCCCTCCGCCGGCCACAGCCATGGCCGACGGAGGTTGCCGGCGTCGAGCGAGGGCAGCCCTCGCTTGGGCTGGCGAGGGTCGCCCTCGCCTGCATCGGGCGAGGGCCACCCTCGCCTGGGCGGGCGAGGGCCGACCCTCACCAGATCCGGCGAGGACGAGGATTGCCCTCGCAGGATCTGGCGAGGGTCACCCTCGCCGGCGTCGGGCGACCCTCGCCGACGTCGGGCGAGGGCGACCCTCGCCAGATCCAGCGAGGGTCGGCCCTCGCCCGCCCAGGCGAGGGCCGACAGCTGGGCGACCTCACGCCGGCCATGGCTGTGGCCGGCGGAGGGAAGAAGGAAAAAAAAAAAGAAAAGGAAAAGGAAAAGAAAAAAAACAAAAAAAGGAAAAAAAAAATAAAAAAGTAAAAAAAATACTGTTCCGGTAGCCGGAATAGTAAATTTCTTACCAGCCGGTGAGTATTTGACCGGCCGGCGAACTCAGGTACCAAATTGAGACTGAATGGGCACTTTGGGTATCAATTTGAGACTATGTCCACTTTGGGTACCAAATTGAGAAAAAGGCCCCACTTTGGGTACCAAAATAAAATTTTCCCAAATTTAGGTGAAAACAATACATGCATTGCAATTGCATTTGCATGCTCCTTCCACTCTACGTACAACCTGCTTCCGATCTGTTTAAAGCTGTACCATTAATTAATGATTTGATCCTTGTTTTTTTTTTTTTTGGCATTTCTTCTTTCCCTTGGATTCTTCTTCCTTGGTTCCTGCCTCCATTTTGAAAAGCATTTTACACAGGCCCTGTGGGTCAGCCCCTTTTTAAAAAGTCTTGTAAGAACTACTATAAGAACCCTAGTAGAGCTCTTCACAATAGCATCTTCACCAACTCAGAAAGCCTTTGCTCTCCATCATCTCTTCATTAGCCTTCTCTCTCTCTCTCTCTCTCTCTCTTTGCCCTTTTTTCCTGTTCAGCTCTCGCAGTTGTTGTCGTAACTAAGAAATATGAAGCTTGCTCTTGCAGCCCTCCTCCTTGTTTCTCTTGTTCTCAGCTCCTCTTTGCACGCCATGGCCGGCGGTTTGAGCCCACAACCTTCTCCGAGTAAGACATAAACACACATATTTATGTGTTCATCACATCCTTATTCATGAAATTAACATGATTGTTTTTTTTTATTCACTTTCGATTTCGAGTGCCACTCTCAATGTCTGGCTCTTGGATAAGTCGAATTCATGTAAAAGGAAGAAAAAAGAAATGAACTACGTAGTGCTAGTAATGTACAATGGGAGCACGGGTTGAGTGCTAGATACAATGATTGATTCAATGCACACGTTGGACTGGATTCCAAGTCATGCGTTTTGTTTTGTTTTGTCCAACAGGTTCGTGCGACACCAAGTGCGGTGCAAGGTGCAAGGACGCGGGGGAGAAGGACCGGTGCCTCAAGTACTGTGGAATCTGCTGCCAGAAGTGCCAGTGCGTCCCGTCGGGGACGTACGGGAACAAATCGGAGTGCCCTTGTTACAATGACATGAAGAACTCCAAGGGCACTGCCAAATGCCCTTGATTCATTCCATTCCTTTGTATCTGATGAAAATTCATTTCCTATTTATTCCTTTTATTCTGTAATATTGCCTTGTAAAAGCTTCTTGGGTCATTTCCTCCCTCAATAATAAGAAATATTTGGTTGGTTTTCACTTCTTATGTTGGATTTATACGTCCCTTGTCAATAACCACGTTTTAAAATATATAGAGGGAGTCGAATTACATATGATTAGGGATCGCCAAAAAGTTGTAACAGGGTTTGATGATAGTCAAGGGCGGTCGAATTACGTGTCAAAGAGTAGGACGAAGTGTAGAAAGGTCGATAGCTGTCAAAGATCCAGCACGAAGAGACGATTTTTTTTTCGTTTTGGTCGTTGACTTAAGTCAAAGGAAAATGGGAAAGTTGAAAAAAAAATGAGGGTTAGGAAAGTTCTGCACAGCAGCTATTGATCACTTTAATTAAGCTAAAGAACCGACCATGTGAAGAGACTAAAAAGATTAAGCAAAAATGGAGAATCTATATAATGTCTCCTAAATTTTTCAATCTTACCAATTTAATCCTAACCTTTGCGAGAAATTCCAATTTAATCATTCCGGTCAATATTCGCCACAAATTGCTAACTTGGCGTTCCAATCATTGCAGATGTGGCACACCACCGCATCGGTAATTTCCCGCCAAAATTGGCCGGAAAGATTATATTGAAGTTTTGCATTAAGGTCTAGGATTAAATTAGAAAAATTGAAAAGTTTAAAATTGAACAAACATGGACTAATTGAACAATTTCGCCTTAAATGCTTATATATTTATTAATGAAATCAGGTCAAATAACAAGAACCTAAAGGAGAGCGGCTCCAAGAGTTCCTGAGCAAATTCATTTTGAACCTGGAACATATCTTGTCGAAATCAGTTCTCAAGTTTTGGAACTTGGAACGTATCATTTATACCTTAGAATCGAATCTAGGGTCTACACGAAAACAGTCAAATTCTTTTCTTTTTTCTTTTCATTACCACATACAACGAATATGCAGTTAGAAACTTCATGTTCTTACAGTTCAGACTTCAGACAATCACATAACTTGTACTTATTTCTACGAGCATGTTTTTATGATTTTCCATACCTAGCAAATTTCACCCATGAAAAAAGTGGACAATCACAGGACCTAAATACATCTTCTGTGATTATCTCAGCTTTTGCAGTGCTTTAGTCCACTCACTATATTTTTTTATTTAAATTTTGTTATCATCAAATTACCCAGACACGTTTTCCGACGATCTCCTTTTTTTTCATGAAGACAGCTCCCATGCCTCCCCAAACTTGCAGGTGTTATGTACATACACATGATTTCACTTTTGCACAGTCAATGTAATGCAGAACCAGAATTTGCATGACCTATGCATGCTTTTACTATTATTTTTGTCGACCGAGCTTACTACCCGTTGATAATAAAGAGTTGACCATTTTTTTGTGTGTTAACAATGTGCGTAAGTAACACGACAAGAAAGATTCATTTTTGCTTCTGGACAAGTGGAGTTTGTTTCAAAATTTGAGTGGAAATGCAGCACGGATCTTCGCAGGAATCCACCTCGACTCTTAATAATGACTTGGACAACTGGCAACAACATGTCTTCACGTCGAGGGCAAACTTAGGTAGAACAGAGGAAGCCGTGTGGGACTATCTTGTGAGCAAGTACGACCAGCTAATTGTCCCATAACTTTTTTCATAAGAAAAGGAAAGGAATAATTTGTACTAAACGATAAAAGATTCGGGCTAATTGTGAATTGCTGTTTAAGCTCAACTAGTGAACGTACTAAAATATCTGTCTTCTCTCATCCTCTCTTTACGCTATCCAAGGAAAAAAAGAAAAATTTAAGCTCAATTCTTTGGAAGTTTGAGTAGCTCAAGAGCCTAAATGTGAGATTTTATGTTTATAAATAAAAGAATTCGTTAATATGTGCTCGAAGTCGAAATTTTTTTATTTATGCGTAATTAGATTTGTACAAAATATCAAAAAGATTGAAATGTTTATCGTGATTTCGAAACTTGAGCTCGACCTTTGCTCCCTTGATTTTTTTATCGATCCAGTTGAGTCCAGTAGAGTTCAAATCTGAGTGTCCAAATAGAATATTGTGCCATGAACAGTTTGCATTAATATATGTTTGACCAGAAAATAAAGAAAGAAATCCGTGCATGCTAATTGCTTGTGGCAGACCTCCGCGGGGAAGCTGCATGGGGAGCTTCCTTGACTCGCGAAAACATGGTGAAGAAAAATTAAGACCGAGTGTCAAGAAGACCATTATATACCAATAAACCCATGCATGCATGCATGCATGCATTGCATTTGCATTTGCATGTTCCCTCCACTCTACTTATTACAACTTGCTTCCAGTCTGTTTAAAGCTGTACCCTTAATTAAAGATTTAATCCTTGTTTTGTTTTCTATTGCATTTCTTCTTTCACTAGGATCCTTCTTCCTTGGTTTCTTACTCCATTTTGAAAAGCATTTTCCACAGGTCTTTCTGGGTCAGCCCCTTTTTGCAGTCCACTCTCTATCTAAGATAAAAAATTGTTAAAAAAATCTAGCAAGAAGTACTATAAGAACCCTCGTAGAGCTCTTCACAATAGCATCCCTACTAAGAAAGCCTTTGCTCTCTCCGTCATCTCTTCATCAGCCCTCTCTCTTTCCCTCTAATCTTTTCCCCTTTTCCTGTTTAGCTCTCGCAGTTGTTGTCGTAACTAAGAAATATGAAGCTTGCTCTTGCAACCCTCCTCCTTGTTTCCCTTGTTCTTAGCTCCTCTTTGCATGCCATGGCCGACGATCTCATTCCGAAGCCCGCTCCAAGTAAGACATAAACATGCATATTTACTTGTTCATAACATTCTTATTCAATAAATTGACGTGACTATTTTTTTTTATTCACTTTCGACTCAGAGTGCCTCTCTCAATTACTGGCTCTTGGATAAGTCGAATTCATGTAAAAGGAAGAAAACAAAATGAACTTCCTAGTGCTAGTAATGTGCAATGGGAGTATGCGACGAGTCTTAGATACAGTGATTGATTCGATGCACACGTTGGAGCGGATTCCAAATCATGCATTTTCTTTTGTTTCATCTTACAGGTTCATGCGACACCAAGTGCGACGCGAGGTGCAAGGACGCAAAGGAGAAGGAACGGTGCCTCAAGTACTGTGGAATCTGCTGCAATAAGTGCCAGTGTGTGCCATCAGGGACGTATGGGAACAAATCGGAGTGCCCTTGTTACAATGACATGAAGGACTCCAAGGGAACTTCCAAATGCCCTTGATTCATTTTATTCCTTTGTATCTGATGAAAGTTCATTTCATATTATTCTTTTGATTATGTAATATTGCGTTTTAAGAGCTTCTTGGATCATTTTCTCACTCAATAATAAGAAATATTTGGTTGGTTCTCATTTCCTAAGTTGGATTTATACGTCACTTGTCAATGACCACGTTTTAAAATATATAGAGAGGGAGTAAAATTACATATGATAATTTATTAATAAAATCAGGTCAACTAACATATGAACCTAGGGATAAGTGGTTCCAAGGCAAGTTCATTTGAAACTTGGAACCTATCATGTATACCTTGAAATCGAATACAAGGTTAGTTTCATGGTTTACCCAGAAAACGACCAATTCCTTCCTTTTTGTTTCATTTTTAGAAAGCTCACACACAACAAATATGTAGTTAAAAAGTTCACATTCTTACTGTTCGGACAATCACATAATTTACACTTAATTCTACGAGCTTGTTTTTACGATTTTCTATACTTAGCAAATTTCACCCATGAAAAATGTGGACAATCATCTCAACTTCTGCAATACTTTAGTCCACTCAGTAAATATTTTTTATTTTAAATGTTGTTATCATTAAATTACTTAGACACATTTTCCGACAATCTCCTTTTTTTATGAAGGACAACTCCCATGCCTCTCCAGTACACATGATTTCACTGATGCACAATCGATCTAATGCAGAACCAGAATTTGGAAGACCTATGTATGCTTCTACTATTACAGTTTTAGAAAAATATCTCTAAACATATAAAGATGTACTCCCCTTAAGTATTGGAGCGTTTAGATTCGGTTCTCCAATTCCCATTCCAGTTTGGTTTGGTTCGGTTCCTGCATAGGAACCAAGAACCGAACCACACAATTAAGGTTCCAAAAATTTTGAACAAGCAATCAGATCCATTCCCATTGAAACTTGGAACCGGACCGGTTCTCACGGCTGGTTCATTCCAGTTTCTAGTTCTACTCACCCCTACAAGAACCATTGACCATTTTTGCCTACTATAGTCCACATCCCTAAATTTACTGTTGATTTATAAGAAAATGGCTTGAATTAGCTACAGGCCGAGCGGCCATTAGATACTGTCAGCTAGGTGGTAACCATTGATAGGAGCAGAGGTGAATCCAGCCACATCTTGTAATATTCCCACCATTCAAATAGAAAGATCCAATTATTTCAATTTAACGCTCTCTCTTTTTTTGTTAATTTGAGCAGTTCAAAGGCCTCCACCAAGCTCGCCGCCTCCGTCGCATGTGATAATCGTCAGTCGTCACTATCTAGTGGTCACTCATTGTCACTTACCTTAAGATGATTATACAAAAAGTCATAAACTTATTGTAAAGCAGCCAATTTAGTCATAAACAGTATCAATTTAGTCTAAACATTTTGACGAACTAATTTAGTCCTAAATCTTTCTTTGTGTCAATTGAGAACTAAAATTTTTAAATATTTGCCAATTTAGTGCTAAACATATTATTTAGATATTTGGTTGGAAGGACTACATTAACAAATGGTCAAAACGTTTATGACTAAATTAATTGGTAATTCACTAAAAGGTTTATGACCAAATTGACATAATTAAAAGATTTACGACTGAATTGGCTTCAATAAAATAGGTTTGTGACGTTTTGGACAATTTTCCCCACTTACCAATGCTTCTCGATCTCTCTCTTTCCTTCCGTCGTTGTAGAGAGCGAGGTCCATGACCTGAGGAGTTCGGGGTGTTAACCTTGACTATGCTCGAAGGCAACCAGCAACCTCAAATCCGAGGGCCTCTAATTTATTGGAACCTTACGAACATTTTTACACCATTTTGGATAGCGTTAAGTGCGGAGAAGAAAAGATAGATATTTAAGTATGCTTACCCGTCGAGCTTATCGGTAATTCACAATTAGCATAATCGAAAGGATTACGACTGAATTGGTAATGAATAATTTGCATTAATATGTATTTGACCAGAAAAAAAGGAAAAAAAAAAAACAGAGCAAATGCATGCTAATTGCTTGTGGCAGACCTCCATGGGGAAGCTGCACGGGGAGCTTCCTTGACTCGTGATAACATGGTCAAGAAAAATAAAGAATGAGACTCAAGAAGACCATGATATACCAGTAAACCCATGCATGCATGCATTGCATTTGCATGTTCCCTCCACTCTACTTATTACAACTTGCTTCCAGTCTGTTTATAGCTGTACCCTTAATTAAAGATTTAATCCTTGTTTTGTTTTCTATTGCATTTCTTCTTTCACTAGAATCCTTCTTCCTTGGTTTCTCACTCCATTTTGAAAAGCATTTTCCACAGGTCTTTCTGGGTCAGCCCCTTTTTGCAGTCCACTCTCTATCTAAGATAAAAAATTATTAAAAAAATCTTGCAAGAACTACTATAAGAACCCTCGTAGAGCTCTTCACAATGGCATCGCCTACTGAGAAAGCCTTAGCTCTGTCCATCATCTCTTCATTAGCCTTATCTCTCTCTCTCCCCCCCTTTTTCCTCTTTAGCTCTCCCAGTTGTCATAACTAAGAAATATGAAGCTTTCTCTTGCAACCCTTCTCCTTGTTTCTCTTGTTCTCAGCTCCTCTTTGAACGCCATGGCCGACGATCTGAGTCCGCAACCCTCTCCAAGTAAGACATAAACACACATATTTACGTGTTCGTAACATTCTTATTCATGAAATTGGCATGATTGTGTTTTTTTATTCACTTTCGACTCCGAGTGCCACTTTTAATGACTGGCTCTTGGATAAGTCGAATTCATGTAAAAGAAAGAAAAAAGAAATGAACTACCTAGTGCTAGTAATGTACAATGGGAGCATGCGATGAGTCTTAGATACAATGATTGATTTGATGCACACGTTGGCGTGGATTCCAAATCATGCGTTTTCTTTTGTTTCGTCCAACAGGTTCGTGCGACATCAAGTGCGACGCGAGATGCAAGGACGTGAAGGAGAAGGACCGGTGCCTCAAGTACTGCGGAATCTGCTGTGGGAAGTGTCAGTGCGTGCCGTCGGGGACGTATGGGAACAAATCGGAGTGTCCTTGTTACGATGACATGAAGAACTCCAAGGGCACTGCCAAATGCCCTTGATTCATTCCATTCCTTTGTACATGATGAAAGTTTATTTCATATGATTCCTTGATTCTGTAATATTGGATGCTTCTTGGATCATTTTCTCCCTCAATAATAAGAAATATTTGATTGGTTTTCATTTCCTATGTTGGATTTCTACGTCCCTCACCAAAGATCACGTTTTAAAATATATATATAGAGAGAGAGTCGACTTACATATGATAAATTTATTAAGAAAATCAAGTCAACTAACATAAGAACCTAGGGATAAGTGGTTCCAAGACAAGTTTATTTGGAACTTGGAACCTATTCTGTGTATCTTGAAATCGAATCCATAGTCGGTTTTAGGTTCTACCAGGAAAACGACCAATTCTTCTTCTTTTTTGTTTCATTTTTAGGAATTTTATACACGACAAATATGTAAATATCTTTTGGTCAAGAACGAATATGTAATTAGAAAGTTCACATTCTTACTGTTCAGATAACCACATAACTTATACTTAGTTAAGCTTGTTTTTACGATTTTCCATACTTAGCAAATTTCACCCATGAAAAATGTGGACAATCACAGAACCTAAAAGCATCTTCTGTGATTATCTCAGCTTCTGCAGTACTTAAGTCCACTTACTAAATATTTTGATCTAAATTTCGTTATCATCAAATTACTCGGACACATTTTCCGACAATCTCTTTTTTTGTATGAAGACAACTCTCATTCCTCTCAAAACTTGCAGGTGTTATGTACATACACATGATTTCACTTTTACACAATCAATGTAATGCAGAACCAGAATTTGCATGACCTATGCATGCTTCTACTATTACAGTTTTAGAAAAACATCTCTAAATGTATAAAGATGTACTCCCCCCTAAGTATTGGACCGTTGAGGTTCAATTCTTCGATTCCCGATCCAAATTGGTTCGGTTCCTGCACAGGAACTGGGAACCGAACCGCATATTTAAGGTTCCAAAAGTTTGGAACAGGAAATCAAAACCATTGCTATTGAAACCTGAAACCATACTAGTTCCCATGGTCGGTTCGATCCGGTTCCCGTTTCTACTTGAAACTTGTGGTTACCACTACAGGAACCCATGACCATTTTTGCTTACTATAGTCCACATCCCTGAATTTACTGTTGATTTATAAGAAAATGGCTTGAATTAGCTACTGGCCGAGCAGCCATTGGATACTGTCCACTAGGTGGTAATTATTGGGAAAATTACCAAAACAATCCTAAACCTATTGTAATTATGCCAATTCAATCCTAAACCTTTTTTTTTTGCTAATTCAGTATTAAACATTTTGCATTTGTGCCAATTTTGGCCGGTCGGTGTTGACGTGGACGCTAGCCACCCGGACGATGGTGACGTGGTAATTTTTAATATTTTTAAAGATTTTTTTTGAATTTTTTTTTGTTTATTCCCTTTTTTCCTTTTTTGTTTTTTTGCTTTCCTTCTTCCCCTTGGCGACCGGCTAGGGGCTAGGGCCGGTGAGGTTGGCCATGGCAACGGCGACGACCTCGCCGGCGAGGTCGAGCCTCGCCATGGCCGTGGGCCTCGTCGGCACTGGCAAGGGCGAGGTCGCTCTGCCATGGCCAGATTTGGGCGAGGTCGGCCATGGCGAGGCTTGACCTCGCCGTCAACCTCGTCAGATCTAGGCGAGGTCGAGCTCGCCCTCACCATGGCCGACCTCACTTGCGACGGCAAGGTTGTCACCCTCGCCATGGCTGGGCGAACTTGCCTCACCAGTGCTGGTGAGGTCGAGCCTTGCCATGGCCGACCTCACCCACGGCCATGGCCGTTGCGGGCGAGGGCGAGGTTGTCGCCCTCGCCATGGCTGGGCAAGCTTGCCACCCTCGCCAAACCTTGCCGACCCTAGCTCCTGGTCGGTCACCGGAAAAAAAAGGGAAAAAATCAAAAAAATTCAATTAAAAATTAATAAAAATTAAAAATTACCACGTCAGTGTCGGCCAGATGGCTGGCGTTCACGTCAGCGCCGGCCGGCCAAAATTAGTTAGATGGACTGAATTGGAACAAATGTAAAAGGTTTTAAGACTGAATTTGCCAAAAGAAAAGGGTTTATGACTGAATTGACACAATTGCAAAAAGTTTATGACTGTTTTGGTAATTTTTCCGGTAATTATTGATAGGTTTTGTGTATTGAGCAGAGGTGAATCCAGCCACATCGTGTAATATTCATACCATTCATATGGAAAGATCCTTATTCAATTTAATGCTCTCCCTATTTTTGTTAATTTGAGCAGCTCAAAAGGCCGCCACCAAGCTCACCGCTTCCGTCGCATGTGATCGTCGGTCGTCCCTATCTAGTGGTCAATCGCTGTCGCTTACCACTGCCTCTCAATCTCTCTCTTTCCTTCGGTCGCAGTAGAGAGCAAGGTCCGTGACACGAGGAGTTGGGGTTGTGAACCTTGACTATGCTCGAAGGCAACCAGCGACCTCAAATCCGAGGCCTCTGGTGATCGCCGATGACCTTCATGGCCTCAAATCGATAGAAGATGGTGGTTGGGGAGGTGGTGGTCGTCGTGGCCATGACTCGGTGGACAACGATAGCTAGTGAGAAATAGAAGGGAGCTCGAGTTAGCCATGGCTAGCTGAACGATGGTAGATGACGGGCTGTGACTCAGTGGACAACGACAGTTGAAATGGTTGTCTCGGTGGCCGTGGCTCGGTGGCATCTGCTTTTACCAAAGGCTGTTTTAAAGAGAGAGAGAAGAGGTAGGGGTGATCGATTCTGAGAATAGAACCAAGAAACTACCCTATAGATACTTGAAACGAGCTTGGAATAGGCCGATTCCCGGTTTTATCCAGAACTCGGCTTCTTTTGTAAAAAGCACATAGTTGGTTTTACATAGTACATTTTGGTCTATGACTCGTAAAGTTTTGTTGGTTGAATGGTCTCGTGGGCTTACTTCAAGTTGGAGGTCGTGGATTACATTCTCCCTAGTTGCATCTCACTATTTTTAAGTTAGGTATAAAACCGGTTCAACCTTGGAACCGACTTGCTTGGTTATTTCTCAAGTCAAACCGGCAATTTTTGACATAAGAATCAAAAACCGAGCCGGTTAGAGGTCGATTCCGGGGTTTAGGACCTGGGAAATAGACCAGTTCTTCCCAAAATCGGCCTGGAATTGGTCGGGTAAGGCCTGTTTGCTCCGATTTCTGGCCCTAAGGAAGATACTAGCTTCGTGGGGTGAATTAACTAATCTGTCGTAGGTTATCTTCAAAAGCACAAATTAGAAACTTTGATAAAAAAATTCTCCCTGTATACTTATTATACATTAGACCTATACAGACAAACACGTGAGCCTTATAGTATGAATGACATGTGCGTATGAAATATGTCAAATACTACAAGTGATCATTTTCAGGTAAATATTTTCCAAATCATTCATATTTCGCGAAACAAACGGAGCCTTACAGTATGAATGACATGCATGTGCGGACTCTAGGACTCTCCGTTCAATTGCAAATTGGTTGAAGTCTTGAAGAGATCTGTTATTCATATGCGCTGAGTATCACTTCCACTTCACTCCTAAATTCATGCAGTTTAACACTAATGGATTATTAATTGGCTTCCCCTACAAAATGTCATCTAGCACTCCTGGAGTTTTGACCACGGCCTTACAAATTCATGAAAATACTTAGCCAAGCCCCGAGTTCAACCTCTCTCTATCTCTTCGCTTTTTAAGCCGATGTAATTTCTCCCTATGCAACGCAGCGAGTGGTCGACCACGCATCTACAACAACCTTAAATCGCCTGTATCATCTACTACCACCACCACCACCTTTTACATTTAAAATAAATCACTGTTGATTCAAAAATGGCGCAGAAGATGATGGTTATATAGATAAGACTGATATACGTAACTTAGTCATCCGAGAAGTATGTTCACAACATCATAAGCGTGTGAGAAAATGCTTAGAGAGCACAAGGAATTTGACAACGCCAAGAACCAGGGTGATATCAGATCAGGGAATCGGAACCAGGGTGATATCAGATCAGGGAATCGGTGGTATATAAAGTAAGAATACATAAGTTGACATAAGATTTTGGGCACTGACTTACGTATAATCTGTACATCGACATCAAATTATAATCAGATAACAAGGGCAGCACAGGTCTTGTGATTCCGAAGTTAATGCAGCGCAATGCATCGTTTGAGAGAAATTTGATGCTTTAAGAAGAAAGACTTCATAGGCTCCACACAAGGGTACCTGGATTGGAGTATCAATAGGACGGTCCACTTTCAGGATTTGTCTGCGGTGTCCATGGTCTGGTGTGATGTCAGCCACTTTCTGAGACCACCCAGCTTATCAAATACTACTCAAATGGTTCTGGCATCAAGCACACACGAGCAACGAACCTCTGTTACACCCTAACTAATCAGATGTATACTAACTGTTATACTGAAATGCATTTGCTGTAATAACAATCAAACTGAGAAGCAGAATATAGGGTCAAAGGATCCCTTTCACGATGTCATCAGTGAACCCACCGAATACCATTACCAGTCCACTAAAACAACCACTATACAAAAAAGCTCAGAGGCTCAGAGGGAACCGATGTCACAATAGTATCCTAATTATTAGTATAATTATCATAATTTCACATCGGACACCACTGAAAGCATAAGGCAGATCATGAATGAAGAAGCAAAGTTACAAGAGACTAAAACCCTGCAAAATGTGAACTTGGAAAGACTACAGTTCTATCATCTTCCTAGTTCAAAAAGATGCAAGGCACCTTGAGAGGACAAGAAATCACAAGACTCATACTTCCATCAACAAGAAAATTGGTCACTTATAAGTCATTGAGTAGCCCAAGTCACTGCCAAGATGAGGATCACATTACAAATTTTCAATCCACATTCACAAAGGACGTATTAGAGGACAAACTAATATCCTCCACGGACAATCTCTTTACAGATCATGCTTTAATCCAAACACCAATTCTCACATGCATTATTTGCATAATCAAATATACATTCTACACTCGTGAACTTGCCTCAAAATCTAGGGCAAAGGTACAATCAGGATCAGCCCCTCCCAGCATTGCCATGTCGTTGATTTCTGAAATAGGTGAGAAGTGCCTGCGCCTGCAATGGACCAAAATGCCTTCAGAGGTGGTAAAACTAAAGTTGGAGCCAAGTTTAGGGAATCAGTATACAAGCACTCTCATTAATAAGATGAGCAACGGGAAGTAAGAGATGTCATACAGACTTACCTTTTCTTTAGCCCTTGGGGTGCCGGACTGAGACAAAGCCACCAATGGTGGGACAGCTCCCTCTTGGAGCACCCTACTACAGTATCTGTTGCTATTGGTACAAAGCTGCAGAAGAGCAGCAGCAGCATTTTCCTTTCCTCTTGCAGAACCTAACTCAACAACTTCAACTAGAACCGGAATTCCACCTTCCTGTCCAATAGCAGTCCTTCCCTCTTGAATTGTGGCAAGATTTGCCAACACAGCTACTGCCTTATCAACCATCCCAGCAGCCGGGTCCATCAACTCCACGAGGTACTTTACAGCACCAGCTTGCACAATACGTGCCTTGTTCTCATGAAAGATGGATAAGTTGAACAAAGCTGTGGCTGCATCCTTTTTGCCTCTTGGAGTACCATTGCCAAGCAAATCAACCAGAGGTTCAATCGCCCCCGACCTTCCAATTTTGACTTTATTGTCTTCGATCACAGAGAGACTAAAAAGAGTGGCAGCTGAGTTCTCCTTGGCCTCAGGACTGCCAGTCCGGAGAACGTGGATCAAAGGATCAATTGCATCAGCATTAGCAATTGCAATCTTGTTGTTATCATTGATTGACAGATTAAGAAGTGCTGTGACAGCATCTTCCTGAATCTTGATGTCTGGAGATCTAAGCAAACTCACCAACAAGTTAATGGCACCACAGTTTGCTATTACAATGCGGTTGTCCATGTTGTGCTTAGCCAAAAGTCGAATTTCAGCTGTTGCTTCTCCTTGAGTTTCAGCTGAATCACTTTTCAAGGCATCAACAAGCTTTCGGACTTTAGTTTCAATTTCAGAGAGATCAGCTCTTGCTTCAACAGCAGGAGAAGATATGATCCTTGGACCAAACCTATCTGGCTGCCGACGCCATATCGTCTGGCTTCTTGACCTTGTCTCTACCATTCGAGGAGGAAACTCCGGTTCTCGCTGAGTAGTAGTCACGTTGTTAGGAGAATGTAGTTCAGGTTTCATCTCCCCAGAAGCGTCACTACTGTAGCCTGTCAGATTAGTAGATCCATTTGCATCTCCAGATGATCCTAGAGGCCTACTTGCACCAGAATGTGTGCCAGATGCTGAAACAGTTCTCTTGTGGTTCAACATCCGCTCATCAGCACCAATGCCATTGGAGAATTCACTCCTGTTTGGGGACGTAGACACTTGGAGAGATGAATCAATAGCACCTTCTTCAAAGTTAACCGAACTTTCTTCAGAGGCTGCTATAGATAATCTTCCAATATCCAAGCCCCGTCCATCTCCAGCAACAGTTGACAACAAAGCATCTGACCTAGAACGAGGATGTGACGGAGAATTCGCATCCTGGGGAACACCACTAGATGCAACAAAGTTCTTAACTGGCGAACCCATGTGTCGGACAGACTCAGGTGACATTGGGGGGTTCCCCCTGATATGTGGCTCCCTGATTGTACCAGACTCTGCATGGCTAAGCAGTGGCGAAGGTTGGTTTGAGCTCACAGATTTCATAGGATCAGGCAACTTCACATGGTTGGATTCACACCAATTAGCAATTAGTGCCTTTACAGTATAATTAGGTATTAGATTTGTGTGACCCAATGTTTGCCGTGTCTTTGGACAAACCGTGAGCCCAAGGTCCAGCCATTTCCTGATGAATGCCCTTTCATACGTTTGCCCTGATGCCACAATAACTGGATCTGTCATCAGCTCAAGAGAGAGAGGACAGCAAAAATCTGCAGGTATTGGGATGGGGCTGGAGATCTCAGACTGCTTTATCAAGACAAGACGATCATGCATCCGTGTGATAATAGTGATCAATTGGTCAAAATAATCCACCTCACTGGTGTTCTCAGATTGCTCTGCATTCTCCTTCAATTTTTCAAGGGCAACAGCCTCAATCAAGATCTCCTGGTTTGACTTTAAACTAAAAATTTCTGCAATTTTCACAAGGTCTGCAGAGCTGGGACCAACACCCTCTGCTTGATCCTTTATGGCTTCTGTAATGACCGAACATGCTTGATCATATTCTATATGCTTGATCTTCTGCACGCAGTGCTACAACCATCCAAAAAGGAAAAGAACTGATTAGCCGAGACCAATAAACATTAGCTATTAATTAACAGGTCTGACAAATCTGGTATATACAGTGCTACATCCGGAAGATTGGCACTCGAGTCCAACTCATGGGTAATTAACTATGTAGATACAATTTCTATCTCGAAAGTCGTGTAGAAAACATGAAAACTTAACCACAGCAACTCTACAGAGTATTACCTCCAGTGACCCTGAACTCAACTCATCAGGGAGGTTTTGATCAGCAGACTTCAGCAGCTGGAAAGTATCAAGGCCAGCACTTCGAATTTTTGATATCAAGACCTCTACTCGAAGAATCTACAAACATAAAAAGAAGAAGAATGAGAAAGGAGAGAACCCACCTCCTATATCAGTACTTTACAGGTCAGGAATTTCAGAATTTCCAGTAAAGAAAAGAAACCCCAACAGCTTTCCATCTCCATTCCATAAAAAGCAGGCAATATCCGGTCACCAGGAGGTATGATTTGATCATTACAACAGGAAAGCTAATTTTTTTACATAACTAGTTCAAACTGGAGGACTTCACAGGGGAAGAGAAAGCACAAAAGCCTTCATAAGCTAACACTGCTTGACAGTTCAGAGATATCAATAGAGAAACCAAGGTGTTGGCATTACAAAGGACCAAAAGCACTTCCAGCTGAATCAGGAAATCAACACAATCCACAAGCAAAAATAATCTCTGCCCTGAAGCCTAAACCTTACAGACACTAGTGTCTAAACATGTGAATTAGAGAGAATTTGAGCTATTTTGAACAGGCAACAGAACAGAGGTTCAGTTTGCCCCACCACCAAGCTTCTTATGCCCCAATTAATCAAACAGATGGCATCTTAAACTGAGATGACTAAACTCAAGTAAAATAACGATGATGGAGTGGAGCCAGCACAACAAGCTAGGTGCAGCTCCAATGAGCTTTGGAAGAATAAAAAGGATTAGCAGGCAACAAGTGTGCTGGTCATGCTAAGTCCCTTTAGATCAATTCACATGAGTCAGGTAAGATCCTGTCATTCTCTAAATGTTAAACAAGATCTTGCAGTGACACATACCAAAGTATTGAACTCTCTCAATCTCTCTCATGGAAATACACAACGCACTAGCAATAGCATGCCTCACATCACACCTCGCATGACAAACCCTTTTTCTTCCCAAGAACAGATCCTGCATGTTTCTTAAAAAATCAAACAATTTCTATTTACATAAACGTTACTCTGTTCTGTCCCTTTACGGTTATAACCATAACGAGTCTTCTTATCAGTACTAATTTTACCATCATTTCCATCAGATGCTTTTACTGAAGTGAACCACATTTGATGGTTGATCGCAATCGTTGGGCTCAAAAGAAGCAAGAAAATGCATGAAATTATCATCAGGAAACCAAAAATAAAACTCATGATACCAACCCAAAAAAACTGTAGCTTGGTTCGCCCAAAATGCTGTGCCTATAAAGAAAATAGAAACAAAATGCTTGGGGAAGCAACAAGAGGCACAGAATAACGGAGAATAAACATTAGCCAAATGAAATCATAATTCCAGCATCATCAAAATAGAAGCAAGAAAATTGGCGCTTACAAAATCAACTTTACTCGACAATGGCTGCCAGCTTTCAAAGAGCTCCCTTAAATCCTCCACAGATTGATGAATCTCTCCAAAAGCCTTATTAAGTGACTCGTTAGAAGCTACTTCAGAGCCAACAATGACATCAAGAATTGGCTTCACCAGCTTCAATATTTCCTCTGCCTTTTTATAATATTTCTGAGCTGGTTCCAAGTTTATGCTATCAGAAGATGATAGATGAAAATATAAGGAGATATTACTTAGTAGTGCCTTCAACAGGGATATCTCCATAACACCTGAGACAGAAAACAGTCACACAAGGACCAATTACATTAGAAAAAAAAAAAGAAGAAGAGCAATTTAGCAGCAAACAGTATATATAAAGAACTTTATCAATCATAAATTCTTTCAACCAGTTAAATTCAGAAGCTAACCCTCTCTTTATCTCTTGTATCCAAACAGATTCTGAATTAATCTCATGTCAATAAGTGAAGGACATTGAATGGTCACAACTTTTAACTCCTTTTGGTCACAAGCTAAGCAAATCTGCTGCAAATATGCTATTTTATAAACCATGCCTGACCAATTTCTAGGCACAATCAAGTCCATTCACCATGATGACACTGAGATATGCCCACAATGAAAGAAGTAGAACAATTAAATCGACTCATGCCTGGAAATGGCACAAAGAATGAAAATAAGAAAGAAATTACAAATACCACCATGAAAATTCACTGCAGATTAAAGGAGACAATCTAGTCGGCAGGGTTACTAAAACTCATTGTTGGCGGCCTGCAGTTTGCTATCTCAATTGCACGTTGCACATCAAGGATCTCCAGATGTCTATTGTTGAAAGAAAGAGAAGAAGAGGTGCGAAGGAAGAGATGAAAGAAACCGATTTGAAACCCTAGAGCTGAAGCTGAAGGAAGAAGACGGGTACATCACATATTTGAGGTCTTCTGTTTTAGGATTTTTAAAGCAAATTGCTTGTTCTTTTTCCAAAAAAAGACATGAGCTTTTTCTTTGTTAGAAATTGTGGAAGACCCATAAGTCGTAAGGATTGAATTTGATATAATAACATATATATGTTACGGTAAAGCAATATAACATGGATAAAAGTTTTGTATAATTGTACACATACGAGTTTATCTATTAATCAACAAAGTAACAAAAACATGAGTATTGATTGTTACATTGCTTATTTGAATGTTCTTGTTGTATGAATATTTATTGTGTAAATAGCCAAAAACTATTGGAATTTACTTTTTACTATATATCGCAAGTGATCTCTTACCTACCTCCTTCTCAAAATGCTATCAACAATTTATTTTTCAAAATATATTGATCTAAGATCAGATGCTTAAATCGACAACTTTCATATAAGAATAGTTTCATGTTACTTGATCATGAATCTCAAAAGACAGTCTAGAAATAAAAATTACCTAAGCAATCTCCTAATAAAGGCTTCTAGTAAAATAGAAAGGAAAGCACGATGTGAGATATAACATTTAAAGAAGCCTTTGACTGGAATACTTTAAGTTCATATAGTATCATGAAAAAGACCATGCAGTTATTAGTATTTCAGACCTTAAAAAACAACCTAAGTTGAGCTATGAATAGCTTTTATATAGTTCAGCTTGATTTGAGCTTCAGCATCAGCTAATTCGTAACTAACAAGTGCTGCCACACATGATGACTTCTTTCTGATTATTGACAATAGACGTAATTGCAAGTATGTTAAGCAATTAGAGAGAAATTGATTCTAGTACACAAAAAATGATATGTACCTTTCTCCAGACTCCAACGGATTCAAATAATGAAGTAAACTTAGTCACATAGCACTTTAAAGATCAGAGGCGTGATTAAAAGAGAACTCTGGTATCAACCGCCCACAAAACCATTTCTATATTCACTCTGACTCCAAGTTCTCCAGCTGCTACCTGGGCAAAAGCATATCCTTTAGCCTCAAGTTTCCAATTGGTAAACTTATAATGTAAATCTAAAATTAAATCCCACAGTCAACTACGTTATAGAATAGTAAGTTTTTGTCTTACAATTAAGTACCAAAAAACTCATCCATATCCCTAACTACGCCCACCAGCCTTCAACCTCTGATGCAAATCAGCTTTTAATTAAACTAGAGATTATCTGTTAGGTTGGCAGGGGCAGCTAACATGTATTTATACCGAGGATCAAATTAACCATTTATCACTCAGTTAAGAGCTAGGAAGCTAATAATTTTACCCAGTCAAGGACTCGCAAGACCGATAATTTTCTAATCAACTGTGTGTTTCTAAAAGGATTCCATTAATTTACAAGCCAGAATAAGAATTTGGCACCCTATCAAGTTGGTAGAAGAAGAAACATCTAGACTTCTCCTTCACAAGAACAAATTCACCCAAAGTTCTTAACATTCCAACTACTAGCAATTTCTTGCTATTTTGCACCACCAATGCACTTAACCGTATTCTGAGACCTGATTTCTTTATGCTATTCATTATAGTTCATCAACTTGCATTATCTTATTGAAGTTATTGAATGTTGCTGTTTAACATTCTGAAAACACCTCAGATGGATCAGTCTTGTCATATTCTTGCATGGTGCAAAAACCACTTTATCTCGAGTATGCTCATTGGTAATCATACCTATTGTTGTTTGCCATTAATCCACTACCGCATTTTCATCTTAATAGAACTCATTTTGACACAAAGAGCTAGTGGTCTGCTCCTTTAGATGAATTAACCCCTATTTTGCATTCAAGTCATGATATAATCATGTACTGACAATTTTGGTATATTTGAGACTCTAATCCACTCGTCAATTTGATAAAATCCAATCCGAACCATATATGATCACAAGAGCCCGCTCCTAAACCATTCATTTAGGTCTAATTTCAAGGAAAATTTCGTCATGGCTACACTTCGAAATATCAAATCCACACAGAAGTGTCCAAGATCACTTCCTCATCCCCATGTCAGCGCTGACCAAAGTATAGCAGTACTTGCATATTGTGTATACCTTCTTCAAACTAAATACAGTTTTACCAGAAGAGTAAATTGAAGCAACCCGAGGTACTAGAACAAAACATACATATTTTGAGCAAGACGAATCTCGCAGTGGACTTGCGCACCATACATCATGCGAGCAACAAATGATGCAACCTACATAGCCAGCTCTCTCTAAACATTCAATCTAGGGAGAATTATTCTTCAATTTACTTCTCTCAAGGAGCAACAATTTCAAAAGAAAGATTACAAAGACAAAAAAAAAATCACGAGAAATATTATCCAAGACAATCTATGAGAGCTGAAGGTAGACATTTCACGGCTCTCCAGCATAGACTACGTTCAAAGCGTCCGAACCCATTTCACAACCCGTGCCCTAAAATATCTACATCATACAACCTCTGATCTCATCCACCACCCGGCATACCAAGCCTTCTCAAACATCTCTAAGATCATACGGCGAAACCACCACTACCCATCACCAGCAAAGGCCAGCCCACACGCCAAGATCGACACCGGAACATGGCAACGCGCATAAACTCTCCAATGCCACATCATCACTACCCCAGCCTAGAGTCTCAAGATTTCCTTCCAACAGAAGCAAGAAAAGGACGGACGAAGGCGGTCCGCCGCGCGAATCCAAACCCGCCTCGAAAGGCAGCAATCATTTCTCAACGTTCCATCCCCCCCCCCTCGCAACACCACTCCACGCGCGGGAGGAAGACCCAATCCACCACCCCTCCCCCCACCAACGCACCGCAGCACGTAAGCCCGCCTACCCACCAAAGAGTCCAATCCTAAACAGAACAAAATTCGCTCCCAAAAGCAAAACCACAACCAAGAGCAGCTCAAAGCAACGAGGAACGAAGCACCATCTTCGCCGCCCGTCCGCCGCAACCAAATCGAATTCCGCAAAAAAAAAAAAAAAGAAGATCAAAACAAGAAACTCAAAACGGAAAGAGGACAAGCAAGGAAGGAAGGAAGGGAGCTCCCTCCATCGCAGATCAAAATCAAGGGAAGAAGCGCGTACCTTGAAACGGATTGCCGGGACGAGACGAACGCGAAGGGGGGAACCCGAGCTCGGAATTGGCGGATTCGAGCTCCTCCTTTGACCTCTCCCTTCTCCCTCTTCTCTCTCTCTCTTTTCTCTCTGGGAGCACCCGATTTCTCTTTCCCCCGGTTTCGCTTTTTCCCAGTCCAAAGTTCTCCTCGCATATTCTCTTTTTTAATTTATTTATATTATCTCGACCCAAAAAAAAAATCAAAAATTTTGTCATTCATGTTTATTGTTGAGATTGATCGAGGTCGTGCCCGAAATAGAATACTTAAATATGCGAATCGTGTTTCATGTTTTTGGTAGTGACATTTTAGCGTCACTGGGGCACGTCGATTTTTTTGCAAAATTAAATTCGACGAAGGTTTGTTGTTGAATAACCGATTAAAAAAAGTTCACGTTTTTTTCCTCATTTTATGGCTCTTCTGTCGAATTATTTCGAATTTAATTTATTCGATAAGCATTTTGTGATCATGTGTATGTATGGCTCGTTTTAAATTATAGTATGCATTGTCCTTGTATCTTTTTTTTTTTTTCGCGAATTTGCTTTTAATTTGAAATTATATTTCATGGGCTCGCGTAGGAAGGGGTGCATCCTTTTTTAGTTTTTTTTTTTGTGTGGAATTTTTCTTTTATTTATCTTGAAAATATGATATTACCGTTTGTACATGTTTGAACGTTCTTCGCTTCTATTTCTCCTGGTAAAGATATGTTGATATTTTGATGCGATATAAAGTATTGAAAATTTAAATATCGAGGTTGTTAATTAAGGCTGCGAATGACAATCATTCTGTTTCAGAAATCAATTTCCGGATATTTCTGTTCCTGGACGAGTTTCTAAGCAAAAAAACACATTTGATAACACGGCACAAAATTTATGTTTCCGAAACAAAAATTTATTTAATAACGACACAAACTTCCTCCCTCTCGGGTGACCGGCTAGTGGATGGCAAGCGGATGGTGGTGACAGACGGTCGGCGGCGAACGGCGAGGGGAGGCGGCAGCGAACGACAACGCGGCCAATGCGGAGGACGCCGGCTAGAGGCGGCCGACGTCGGGCAGCGACGGGAGGCAGGCGACGGCTAGCGGCGGGAGGGGGGCGGCAATGGGAGGAGGATGGACGGTGGCAGCGAACGGCGGGCGGCAGACGATGGGGGGAGATGACGGCGACGTGGCCAGTGCGAAAGACAGCGACTGGAGGCGGCCGGCGTCGGGCAGGGGCAAGAGGCGGGTGACGATCGGCGGCGGGAGGGGGCCGCTGGCGGACGATGGGCAGCAGCAGGAGGAGGGTGGCCTCCGGCCGGAGACGGTGGCCAGCGGCCCACGGCGGCTGGCAGCGAGAGACTGCGAACGGCGGGAGGCGGCGGCCGGCAAGTGGGCGGCAATGAGCAATGGGTGGGCGACCAGCTAGTAGTGAAGGCAAGCGATTAGAAGAATTTCTCATTTTTGTTCCAGAAATAAATAAAAAAAAGTAGAAAATTTTTACTTCTCATTCATGTTCCAAACATATTTCTGAAATCAAAATTTGTTCCAAAAAATGAAAAATGAAATTGCGTTACTAAAAGGATTTCTGTTTCAAACTTGTTTCTGGAATAGAAAAAAAAAAGAGAAAAATTATCGTTCGCAGCCTAAGTAACCGCCAAAATAGCGGGTTTACCAAATAAAGTGATTGGTGCGATTTTGAAGAGAAATCACGTTGAAGACTTTTTTTTTTTGTTTGGGTCGACCCGTTCACATTTCTCACGCAGCTGCCACAATAGTCGACTCCATGCTTTAATATAATTTATTTAGATATTTATTATACTTTTATTTTATTTTATTTTATTCTTGTTCGCTGCTATCTTACTTTTTCAGAAAAAAAGAAAAAGAAAGAGAGTTTTAAAGTTGCACCGTGTTGACAATTGTCCACGCCATGAAATGCTTGTTGGGCCAAAAGTCCAAAATCGGGGATTAGGTTTTGAATTTTCTTATTTTCCCTTTTCTTTATTTCTTTTATGCCATTTTCCTTCCCCTTTTCTTTAACATAACTTTTATTTTTCTCTAAAATTATTTTTTTACGTATTTCTTTAATCTTTTTTTTTTGCCTTTGATCCGTAGGACAAACTTAAATTGTTAATTAGTAATAATTCGTTTACTTGATTTAACATCACATTCTTCTATTGCAATGATAAACATATGAAAGAATACGATTGGCTTGGCTATTATACTTAAATTAGTAAATATCCGTCGAAATTTCTGATAAAACGATACCCACCGCAAAGCTCAAGTTTCCACTAATTAGACATATATGAGAGTTCTTAAAAGTAGCTCGATCTTATAATTCAGTATGTACCAAAAATTTAAGATTTAAAGTTTCCAACTAGGTATCTAATTGACAATTTTCAATTTAATGAGAATCTTATAACACCAAAATCGAAATAGTGACCTTACTTTTCACCTTCTTATTTTCACGTGGACGGATCTCTATATAAATAAAAATGAAAAAAAAAAAACAAGTTCTTACAAAAAAAAAATGAAAAAAAAAAACAAGTGCAAGGACATGTGCGTTTTACCTTTTAGGGCAAAAGTAAAACGATGCTATTGTCGATACAGCTTCAATTTTTTGTTTGTTCCATGATTCCTAATGATATTATGTTGCCTTTTTTTTATTGTAATTTAACGTTTTTCAGTATATAACTCTTTTTTATTGATCTGCGCGAAAAATTGGAGTTAGCTATTATAAAAAAATAAGCATTGACTTTCCATGTACAAATTATTTAATTTTCATATTTTTACTAATTTCTATATAAGAAAACACCCCCGAGTCATCCCTTTAAAACAAAAAATATGTTCATAATTGTCATGCTGTTTTGCGAATCAAAGTTGATAGATAGAAAGGGTCAAAGAATTCCACATCAGCATATGATTCTTGATTATTTAAGAAGGATTATGAGTAATTCGAAACTTCTAAAGTCATCAAGGAAGTTCACCTTGTAATTTAACTGATAAGGACCTTTTGCATATCAAACTAATTAGAAGCTCCTAATGCCATGAAGGACTTTCTCCATGTTATTTAATAGATAAGAACCTTCTTTTTTCTTTTGCATATCAAACTAGTATAATCTATATACTTTATTAAGAATTAGTGCATGAAGAATATCACCACGATGCTTAGTACCCCCCTCAAAGTTCCTAGAAGAGAGGATAAAAAATAGTACCTTGCAAGATATGCTAAGGGTACGTTTGTACGAAGAAAAATTGTTTTCAGCAAATTATTTTTTGACTTTCCTGTATTTGGATGACGAAAATCTAACTCATCTACAGAAAAAGTTTTCCATGAATTGAAAACAATAAGCTTAGATTGGGGGAAAATGACATCTATTCTAATAAATTACAAAATAAATGAAAACTAACAATTTTACTTGAAAATAACTTTCACGAAACATAACATATTTCCCTTTATCATAAAATTTTTAGGGAAACAAACGCACCTTAAGTAATTAAAAACCTAATGAGTACACATGGCAAAATATTCCGCACCCTTTTGGAAGAATTCGTTATTATATATACCAGTCGTGAATGCTCGCAATGTGAGGATATAAATATTTATTATTATTATAAGCATCACGCTCAATATGATATTTTTAAATTTTTTTTGCGACATAATATCTGGACTCGACTAGAACCGTAACAAATTGTGATTTATTTTGTTATAAAACGAATCGAATCAATGCTCAAATTTGTGTTAGGATTTCATCTTCATGGTTAGATGCGAGAAGTTACATACCAAGAATCAGTAACTACTGACAACTATGTTTAACTCATCAAACGGAAAACATTTTCCTGTTTTTTAACACTGGAGGTACACAAGCTCCACCTTCTGTAACTCCACCGCCACTTTCCAAGTCAGCAGTACATCAAAAGAAGAAGATAAGCCTCTTCCATTGAATACATGTTTAGGCACAAGCAGAAGGCCATCCCATAGGTTTCTAGTCGACAATGTCATTGCTAAAAACGATCTGATCATCAGTAAAGAGAGACAAGCAGCCTGTGTAACCCAGAGTTTCTTTCCCATGATTGCCTAGTCTTGCCTCTCAATGTGAGTAATATCCAGAAAAAGAAGATAGATTTCCCTTCTTTTACAGAGGTCCATCACATGTGCATTACAAAAGGAGCTTTCAAAGACACTTTCGTGTCGTCGCAAATACAAAGTTAGCTCTGACCGTCAAACCATAAGTAACACCAGACCTACCAAACAGGTGCTAAATCCGGTAATCACGAGTATGGCTGGTGTGAAGACGGCAAACCACCACGGATATGAGCACCATATTTTGGCACAGTGGAGTTGTAAGAGGGTGCTGCAAACCTGTCATGATGGGTGTGCTGTAGTCCTTGATCACTAGCTTGATAAGCATACTCAGACTGCCCCGGAAGTTGATAATTTGGTGCAAACCTCACCGCTGGCCCCAAGTACGGCGCATTTTGGCTGAAGGCGGGAACTTGCCTACCAATAGCATTGGCTCCTGGAGCACGAGATTTATAAAATCCTCCATTTGGCTTTGGCTTTTTGGATTTTTGATTCCCCCCGTGCTCTCCAGCCCTTTTCTTGTCGGATTTTGCTTTCTCTAATTGAGCGACTCTTCTCTCGAGGGGATCTAGTTGGTAACTAGCCTCAAGTCCATAATCTTTGACACACTTGATCACAGCCTTGAGCGCCTCAAGTTCTTGTGCATTTGCTTGACTCTGTATGTATTAAGATAGATAAATTACCAACAGATAAAAATATTGCTTGCAGTATGTACTACTCGGGGACAGAACAAGTACCGATGCAATAGCAGCACCTTCCGACTTTGCACCTGCCCCCTGCGAATTTCTCCTCAAGTCCTTCAAGTATGTCTTCAAGAGGGGCACTGGGTGAAATCTTTCAGTAAGCTGAAAAGCATGTATAAGATGTACGGCATCGATTTGCCGCCCACTATTGATAAGAGACTCAACAACACCTGCACCAGAAGATTGTCTTAGGAGTGCAAAGATGGAACAGCTCTCTGAGCATATAGATGAATCTGGTTGTCTCATATGCGTAATTTCTATCAACTGTTCCCTAAACGGGAAATGAGGGATATCTTACAGACAATCCATTTTCCAGACCCCATAAGGTCTGTCAGTTGTGAGAAAACCAACCTGGAACTTTTTCAGTTAACCCAAGAGAACGGCAAAGCTCAGGAGCTTGCCTGAGGTGAGCAACTGCGGGAACAAGCTTGCAGAGTTCAGCTTCATCAAACTCTGAAGCAATATTAAAAGTCGAGAGGAGCTGCAAAAATGCTTCTGCTTCTAATGCATTCCCATCGACAGCATTAGTGCCATCACTAAACAACTTAAACTTCCACTCATCAGCAATTGCCTTGGCTTGCTGCTTTATTTCAGGGTTCAGAAGGTGATCAGCACCTGATTCAACCCCCGCCAAAAAGGTGGCCATGGCTTCCATAAAGGTAATACAGGATTTTTGCATGCCCTGAAGGGCAGCATCCCCCCTATTTTCTGGTTGGTCTGTCTCATCTTGAGAGTAAAAACCCCCCAGTGAGTCCAGCACCAAACGGGCCGGATCTGTTGCACATCGTAGAGCAACAGAAAGTTCCCGAAAAATAGCATTTAAGTTATTTTGCTTCTTCAAAGTAAAATTCAGAAGCCCTTTTGCATCCATCTGCTCACAAAATTGTATCAGCTCTATACAAGGCTTGACATCAGTCAAGCCTTCAGCTTCATCAATGTTACTAGGACAAATATCCTCTTTTGTACTTGCATCGCTAAGAGGGCCACTTACCTTGCCATCTTTGATATTGCCATCATCAGCTGCCTCAGCGTTAGATTCTCGGTGATTCATGCGTGAATTTATGATAGCAGCAACTGCAGCATTTTTTAGCTCCTGCACTCGATCTAACATTTCCTGTTCCTTTGCCGCAATAGCCGCCTCTCTCTCTGCCAAACTTGCCTCAGTCTCAACTGTTTTCGCCGCAATTTCTCTCTCTTTAACCTCAAGCTCATCAAACTTTTTTCTGAACATAGCGTCAAGGTTGCGGAAGTGCTCCTCAATTTCATTCCATGCAACTTTCTCCTCAGAAACGCGCTTACAGGCTTCCAGTTCAAGAAGTGCCTTGCTCAGCTGATCTATCAAGGAAGTTACAGTATCATCTCCAGAAACTGGTTCGGTTTCTGCCATTGAGGGCAACTCTACAAATTCAAAGCAGATAATCAACATACTTTTCACTTCAGAACACAACTAATACATCTTGGTGACAAAACAAATAGGAGCAGTGGGGTCTTAAGCTACGCCACTGCTCAACCTTTGAAATTTTGATCCTATGATGCTTTAGCACTGCCACGACAAAGCCAAGCACTACACAATATCTTCAGAAGGCAAAGTTGGAAAATCTTTTCACCAGTAACTGAGTCAAATCTCCAAACTCCTTCCTTTATCAATTTCTGGAGAACTATCCACTAATTTACCCTATTTAATGTAAGATTATGAGCAACAAGTTCTGGTTGAAATTAATAACAGGTTCATATTAAAAGTCAGGTAGCCTACTTGAGTTTGATTCTCTCACTCTATACATGCAAACCTCCTTAAATTGTTGAACCAAAGTTGGAAAAGGGTTTCCTTTTCTTACCTAGAATTGTCTTTGACATTTAAAATAAGAACGTAAGGTCATTCCTCAAAGTAGAAGATATCCTGAACCCCGCAAACTAAACAGGCAAACAAACATTTCTGCTCATGCTGCAAGTATTTGTAAGTTCTGGTGGTGTCTTGCTAACTTGAGTTAACAACATAACTATATCCTCTCAAATTTCATATTTTACAAGCTCAAAGACCAACAGTTCCAGAGAAATGACAGCAATTATCTCGCAAGCCATGACTTCACATCCACAGTTGGAATACAAATGCAAAAACTAGTTAATCTTGCACATCAATTAAACCATTTACTTTAACAAGACATAATAAGTAAAATTCTTTAAAATATGCAGTCTCAACAAGTTCACCCCTTACTGTATCAATTATGAATTATTAAGTTCTTAATCTACACAACCTAGAGTGCATGCTATGGTTAGGTCAAGATTTGTTTCTCTGGAGTACCCATTTTCCCCTATTGATTGGGTCAAGATTTTCTTCCAATGGCATTTGTAACTCCATTTAAAGACAATTATCCATCAATTTCTCACTAAAATTCCTTCTCCAAATCATTCGTTTTTGCTAAGCTACTTTGCAACTGCAAGTTGATTATTTTTGGCGACACTAGCCAAAAGACATTAAAAACAAGGTCCCATTGAAGTACGACCGACGCTACACAATCTGGACAGCATGGTAAGGTTCTATAAACTAAAACTTCTTCCCCTTATATTTGTCATCCAAATGTTCATTGTTTCAACCACACCACTATGATTGACCTAGCCTTCAGCAAAAACTCCAAGTGCTACTGAAAAAGAAAATCAATTCAACTATATACGGGCTTATGTAACTTCATGTAAACTGTAAAGATTAGATAACCACATCGATGGATAACCACCGGATGATAATGGTATAGAGCTTTCTTTTCCTAATAGCTAATAGAACATATCTGAAATCAAAAAATTATACAATGTATACCATCGATAAGCAGGCTGATGGTTAAAATGAGAGAGAGAGAGAGAGACACACACACACACACACACACACACACCCCCACACACAATGTTGAAACGTGCCAGACTGTTGTTTTCATCATGGAAGATGCAGAATGGCAAACACAAATTGAAGGAGAACATCCATTTCCTCAAAACATGCTAAATATGCTTGTTGATCTGGAATATACACATAAACTAGCTTTGTTGATCGACTGTTGCCAATTAAAAAGAGAAAATATTTCTTGCACCACAAAATGTGTAGGTAAGAGATATGAAATCATGGGTAATGAGAAAGTACATAAATGTGTGGCAAATCAGGAATCTAAATAAAAACAAAAGGTTTAGCAATGGAGTTGCTGACTTAGCCAAAGAGGAGGGGACCGTCTAGAAAGCCAATAGTTAAAATTAATGATGGATGGTAGGCCTTTACAATCAAAAGATGAGCTGAACGATGTTTTTCAGATTGATAGTTGAAGGGATCTTAATGTATCATACCAAAATAGTTATTTCCAGGTACTGTATTCTGCCAGTTACACCCTGATAACAAACCCCAAGAGGGGGAGAGGAGGGGATTGCAGAGGCGGTTTTCTTGTTAAAAGATGCGTATAAGGTGTGGGCTTTATCCTCAAGCTGAAGGAGAGGAAGCCTGTCCGATGGCCAGACCACCATAACATATAAAGGTCTCGAACCAAACTCATAATCCCTTGTGCAGAAGACAGGATTTTTCCTGGTCTTCAGGAATGGGTTTAAAATCCAAATCCAATGCTCTTCTAAGCTCAAAATTAGCTCCAACTATTCTAGACCAATTAAAATTGTATGTAAGTAAATAAAAGATCACAATGATAGTACATCATGGAGTCGCATTTCAATCATGATATAGACAAAAGGCAGTCTCTGAAGCAAGATTTCAATGGAAGGCCTCTGAACTTAAAGCTTTTCATCATCATTTCTAGCATCACAGATGCAGTTACATGCAATCCTTTGACGACTTACATTCCAAAGACATGAAAAGCGAACTTGGAGAATCACACGGGGAAAATAAGCTTAGTAACACATAAGCAAACCAACTTGTCACAAGAATCAGAAGGGCATAACCTAAAGATGCTAGCCATTTCAAATAGGTTTAATCATCTCTAACTTCAGGCATTTAAAATGTGACGGGCGCTTGGGTGGTTCAACTTCAACCAACAATTGAGCCAGCAGAGATCGCTTTCTAGGGTTTCTTCCTCCCTCTCAATCCAAAAGCACGAAAAAAAAGAAATTTTCTTTTTCTTTCCACGCCTCGACAGCGAAAAGATTGGCTAAACATTCATGAAAGGGCCAATTTGTCCCATTCAACATTTCCCGAAATCCCGAAGGATCGCTGCAAATCGATCTTAAAGACCAAGACAGGTCGTAGTTAGGTTTCCTTGCATCTTTTGGATACAATAACAATACTTATCACCACAGTTTCACTCGCACAATACAGGCGCAACTTCAACGAACTGCAATCATCTGAAAATATAGTACATTGAGTCCGACAGACTGACTCATTGCTGTACCCAACATCTTCAGGGGCGTGACCTGCAACAGGAACCATATCTTCTATTCCCAATTCTTGCAAAAACCCAATCACGAACCAAAAGCAGAGTTTTTTTTCTCGCTGATTTCTTGGGAAAGCAAACATACGGAAAATTCCTTATCGCAGTAGGCCGAGGAAGACGACGGAGCGCAATGGGTGAAACAGCGAAATCACAAATTGAAGGCTTCTTGTTCGAGAGGAGAGAAACTGCGTACCTGGAAATGCAATTGGGAGCAAGCTGAAACCCTACAAATTGGGTTGCAGAAGATGGTCGGAGAGTCGGATTCCCCCCGAAAACTGAGCTGGGGGTCGACCGGAGACGACGGCCGCTTCACATCCCGCGGCGAATCATTCCGTCGCTAGCGCGGCGGCGGAGCTCCGTCGGCTCTGTTCCGGTGAGGGTGCCGACTGAAGTGAATGGCCCAACGCCTTTACGAGTGTCCTGAGTAGGCAGGTATTGTTAAAGCGAGCTGTCATAACCACGGGAAAATTTCAAACAAGGATATAAAAAGTTGAATCATTTTTCTCAAAAAATGATTTAAAATGAATTTCGTTTCGAATAAGGATATGAACTGGGCCGGAGGAGTCTCAAATAAGGGAAAAATACATAGCTATAGGCAGAGGGAATCAGTTCTATAATCGCTTGCACACGCAAATTAGAGAAGTGGAGATAACAGAAAGAGAGCACAGTAGAAAATTCTCTTACTGGGCCTCTCTGCCGGACCCTTTCTCTCTCGGCTCGATCACCTTTAAAACTTCGCACAAAACCTCGATGTCACAGCTGATCGACATTGTCTTCCACCACCAGAACGCCGTCCGCTCGCTGCCGTTCGTCGTCGTCGCCGCCGAGCTCATCTTCAAGAAATACCAATCATGTTCTGTTTTGCCTTTACAATGGAGAGTATTGAGTCGAGGATCCCAACCAAGTTAAATCTTGTATAAACTTTGTACGGCGCCTTCAAAAGAAGATGATGATCGCTCTTCGGTGTAGAAAATAAAGAAAAAGGCTCGAGATTCTTACTACCAGAGATACTTAAATAAAGATTCTTCTATAGGACCTCTTGGTGAAGGTTGTGGAAAGTAGCAGTTTAGGGTATTAGAGCCATGGATTATGTGCCATAGTATCCTTCTAAGATTCATAATTCCATAGAGTTTGAAGCGAAGGTACCGCATCCGAAAGACGTTCACATCACTTAGTAGATGTTCCAGTTACCTTAACTCCATCAAATTCTTTTTGTAGTCTAAAGCCTCCGACATCAACTTGCTCTATGAGGTATCTTACCTCAATGAAGATGAGAAAATCTCACCTACTACTCTTCCTTTTGTAAATCCCAATGTTGCTTTTGCTAAACACACATCCTCCTTTTCTCCCATATGCTCTATAAGATAGTTAATCCGTCACACTCCAAAAATAGGTGAAGGAATATGTACAATCTACTCGGTTTGATCAACATCATGTTCCCACTATCCAGTAGGAATAATTTGTTACTCTTAAAATTCCTCCTGATTTCCTTCGACAATGGATCCAGTAATGATACACTCATATGCACTATGGTGCAATTCGTCTTGCTTTATCATTCCATTGTCGACAAGGTCTTCCTGTTGTTTTTCGTATAACTCTTCTAGATAGAAGCTTTCTTGACTACTGACACGCCTATATTGGGATAGCCGAGACTACTTTGAATGCTGGAATGGTGTTTGTCACCTTGTTTCCAAATTTCAATATGGCATTTTCAAACCCTCGACTCCTTACTACCCTAAAAGTCCAACTCCAAATTGTTGGAGCTCCCCAAGTATCAAATTCTGGTGTTGCTACCTTACACTAGCAAATGGTGTATAGGGTCCAAAACCATGCCATAAATCTATCACTCCCAGCATCAGAAGAAGCCTTAATGATCTCCGTGGATAATAACCACACAACATCTTGTATTCATTGTTGAGGTTGATGTCTTGTATTCTGTTATCCAAGAGATTATGAGCCGGTTCCGAAAGGCCCCCTGACGACTAGACAGCACGGGGGTCCCGCTCCCTGGTGAGCGGGCGAGGGTCCGGGGGGGCCGCCCCGGCGGGGGTCGCGGGGGCAGCGCCCTCGAGCCGCCAAAGGCGTTTTATGTTCAGTCATAAAAGGATTTATATGGGAAAGCTAAATATTTTAGGCTACGTGGGCAACTTTGTAATTTGTGCCATGTAGGGTTTCGCTTTATATATTTAGGGCGAAACGGGTCTCTAGAACAGAGGCAGGGGGTGAGAAAGAGTGGCTGTACACTTTTCTACGTTATTAGTGAAACGGATCCCTTCTCCCCGTGGACGTAGGTAGGTGAAACATCTCCCCTGCTGAACCACGTAAATTCTTGTGTTGTGCGAATTTCCATTACTTTCTTGCATCGTTGATAGGATCGAATTTAGATATTCGACATTCATGTCCCAAGACAAATTTCCAGAGATGAGTAACCTGCGCAATCAACCATGAAAAACTCCACAAGGATGTTTGTTCGGTCTAGTCCACTGTGTCAAATTTTACCAAGAAAAATGATGGCAATGTGGATATTAAATATGACCATGCAGAGCAGAAGACAGAAGTGTCCAGCTTTATTTTCTACACTCTTCTTATGGTCCAACCTGTTTAGCACCACCAAGAAGATGAAGAAGGTGGACCTAACCTCAAAATTTAGAAAGGTCCTCCGGTTCATTCGTTTGATGCAAGTGGTATTCCTATTTATTATTTCAAAGACCCGATTACAAGACACTATTACTGGGAGGTGAACTGTCAGTGTAAACTTTGAACAGTCCCTCTAGAAGAAGAAGATGATCGCCCTTCGGTGAAGAAGAAAAGAAAAAGGCCCGAGATCCTTATTACTAGAAATACTTAGATGGAGATTCTTTCATAGGACCTCTTGATGAAGATTGTGTAAGGTACCAGTTTATGGTATCCTACGTAGTGCCTAATCTCACTCCTTTATTACCTTCGGTCTCTTCACCACCTCCTGATAATGAGCCTAATGAATCACCAAAACCAAAGCCTCAGAAAATAGAGCCAAAATAAAAACCCATTTCCCCATTTTTCAAACCCTTTTACAAGTGGATTAGAAAAAATTCCTCTTGAAAACCATACTTACTCAACCTAGGAGCTTATCCTCCTATTGATCCGATACCAAATGGCAAAAAAAAATCCAAAAGCTTGAACAAGATATGGGAACCCAACTTCCTACTGTCTGTATGTTCTCTCCCGTTGAGTTTCCCCCTTTGACACCTATACCTCAACTAGAACAAGAGTTCGAGATAACTAGTTCCGGCTAGAGATTTAAGCATGTTGCAAAAGTACCAAATCCTTCACGGGTTAATGCTAGTGGAAATCCTAAGAATATTTTTGCAAGAGAAGCTGTTCTTAATTGGCAAACTAAAAATGCTCTTCTTCAAAATAAGGTGCTTGTTTATCATACTACTGCTCTTTAGCAAATTGGCACCACTCTTGGAACCATGCATGAACGACTTGATCATGTGCACCAAAGAGCTAACCAATGTGTAGAAACTTCCATCAAAATAGAGGGCATGATTAGAAACCCTGAAAAAAGGCATTCTATTTGGATAACCCGATGGAAGATATTGTAAAAGTAAAACAGCAGATAGCTGAACTCAAAGAGCATGGTCTTCCTCAGAATCTGAGACAACTAGCTGATCTTTTTGCCCCAATTGCTACTCCAACTCTACAATTTAGTAGTTGTCTTTTAAGCTCTACTAAAAACATATTTGCAGAAATCTCAGCTAGGCAAGACTTGGGAACTCGACGCCCTGTTATTAGAACTTTACGAGATCGTGTTCGAGACTCAAAAAGAAAAGGGGAAATCCCAGAATCCAAGGATGGAGATCCTGTTTAGATGAGCTGAATGGTTCTCAAAATATTCCTATGAGTCCAAGCATATTAAAGGAGACAATAATGTCCTTGCGGATCTCCTTTCCAGACCCAAAGAAGATTCTTCATTGTTTATATTCTTTTCCAAAAGTCCGACCGGTGGATTTCGAACACAAGACATGAAGCCCATATTCCTTAGTAGATTGTATCATCCTGAAGTTCCAGACTTGATCAAATCCAACATTCTTTTTGATAATTTCACAAACCTCATGTAGGGATATCAGTATAAGATCTTCAGAAAGTATGGTGCGCTAAATATACAACCAAGTGGCATGCATTCGGATTATTCGTTCATTCATCATTTGTCGTTCTCTCCAGATAATGAATTTCCGAAAGAACTCAAATGGTTTTACTAGTATGCATTTAATTGTTATACTTTTGTCATTCAGTTTCCAACCGAAAAGATGTCAAGAATTATCGACCAAGTAATCTGAGAAATTGGTGGCAGAAAATACCATCATTTTGCGGAAATACTTTGTTGGTTTAAACCCTTAAGGCTGCGTTTGTCTAAACTTTTAGCGAATATATGATTGGATAGGATAGGATATAAAATTCAAGGGATTTGCTATATCTTATCTACTAATTGGTGAATCGCAGTAATAAAGCTGGATTTTTTCATATATTACCATGCCCAATATTTGCTATGAAAATCGTATCAGTGTAAATGAACATGAAAATTGCATAAACGGAGATGATAAAAATTTCTCACGATACTCTTACCTACTTCATTTTTATTTGCTTATTTTTTTTAGTATTTTTCCCTCTCTCTTTAAATTATTTTCTTTTTTATTTCTTTTTTTTCCCTTCCATCATTCTCTAATAAAATTTTATTAAATAGTAAACTATAAAAATATGCCTAAAATATGTAATAAATATAAATACTAAATGTATTTATAAATATATAGATGAAATTTATATCATAAGATAGAAAGAAAAATGAATATATAAATAAAAATAAGAATAAATAAAAACGAATTTATTGTTATATATTTATTTTGAATTTTTTATATTAAAACTCAAATATTATTTTTATTCAAATATAATTTTAATTTTATTAATTTAACAAGTTTGTTATTCGAGGCCAATCCAAGACAACCCGCGAAACAGAAGAATCCAGTCTAATTGGGGCATTTCGACTTCTATATTCGAGTAATCCACTTGTGTTGGGGTCTTTCTTTGTTGGCAAAAATAACTTTTATATTATGGATATTAGAAATCCTATCCATATTTATCTCACCTCCTCCATGGGATAATTTTATCCGAGTCATATCCCTCTATATCCGACTTTATCCTGTCTTGGGCAAACACCAAACACGATATAGGATAAAATCTATCCTATCCCAAATTTTATCCCAACTACCAAACGTAGCCTAAGAGTATGGAAAGTCTTTTTCACGGAACAACTAAGAGCATGCAAGCCATGGATGTTTGTCAAGCTAGACAACAACATTTCCAAGTATCTAGCAGATATAGGAATCATGACCTATAAAGCTCAAGTAGTCCCTGTCAAACTTTATAAGACGCTCTCATACTATATTAGAGTCAATCCACAAGAATACAGGAAAATTTAGCAAGTCCTCTGTGAGACTAATTGCAACATTCTTCTAGTAGTTTGGCCTAATGACAATACTGATGTACCATGGGATTATCTAAATACAAAGCCCCTGATTAAAGCTGCCTTGGCGGAATTCAAAAAAAATAATCTAGACTAGCTATCATCATCAAAGGCCTCGGGGGTGGACCACTCTCTCAAGATCCTTTTGATTGTGGACTGTCATCAAGCTCAAGAAACACCTCATCATTGATGAATGTGGACAATTGGCCATGGCCAGTAATGCCCGAAACACATCTATCCCTCAATGTGCAAGATTCTATAATGAACTTGGACCCAACAAACATTCCATTAGAATCAAATGATGTCCCATCAAGTTCTTATCAGTCTCCTCTCAAAAAGTCGTGAACTGGACCTACTTTTGAGATTCTCCCTCCTGGATTTATGAAGGAAAGCGTATAAGCAAGGAGAAGAAGATGGAGATAGGAAGGTGTTATAAGCCGTTCAGAAAAGGAGATGGAGACATGTTGCTCTTCGTTATCATCAGATAGTAACTAATAAAATGTGCACCAATAATTGATCGCGTTGTTGTATTATTAGTGTGTGTGCCAATAATTAATCACATGACACCAATAATTGGTTGTGTCGATGTATTATTAGTGTGTGCCAATAATTGGTCACATGATAGCAATAATTGGCCGCGTTGTTTGTTTTATCTTTCTCCCATGCCTATATAAAGGCATGGTTGTATCGTTGAAGGACAGAGTTCCCTTAATAATAAAACCTGTGTAGTGTTTTTGCGAATCATGCAAGGCTAAATGCTCTCTCTCCTTCTCTTTAAATTCCTGTACGGTATTAGGAATCTTAAAATGATAAGATAACACCTTATCCTGGTAATGAGGCTATAAGGCCTTATGTTCAGAATAAGAATTTAGCTTGATACTAAGAGCCGGTCCTGACAAGTAAGAATTTAGCTAGATGCTAAAAGTCGGTCCTAATAGACAAGAATTTAGCTGAATGCTAAAAATCTGTCCCGACAAGGTAAGTCCTATGAAGGCACCATAGGGGACTGAATACTTGCATTCGCTAAGTTATGTGTCTCGTAAGAGGCACCAAAGGGATTGAATGCCTGCATTTGTTGAGTTTTGATAGTCCTACAAGGGGCACCAAGGGGACTGAATACCTGCATTTGCCGAGTTATGTTTTGAGCATAGATCATTGAAGCGTCTGTAGTTGATATAATCAACACTCAGAGCCTTGGTTTTGCACATTAAACAGGTGAGATTTGAATTTGAAACTTGTATTCAAAACGCATATCACCTGTTTGATAGATTGCCTGAGTGAAGTGCTGAAAAAAGTTTAGCATAATCGGAGTTTACAGCTTGAATTGATGCACAGTTACTTCGTTGTTTTGAATAATTATGTCCGACCCAGTGATTTCCTTTGATATTATGGCATGTCTTTACATTTTCGAGTCGGCCATGGATGAACAAACTTGCCGGTGAATCCTTACCAAAAAAAAACAAACTTGTCGGTGAATCCATTCCTTGTCAACGATGCTCGCGGTTAGAGGCCGCCATAGTCGGTCCATTCTTCTTTGTTTTAATGCGCATTTGTGTTTTTAATATGCTGGAATGGTTGTTGTTTTGAGTATTTCATTCGGTGGAAAGGTGGTTGCCAACGATGTTTTTAAGTTGGCTGGAATCGACGGCCGATGTTGCAGTTCGACAAAGCATGTTGGTCGTCGGTGTTGACCGTCGGTTGTCGGCGCCAATGTAGGCTTGATTTTAGTTCACCGGCGAAGGTCAGTCGATGTTGGAGACGTCACTCTTGGTGCAGGAAGTCTCGGTGAAGAAAAAGCAAGGAAGAAGACGATACGAAGAAAGGGAAAAGAAGAACCTAGTTGCGAATTGGTTTAAACTTGGGAGAGCCCAAGCTAGATTTAGGCTTAGTAATCCATTAGCCAACCTCTAGTGGTGAAGCCAGGGAAGGTCACGACAATGTGGTATATGGATTTGCATTTTGTCAATTTTATGTTTTGTGTTTTTGGGTCTGGCGCATCCTATTTGGGGGCGTTTGGGTATGCTCTGAGATAGCTTTTGCTTAGATTTGTGCTGAGCTAGTTGCTTTGTCTCTTTGATTGATTGAGGGGGGGGCTTCTTTCTTTGTATTGATCAAGAAGGACAGGGCTTTTTCCAAGAAGCAGTGAATAGTGAGAAGAGAAAATGGCTGGAGGTGGAGGAGCAACAAAATCAAATGAGCAGCGCCACACTCACCAGAAGATCAGGTGTCCAACAGAGGAAGCAAGCTAACAATTGGGAGAGGTGGAATGTTGAAAGTTCAGCACTTGGTTTCAGTTGCAAGATCTTCTGCTATGCACCAACACAACACATCTGGTTATCTGCAATCCAATCGAATTGCTTATGTTGAGTTCTTTGTGAAACCGGAGGTTGATGGTGATGATACATAAGCTTCTGTGACTGTATCAAAACCAGAGGAAGAACACCAATGGTTCATACGCCTTTCCAAAGCAAATTTAGTTCAGGTTACATCAGTATCAAAACTAGAGGAAGAATAACAATGGTTTTCAGCAACATGTTTGACTTTACTCTGTTATTTGCGGTTCCAAAAAAAAAAACTCGAAACTTGACCCGGCCCGACCCAAGGACTTGGGTTATATGCAGTCTTCCGTTTCGGTTCGGTATCATGTAAACCCGAACAGAACTGAACTGTTGACATCCCTAGCATCAATCCATGTTGTTCACATTACAGTCCCTTTGTCACGCCTGCATTGTTCTTTCACCTTCAATTTCATCCTTTCTTTGTGTTTGCTCGTTTGGGGTCGTCAATTGGAGCTTTTCGGCACCAATTAAGGATTTTGATGATCCCGTGCATTTTAGTCAAATATTATGATTCTCATACAATAATACCCTTTCATCAGGCGCAGATATGGCACATGAAAATCACCTGCTCGCTGTCCGGTATGAAATTTGGCTGCGGCGAGTTGAGGGGTCGATTGTGACACAGGTTACTACTTCGGGGTGTTAATTGAGACCAAATCCATGTTATGTTGCTATTTGCAAATTTGGCACTTCTTCAGGGTGTTTTTTGGAATTTTCCTCAAAGAAGTTTAACTTCCAATAAGGTTTGATTTCGACTCGCTACTTTGTGGCAGCATGAGACCATTATCAGTCAGATTCGCATAAGTAGGAAGCTGATGATACTGATCAACTTCCGGCAAAGCAATGGTAAAGAACGAAACTACGGATACAGATGGAGAAAGAATAAGGATTTGAGCATCTAGAGATGAATGTGGCAAATGGACTTATGATATGCACTTATAAAGCACAACTCCAACTCCAGTGAACCGCACTTCCAACACCGTCCCAGAACACGATATAAACATAATGAGAACTCATTTGAAAGAAAGACGAATACTGACACGACTAACTTATAACGGACACATAATTATGTTGAAATACTTTGGTAATGACCCTAATATGATGACATGACCCCATTTATTATCCTACTAACGCTTCATTCGGCAAATCTCAATCGGACTGTTGACACCTGACAACATACACAAACGGATGGCAAACATTTAAAAGGCTTGAATCCATAGGCGGACTTGACCAAAAAAAAAAAAAAATTCATAGGCGGACTTCAACTTTTTTGTGTTGTTGTTTCTTTGCACTTCTGTTTTCAACATTAGGAGTTTTATGAGCTATATATCATACATGTAAGGCAGTAACATGTCCACAAGTATCCAAGCCAAAGATATTAACATCATACCACTGCAATGTTTTCCATTTCAGTAACCTGTCTCCAGCTGAAATATCGAATAGCCTAATTGTACATTTAGCTGGTTTCTTTGAACCTTTCTCTCGTTTTAGTCCAATGGCTCGGATTCAATTCTCTCTACACAGGTCCCTGTGAGTGCGTCTAAGTGTAAAAGTACACGCTTCATCCGAAACGACACTGTAGATATTGCCAATATGATGAGGAGCCCTTGAATGACTTCACAAATAAAAGGCTGCCGGATTGAAGCAGTGTCTGTTAATGTACGCCAGACTCCATAGATTGGCCCGCTTTTAACTCTCTGTGGCAGTGACTGTCTTAGATTGTACGAGGTTGCGCCACGATGAAAACGTTAGGCCCCGAGACACAAGGTACAGTATGAATGCGACGTAGGCAGCCGTGAAACCAGACACGACGGTGCCGAACATAATGCCGGTTACTTCATTGGAGAAGAAATCCAGCAAAAGATAGCCGTTGATCACGATCACCAGAGCAGCCACGAGCCAAGAGATGATCTAGAAACAAGAAAGGACGATAGTTTCAGGGTTATTACCATGAGTACGATGAATGCCGATTCAAACAGTTCATTAAGAGATGTTTACTAATGTTTATCGAGCCAGAGCATGAGAAAACCAAATGCTTTCTTGCAAGCTACAAGTGCTTTTCTGATTTACTAGTGAAATCTCATCATGCCCAACTAGCTACGGTACTCCACAGTTCCTTCATACAACATCAGAAGCTTGTGAAAGCAGATGGCATTACAATAATTCTCCACAAAGAATGCGGAGAACTGACAATTGTTAAGATGATGAGACTTCATGAAAAGTTTGCAACCAAATCCACTCGATCACCAAAGAGTTATGATTTAAGTATTTCACAGACGAAATCAAGGTATCTAGAATGAGTTGCACCAGCGTCCCTGTAGGTTAAACCCTACTTTACTGCACATACAGGCATATAAATGTACGTGTATACAGCATAAGAATGGAAGTAACTAGAAAGAATCGCACGCTAAAGCATAAAAAATTATCCGCCGCCAGTAATGCAGAAGAAGACAGAATAGCGTTGGTAAAACTGAACTCACAATCACAATCTGCCATTATAATCACAACAAAATAAGAGGGAGGCTTTTTAGAGGCAAGCAGTTCACACATCAAAAACTCAATTTCTTTGATCCACTATCGATGGGGCTACTATCCACGTAGGCAATCATTTTCTTGTCCTTCTTACAACTAACATTCACGCCTTTATGTTCTTTCTGAGGTATACACTCGCATATTTGGCCTTCATTTAGCTGCTACTTGAAAGGCAATAAAAGAAAGCGAACAAAGAATAGTGCATCAATCAACATCGAAACGATCAGGGTACACAGCAGAAAAATGAAATTGCAGCATACCTTAAGAACAGGACCAATCTTAAAAGAGCCCATGATCTGCTCCCTGGAGACCAGATAGAGAAGAGGGATAAGTGCGAAAGGGATCTGTATTGATTGGAGCACGTTAAGCCACTCGTTCAGAACATCTAGCGTCTCCTCAGTATCGAAAACAAGAGCCACTATCATAGTCGGCACGATTGCACAGCTCCGCGTGATCAACGCCCTCAACCATTTCTTCAAACGCAGGTTAAGAAAACCCCCCATTATAAATTGCCCGGCATAAGTGCCTGTGATGGTGCTGCTCTGCCCCGCAGCTAACAACCCTATTCCCCATATGTACAGTATAGGGAAAAGGCCTCCCCCATATTTCTCTTGGAGATACTGCCCGGCATTTACAAGACCAATGCTGTTGGCAGCCGGAGTGCCGTAGAAACCCTTCGCAAAAACAGTCGTGACAAAGAGATTGATGATGAAGGAGATCACGAGGGCTGCAGTGGATTCTATTGAGTAATACCTCAGGGCTTCTTGGACCCTGCCCTTTTGGTTATGGTCAATCTCCCTCGATTGCACGAGGGCCGAGTGCAAGAACACATTGTGAGGCATAATAATGCAACCCACGACTCCCACGGCTTGCTTTATTGTTCTGGAGCTAAGTTTCGGGATCAACATGCCTGCAAAGAGAATTCGGTTTACCATCTATCCCCAAGGTTACTATTGTGGATCTCAGTTAAGCACAATCTGAGAAGAACAATTATAAGAAACTATTTATAATTACCCAAAAGCAGCTCGGTTCCACTTGGCTTTGCATCAGCAAACATCCAGGCAAATGCCATTGCCATCGTTGCAATAAGGAAGGCAAAAAATGCTTCAAGTTTCCTCACTCCATAGTTCTCAAGTAACAGAAAGATAAAGCTGCAGCAACAGAAATGGAGATTTCAGATTCAGGAAGCATTCTACGAATAGATAGCATAAATCACCCCTATCAGAAGCTTGTCACTTTTCTAGATGGGCTGCATTTGCTTTCAGACAGCAACTTAGGAAACTTCAACTCAATCTACTATTGTCATTATTCAGCGACTCTATTTACTCTATGAATTGGCCTGACCGAGCAAAATAGTAAATTCAAAATCTGACAACTTCTAAAAGGCCCGAGAAAATACTCAGTATAATTCCTTTCAAAAACTTTGGCATGTCATTAGAAAAACTGCAATTAACCCAACAGAGACAATCCTCAAAACATGAAAAAGAAAAGTAAAAATCAACCCACGGATAACTATCCTCTCCTGCAGAGAAAAGGCAAAGAAAATCCAAAAGGCCTCCGGCACACAACTCAGATTAAAGCCAACAACGAGCCTCAAACCCCACGACAAAGAGAAAGCTGGACGAAACAAAAACAGAACAAAATTTTATCAAGAAAACACCACAAAGACCGAAATTCCGCACCGACACCAAGACCCCTGCAAATTCACAAGGCAAAGGCAAAAGCTAACACAAATTAATTAAAAAAAATTTCCATCTTGCCAAAAAATTCCAGAAAAAAACAACTATGAAGTCACCACAAAGAAACAAATAGCAAGGATCGAAATCAAGATTCCACTTCAATCGAATCGAGAAGCTCACCAATCAGCGGCAGTGATGACGACGCCGGACCAGAGGGGCAAGACCCCATTGCTGAGAATCTTGATGGCGATGGCGCTGCCGATGACCTCCTGTATGTCCGCGCCGATGAGGGCCAGCTCGGCCATCACCCACAGCACCATCCTCGCCCACGGCGGGTACTCCTCCCGGCACAGCTCGGCCAGGTGCCGCCCCGTCGCGACGCCGAGCCGGGCGGAAAGGAGCTGGACCAGGAGCCCCATGGCGGTGGCCCACATGAGGAGCCACAACAGGGAGTAGCCGGCGATGGCGCCGGCCTGGAGGTCGCCCTCCAGGTTCCCGGGGTCGAGGAAGGCGATGCTCATCAGGAACCCCGGGCCGGTGAAGAGCCACAGCTTCCGCCACGAGAACGGCGGCGCGCCGCCGGAGGAGGACGGGCGGCCGGACGAGGCGGAGGAGGGGTCGTCGCCGCCGCCGCCGCCGGAGACGATCTGGACCTTCTCGGCGGCGTCGTAGGCGGCCTCCTCTTCCGTGTCGGAGGAGGAGTGCAGGAGGGGCTGCCGGCGCTCGTCTTGAGGTCCCATGGCCACAGAGAGGGAGGGAGGGAGGTTGGTGTTGAGGAAGTTAAGGTTTTGCTTCTCCGTTTCTCTCTCTCTCTCTCTTTCTTGGCTTTATCGTTACGAGACAAGGGAAGCTGAGAAAACTGCCACTATCCTCCTCCCCCCTCCCCCCCACACTCACTAGCTATTTCGTTTACGTTGTTTCCTTTTTTAATTTTTTTTAAAGTTAATATAACTAAAAGCCCCAAAATAGTATAATGATGGTAAATTTTACTTCGAATTAATTTTTTTGATTATCAAAAACTCTAAATCAATATACATATTACAAATTTACCCTCCGTTAAACCGATACATATGCGACAAACGCGGGGTAAAACCACGTACTGGTATCCGTCAACTGTCACGTGTCATCCAACTCAAGAATTCGACGATAAAATTTAACGGAAATAAACGAAGGGGTTTTTGGTGGTTAAAAAATTAGTTTTGGGTAAATTTGTTTCTTTATGGCATTAACCCCGTTTTTTATGGGATAAGCATACTAGAAGTCCTAAAATTTATCACGAAAGTGCAATCGAATCCATAAACTTTTAAAAAGTGCAATCAAGTCCTCAAACATGTCATGAAAGTGCAATCGAGTCTTAAAATTTTCAAAAAGTGTAATTAACAGAATGACTTGATTAGACAAATTTGGCAAGTTTTAGGACTTGATTGCACTTTTTGAAAGTTTTAGAATCCAATTTCACTTTCGCGATAAATTTTAGGACTTCCAATTCGCTTAACTCTTCATTTATCAAGGGATGTACAATAAGGTTGCTTTTTGTATTTCGCATGCAAACACAGGTCCCTAAAATTTTTTCAAATTATTCAATCGTGTCCTTGACCTCTCTTATTTTGTGCAATTAAATCCTCAAAGTACACAGTAATGGTTGTTAATGTTTGTCATCTCATCCACCACTATACAATATTGTTTCATATCCTGTTACAGATATTGATGCACATGTATCGAAAACATATAATAAGACAAGGACGAATACGCTGAATCAGTATGATGTGAGATTGCTTCAAAGGGACGTCGCCTAGTGATCAGAACTAGAGTAATATGGGATTAGGTCCGCCAAGTACTTGTAAATTTTTCTTTTGGCTAAGGTGACTTTATGTCAATGACATCCGCATACAATTACAGCCCATGTTGAAAAACTGGCCTAGCTTTATGAAATTTCGCGAGTCTTCTCGAGAAGTAAGGGGTTTTATTTTGATGGAGATATCTGTAAAGTGCTTCCGTAAGTATCTTTTCTTCTTCATTCAAAGTACAAGAATGCATAATACAAGAAAAAAAAACTATCTAAAAAGCCTCAGATTTATCGTCCGGCGGTCAATTCAGTTCTAAATATTTCAATTTGATCAGTTCGGTCCTACATCTTCTGAGAATTACCAATTACAGCCCTTCCGGCCAATCTTGACAAAAAAAATCGCTAGCATGACAATACGATAAAATAGTCCCGAGAGGTAGAACAAGCGGTAATTTGGCAGGAAAAAATTGTAAAATTCTTACTAAAAATAAAAGGGAAAAAACCACCAAAAACCCCAAACTTTGCCATCTGTGACACATTTACCCCGAACTTTTTTTTGTGACACCAAAAACCCTGAACTTTGCTTTTTGTGACACATTTACCCCAATGTATTTAGTCCATGGGCATTTTCGTCTTTTCTGCTTTTTTTTTTTTTTTTTTTTTCTTTTTTTTTGCCCTTTCCGGCGAGGGGGGGCCTCGCCGGCGTCGGCCTCGCAGGATCCGGCGAGGGGGGCCCTCGCCGGCGTCGAGCGAGGGCGGCCCTCGCCGATCCGGCGAGGGCCCCCTCGCCGGCGTCGGGCGAGGTTCGCCCTGCACTGGGCGAGCGAGGGCGGCCCTCGCCGACTCGGGCGAGGTCGACCCTCGCCGATGCGGCGAGGGTCGACCTCGCTGAGTCGGGCGAGGACGCCCGCTTGCCCGTGCGAGGCGGCCTCGCCGCCCGTGCGAGGGCGAACCTCGCCGACGCCGCCGAGGGTCGCCCTCGCACAGGCGAGCGAGGGCCGCCCTCGCCAGACTCGAGCGAGGTCGACCCTCGCCGGCGTCGGCGAGGGTCGACCTCGCTGAGTCCGGGCGAGGGCCGCCCTCGCTCGCCCGGCGAGGCGAACCTCGCCCGACGCCGGCGAGGGCCGACCTCGCCCGAGTCGGGCGAGGCGGCCCTCGCTCGCCCGGGCGAGGCGACCCTCGCCGGATCCGGCGAGGCCGGACGCGAGGCCCCCTCACGGAAGGAAAAAAAAGAAAAAGCAAAAGACGAAAATGCCCATGGACTAAATACATTGGGGTAAATGTGTCACAAAAAGAAAGTTCGGGTTTTTGGTGTCACAAAAAAAAATTCGGGGTAAATGTGTCACGGATGGCAAAGTTTGGGGTTTTTGGTGGTTTTTTCCCAAAATAAAACATGCTGAGTAAAAAAATGACTGCTGAAAATCAGATCAGGAATTCAGAAGTGACTGTTGAGCTGTCCACATCGGGCACCGCAAAAAAAGCTTGAAACCAAGCCCCCAATAATTGCTTCACAGTTTCAAAACTCACAAGCTTCCCCCCCCCCCCCCAAAAAAAAGAAAAAAAAAAGGAAAGTCAAAACCCATCTGCATTTCCGAAATTAACCCCACTTTGCTGCCCTTTTTCGGGGTTTGATTAGTCATTATCCATCACATGACATCACGCGCGTCTTAGTCAGTGGGGCCCCACGGGCCACGATGGCTCTTACTTTCTTGACTTTTTTTTGGGGGTCGAATATTTTCTTGGATTGAGTATGAACTGCGCAGCGACGTCGAATCGACCCGCTTCCCGCAGAACCGAGGCCGTATAAAGTCGTAGAAAAATATCCGGCACGGCTAAAGGAGGTGGGGGTGCGAGCTGGCAAAAACGACGTGGCGGGCGGTGCCGTTTTTCCTCTTTTTTCGACGAATTTGACGGCGACGGACGGTTAGTCGCGGGGCTAATTCCAAAAAACATGCACAAGCTTTAAATTGAGCGACAATTTTGATCTAAATATTTTTTTTATTTCGGCCCAAATTTTTTTATCTCATAAAAAATTATCAACTTTCACCCTTATCCCAAATCTGGCTTCCCCCTTTGGCTTTATGTCAGAAGTCACCCTCGTTTGAAAAAAAAAAGGTCATAGTCGTGAGCTCGACGGATCTCGTCCATGGCGTCTGTCGGTAGGCGGTGGTCTACAGCTTTAAAGTATAGTCTGACCAAAGAGATTCAATAAGGAGAACTTTTCGACTTGTCAGTGAAGTGAAAGAGATCAACAGTTTCATCGTTATTTTTCAAGCTGTGGCTCAGAGAATGAGATAATGAATAGTATTTTAAATCCAGCCAGCAAGCCATGTGAATTTATTGCTGAGGTGAAATAGTCAAATCGAATAATCAATGGTTCTAAATCAAAGTCGGATTTGGGATTTAAGTAAAAATTAGTAATTTTTTATAAGACAAAAAAAAATTAGGGCAAGAATTGTTACTCATTCTAAAGTTGATGTTTTTTTACAAGACAAAAAAAAAGTTGGGACCGAAATTGCCACTCGATCTAAAATTGATGTTTTTTTTTTTTTTAATTAGGCCTAAGTTGCGTTGGGGTCCTTTGGATGACCGTGACCCGAAGGAAGAGGGGCGCGAGCGAGGACGAGTAGGAGCGGGACACGTGCGCGCGTGCGCGCGTGCGCATCGACCGTGCCTGGCACGTGGTTGCACGGGCTCCTCCGTGCCTCTAGTGACGACAGATGTTTTTCCCCCGTTTGAAAATTCCGCGCTAGGGGTACCCGATTTTTGCGGTTCCCACGCGCACTCGCTGGAGCGTAAGTCACACGCGCCTGCTCTCTTCGATTTTGCCACACTCTCCCATGTGGGGCCGCGCGCATTGAAGTGAGTGGTTCCGAAACCCATTAATTGAGGACCAAACAATATCAAATTTAAAGATAAGGGAAAAAGGCTTCATCTCGATTTTCGTTCGGATCTAAATATCACCTGCTTGTAAAACTTTCGCGGGGTATCCCATCTCCTTAGGAAAGTCAAAGATACAGAGAAATTAGGAGTGTGAGGCGTGTGTACACCAGCACATTAAAATAAGTAGCGCATTCGTGGAGCCCGCCCCATAGAATGAGGACAGGTTATGAAAGCTTTCGTAGGAGCTAAGTTCCATTTTCTTGGTGAAGTTATCTTTTACCCGAACACCGGTATGTAACTATAGGATTGATAATTAACAATTCGTGGTGCCCCTTAATATAAGAAGCATATTCATGTCAATTATAGGACTCTCCTGCGTGTAGTCATGGCTCACATATCATAAAACAATAAGGTGAACATATTTCAATTAAGGAAATTATATAACAATGTAGAGGTTTTGGCTAGTGTATTTTTAATCTTAAAAAGGCAAAACAAAAAATATTGAGGAAAAACAGAAAATATGTTCCCAGGCTCAACCTCTGTGAACCTGGACCCAGTCTCGATAGACTTAGGTTCGAGTATCAGGGATCCGAGCATGGTCACAGAGGCCTCGGGCTTGGCCTCTGTGGACCCGAGCTGAGCGGGGTGCCAAGGACCTAGGCATAGGCATCAGGTTCTCGCCCCCCTAACTTATGTGCATTAGGGATCAATTGCCGTGCCTGGGTCCTTGTCGCTTGGGTCAAGGTTCATCAAGGCCGAACCCGAGACCTCGGTGCTCACACCCAGTTCCCCAGTTGTTCGTGCATAAGTCGCTAATGCCCGAATAATATATGTCTCGATTTTCCTTACCAAGCAACGGAAATTATTTTCCTATTCATTTTCAGATTTCAGTCAAACACCGATGAATACTGTTACTCTCAGTGGAAATAACTTTTCGAAAAATATTTTCCAAAAAAATGTCATATTTTTCGACGAAATAAACGTAACCTACATCCGAAAAAGAAAAATCCTTGAATATCTAATACAAACTCAACCTGTCCAAATAGCAGGTTGGTGAACTCAAATTCCAAAGTGGGCAGTGGATGGTGCATCTTTCTCCCCAACTCCTGCAAAGATTCCTTAACAATTATAAGAAAAGACAAGTTGTGATCCAAAGTTCCGTGAACATTCAACTTTATTGCCCTAAAAACAAATGTTATCCGAGCAGAAGCAATGGCGCTTTGCAGTCTAGACATAGTTGGCTTCTGATCTAAAATGATTTTGTTGATGGGTCAAAAGCAAACAGCTCTGATTGCTACTTTCTATGGTCATCATGTGAGCTCTTGTTATTTCTTTTTTCCTTTCCCTATTCAATTTTTGGCACATTGGCACATTGGCACATTGTTGTTCGAATCCCACGTAGTCACGAGCAGACATCTTGTGCTTTAGTGCTTTTGTCGATGTGTGGCAACTTCGCAGTTGGTGTGGACGGAATCTTTCTTACTGGTTTCTGTCTTCCTCTTGTAGTGAGTGAGAAAAAAAGCGAAAAATTATCCAAAAAGTCCTAAACCTATTACATTATTGTCAATTCGGTCGTAAATCTTTCAATTTTGCCAATTAAATCATGAATCTTTTCACCTTTTCACCTTTTACCAATTGAGTTCAAATTTCTGATGCGGACACCCGCTGTCCTACATGGCGTGACCGACGCTGACGTGGATAAAATTTAATAATATTTTAATCTTTTGGAGCCATGGCGAGGCCCGACCTCACTCAGCCATGGCAAGTCTGAGCCTCAAGCCCGAGGCTAGCGGGCCGACCTCGCCGACCCTCGCCTCTAGCCGGTCATCGGCCACCGCCAAACGCCCTAAATATAAAGGGTCCCAAAGCACACAAAGCACTGTATTTTTACATTCTCCTTTTAACTTCATTTAAGTGCCTCGAGCTTCTTGAACAAGCTTTGGTTTGCATTCCCTCCTTGACCGCATCTGGTGCTCCCTGTCGCTCTCCATTGTCCACCACCATTCGATTTTGCGGCCTGAACACATCATGACCCATTTGAAAGAATCATTAAAGAAAAGGGGAAACAAAAAAGGCCAAAAAGGAAAAAAGAAGAAAAAATCCAAGGCACAAGTCGTTCAATTTGAAACGTCTCTCGTGTTGCGTTCCTTGAAATGAAGAGAAGGCATCCCCACTTCGTCGTGGGGTCACATTGATGAGAGAACAGATGACCAAACAGATCTTGTTCTGTAGCACTTCAATGCGCGTGCGGGTCTCCTTTCTGTTTCGCTTTCCTTCCCCTTCAAGCACCAGTTCATCTGATAGGTATGCACCAGATATTTCTTGGGAGATTGAGTGTGATTCAAGAGTGACATCGTTTCAAGTCCTCAACTCGCCTTTCATTCGATGGTTGGCTGGCTCCACATACTTATTCTCTACTCCTAATTATTGGTCATGAATATTCCTCTAAAACTTTAAAGTAAAAGTACTGGTTTAGATTTACAAATATTATGACACATTATATATATATAGGACGAGAGCCATGGCCCAGTCTTGCAACAAGTCAAAAATGACCTCGCTGAGGCACAAGTTAGAATACTTTGTTGGCGTGTATTAGTGTATTTTCGAAAGGTGCCAGTAAAAGATCAAAAGTAGAAGTCTTCCGAATAGACCACTTGTTTGGATTATGAGTCATCCTCTGATCTGAATTATTAATGAATTCTTAATTAAATAGTTCGAGTAAATTTAGAGTTTAAAAATCAGACTGCATCAAAGATATTTGACTTATATAATTCAGCACTTATATCGTTCCACACTTAACATTCAGTACTTAAAAGTTTTCAGTTTCGACATGTATGCAGCTCATAAGAGGCGTCCAGTGATCAAAAGTTTGACTAGAAAACGCATGCCACCCCCTAAAAATTCGCGAGGACTTTGTGTAGCTTCCCCTCTTCAGCACCAAAAATTTGAAGAGAATGCATACGTATTAACCCCAGAAAAGTCACATGCAATGTACATATCTATGGACAGCCGAAAGAAGTGAAGAGTGTGTCTCAATTGAGCTGAGGCTTACACTTCGTTTAGTCATATTTTCCTGTCACCTTCTGACTTATGGGCTGCTTTACAACGTTTGCTTTGGGCCTTAGGGACCATCTGTACGCTTGAAGTTCCCACAATCAGTTTGACCTCTCACGGTGACAGACAACTCTCATGTGACCATGAACATGAAGTGGTGAGCGCAATCATCAATTTTAATCCTAATAACTCGAGCCAAGGACCAAAAATTTCCACTGAAATCATCGCTATAAAACCCAAGAAAATCTTTAAACCGTAACAAAACGGTGTGTTTATCTCATGAGGTGAACCACTTCCTCACTTTCCTGACGGGTCTCCTGCAAACAGGGCATGCCCTGGTTTCTCCATCAAAGATCCTGCAGAAACCCAAAGTTGTCATGAGAAACAGAAGTAGCAACCACACCAGCAAATTGACTAGGTCCTTAGAACCTAATGTTAGACATGAGATTTTTTCCAAAATTTCAAATTAAAAAGTTGATTTTCTCACCTGACACGCAAGAATTTTGTGGGGACAGATTAATCATAAGGAAAGGTGACTTTCACTCGCTTTTTTGATCATATATTGTCCAATCCGGTTGGAAGTTTTGTACTTGGACAAGCATTAAAACGCAGAGCTGGAGTGATATGCACTTTTCAAGTTCTAAATTACAGATAGTGATGCTAAATCAATGTCTTTTTCTTTTTTTTTTGTCATTTTTCTAAATGACGAGGAAATCCATGTCGCCTAATCGTAAGAAACCCAATAATCTCGTGAACTAAGCAGCGATCTTGTGGGGATTGGGGAATCGAATCTGTTCTGTGCGCCTAATCTTTGCACATATGTCCATTCATACTTTTGCCGGGTAAATACATGTTCATTCTTTAACCATTAAGCGAATCCATAAACGTGAGAAGGAAAGTTAAAGAAAAAGAAATCATCCATGATAAATCAATGTTTTATTACCTCTGAGCACAGTCATAGCAGGTAGCACAATGGCCACAAGGGACGAAGTAGCAATTCCTTTCCTCGTCGTAGCAAATCACACAAATCTTCCCATCATACAACTCCTCCGAGGAGCTGCTGCCACAGCTGCCGGTTTCTATGTCCTCCTCACATGTCCCGTACGTCGACTGTGGTGGCTTGAATAATTGTATCGGGGTTGTCTCTGTCACTACTGGCTCTCGTTCTGCTGGACTTTCATCCTCCGAGTTGTCCAGGTATCTCAAGATCGCGAAAACGATGAACACGAGCAACGCTGTGAGATTTCGAGACGTTGAGTTACCGCACAAAAATTATGAAAAGAAAGAAGGAAGAATTTGAGTAAGGGGTAATATGAACTCTCCAGTTACACTCTTTTGATGTTTCTCTCTTTCCTTTAACGAGATTCGAATCAAACACATCTAGAGAGTAACAATTTTGTGAGAAAACTCACCCAATACTGCGATGTAAGCGACCAACCGAGCCAAGAACGTAAATGCAAAGCACAATTCAGCCAGCTTATCATCCTGACACCGGCAAGGAACAAATCAGAAATCAAAATGTCGCGCCCGCTAAACTAGACATAATTGACATAAGCACTGTAAAGAATTGTTGAATATCGGCTGTCAGAACTCCCGAACGAGCAGAGAGAGAGAGAGAGAGAGAGAGAGAGAGAGACAGACAGACAGAGAGAGGCAATTGCTCCTCCTTGGGCTTTATATTTGAAGGCTTTTTGAAGGTAAACTGAACTCTAAGTTTAGATTAGCTCGATCCACCTACCGTGGAACACATTCTATCTTTCCTCTAGCCTTCGCGGCTGTCCGTTCTCTATTTTCCTCGAAGTTCAACTCCGGACCTGAAAAACGAACTTCCAAAATGGAAGCAAACATCATATCATTATATAATGGTGCTACACAGAATTCTGTGTATTGAACAGAGAAGTTAGTAAAGTGAAATGTAGCAAATCTCCTGATCAATTAGCATTTTACATCAACGTGGGTGCAAGAGCATGAGTCGAACAATATAGTTTCCTTCGTCTAGAGCCCTAGTTCGTGCCATCTTTTTTGTGTTTGGTAGTTTTCAAAGCAGATCCAGAAATGAAACACAGAGAGCTAAAGCAGAAAAGCTACCTGCATTGCTTCAGAGCGCCTCACATATAGCCATCAAGCTCGCTCAATCTTTCTCGGAGAGCCCACTCACAATGACAATGTTCACCATCTCAAGCGTGTCTCATTCGAAGATTGCTGATTCAGAAAATTCGCGATTGCAGACCCGGCGTTGCTTCTGATAAGTTAGAATTGATTCAAGAAACGGAGAAAAGTAACCGAAAGCTTGCTTCTTGAGTGCCCAAATGAGCCCAAGATTTGACCAATGTCCGTGACTCTGGGAATGAACAGAGTGCGAGAGAACTTTTGGAAACGAAAAGCGTGCCTTTGAGAATGATAATAAGAAGTCGAAGAAGAAGAGGAAGTTGAAGAAAAGCTTTCTGATTGGCGAGTGCGCGATTCTGGAAGACCCAGAAGAAGGAAAGGAAAAGGGTTGATTTCTTTCATGGAGAATGGAAAGGTAGTTGATGGCTTCTTTACTTGAGTTCTGGTGCTCAACTACCAGACAGCCTTTGAGGGTTTGGCGGGTAACGGAATCGAAGGTTGTCCCTAAGTTTCTGGTTCTTGAATGGTAGGTTTAGTACAAGCATGGGGACCAAAGTTATTGAGGTTATATTATAATATCCATGCGGGACAATATATTATAATCGCATGCATCCGAACCATTTCATCTGGTAAGATTTATCGGACTTACAATTGCGACGTGCTTAATTTAACAGTTCGAAAGAATTCGAGTAGTGCGTAAATCGATCCGTGTAATAATATTTCGAACATCGTATAATGAAATGGGTATGCGCATCCGCGTGCCCCGTGCAATAATTGGGATGTTACAGCTATTTTTTAGTCACCCTACACATGTTTGGCGTCACCAAAATAAAGTTCTTCAACTGTTCTTGCAAATGCTGGTCCTCTGTCATGTGGGCCATAAAAGAGATGCTGCTGCATATGGTGGGTTCATTCCCACAAGTTCCCAGCTCTTTTAGTTAAGAAACAAAATCAGATTTGCTAGCTAGTCGTTTAGACATGTTCTCCACAAAATTGATTGTGTCGGCATCACAAGTATTTGTCTTCGCCTGCCCAAACCGACCACTTGGGTATTCTTAGCTTAGGCTGACGCCAAGACAAGACCGACCAGTTCGTGTAAATTCCCGGCCCGCGATCGTGCTGGAGCGAAATGGGTCATCATATCGGTGCAGAATCATGATTAGCCACAGCAAAATGTGCATGTGCAGGATAAAGCACTGGAGTTTCTGATCCGGACCTAGATTCGATCGATCGAGATGGTCCTAACCATCGATTTTATGGATCCCACGAGATCGACGCTTATCATGCACTTGGTCCTGTGATTTTGGGTCTATCAGGGGAAAACACGAGCTCTCACATTTGTCAAGAGATATCGGTGAATGTTATTGTCTCTGGCTCCATTTCAGACTGCTTTTTATCCAAAGTAGCCAGTCAATATAATATCTCTTGCGACCTAATCTTTACAGCCAGAATGATAAGTGATGATGATTGATAGTGTCAAAGTGCGAGTTAGGTGTACTTAAAATAACAGATGATGCTTGCTTTCCTATTCACATTCAAACCAGGACTTCTGTTCTCTACTCTTTGCCTTGCAAAGGCGTGCGATTCCATGTTCTGCGGTAATAGTTTTTTCCTTGTCTCTGTGGATGAAATGTTTCCAAGGAAAGTTGTCAATTTCGTTGTCAACCGACCACGAAAGCCATCAAATGAGATGAATTTGATAATTTTCTCGTGTAGACAGATTCAAATTGGAGCTCCTAATAGGTTAATTTCTTATGGAAGATCGAAAATTTCTCTTTGATCCTGGAATTTGTCCGTGTTCCATTACGAGGTATTGTCCACTTTGACCGCGGGACTCACAGTTTTGTCCTGTAAAAGGGTTATTGATGGGGATGGGGATGAGAGCCAACCTATAAGCCACAACCATCCTTGATTCTTAATCATTGTGGGAAAAGTTTATAAACACACCAATATAAGTTCGAAATGAACTTACATAAGAGTTGATAAATTAAACATAGCTGCTAACTAAGTAGGGAAAACTTGTTTTGCCGCTAGAAAGTTTGTTGATTTGCCAGTTGGTCAATTTATATGTACTAGCTAATTTCAGAAGAGAAAAATTGGTAAGTCATTCGAATTTTAGGTGGTCATTTTCCATGATAGCCCAGAAATTCGGACAATTCATAATCAAGGAAAACAAAAGTTGGTTAGTTATTAAAAAAGCGAGAAAATTTCAATGCATAGTCCTAAAACATATATACTTCATGCACTTGTGTCCTGAAGTTAATATTAGGCCTTAACTTTAGTTAACTCATATAAATTCATTACTAAGACAGTCATGCTTAAACTCACCTCAATCATCAAAATTAAACTAATTGCCTCTAGTTCCAAATTTCCAGAATTTCGTAATTGCTCCAATGAAGTTATTCAGTTCACATTTTTTTTTTCACTCTTAACTTCCAATCTTTTCTGAATCAAGCCAAACTAATTAAAATAAATACCTTAGGCCACTCATTTTCTATATAAGACATAAGAATATTTTATTTACCTATAGAAATGTCACAAGTTTTATAAAATTATCAAAACGACCCGCTTTTAAATTAATTATGCGATAAAGTCCAAATTTTGGGTAGTTAGATTAATTGCCTAGATTAATCAATTAATTAAAAAATAAAATTAGTTACTTGTCATCACAAGGTTCCTGATTCTATAATCAGGCCCTAGGTTCCAGTTTTAGCAAATTAGTCCCCTAGCTGTGCGAAATTACAAATTTGCCCCTAAAGTTTCTAAACTTGTTATTTTGAAGCAGTTTGATTTACTTTAATTATCTAACTTAATAACCTACTAATTAATACTTAAAACCATAAAATAACACTATTGCAATAGCCATCTCATTTCAGCAAATTTTACAAAATTACACCAAGACATGTCAAAGTTACTAAAATGCTACTTTTGGGCCTAATTTTATCATTTTCACATTTTCCCATGCAAGTTGCAACAAAACCTTTTTGTTAACACATAAATACATTTTTAGGCATCTGGGAAACTTTTCAAATTAAGCCACGAGATCACACTAGTTCAATATAACGAGATGTACATCATGCCATTTTTAAAGGCCAAATAAACTTAATCTCCAAACTCGAACAAACATTAAACAACCAAGTTTAAGAATGAGAAGTAGATAAATGAGATAAGTGCAGTAGAAGTCCTAAATCTTGTCATGAAAGTGCAATTAAATCCTAAAACTTTCAAAAAATGCAATTAAGTCCTAAAACTTGTAAAATTGGTAGAATCAAGTCTTTTCATTAACACTATCAATTTGTCCACCATAAAATGTTGATGTGGCCTTTTAAAATTAATTTCTCTTTCCTACTTGGCATTTTTTTCATTATTTTCTTCTTCAAGTCTTATTTAAATTAGATAAAAAAACTAAAAAATGATAAAATTTAATTTTAAGAAAAACAACACTGAACAAAAAAAAAAAAAAAAAAGAATGGCAGGGCCTTGCCGATGGGGGTGTCGCCGCCTATCGCTGGAGGGGTCGGCAATAAGGGTGGCCAGTCTTGGCTAGCCCTAGGCGAGGCCTCCTAGGCCCAGGCAAGAGCTGGCTGGCTTGCCCCGATATGGGTGACGTCGACCCTCATTAGGCTTGACCGAGTCCTCGCAAGGCCTCACTTGGGGTGGTGAGGCTCGCCTAGATCTGGGCGATGCTGGCCCTCGCCCGGGGCTGGCGAGGGTCGCCGGTTCTTGCTCGGGGTCGTTGAGGCCTCGCCTAGGTTGTTAAGGGCCGGCCACCCTCGTCGGCCACTTCGATGTTGGGGTGCGGCAACAGCGCCCTAGGCGAGGCCCTACCATTCTTTTTTTTTTTTTCTAGTTTTGTTTTTTTAAAATAAAATTTTAGCCTTTTTTAGTTTTTTAATCTAAAAATAATTTAAATTAATTAAAAAATGTCACATCAGTATTTTCCGTTAGACAAATGGACAGTGTTAATGGAAAGACTCAATTGCACCAATTTGACGAGTTTTAGGACATGGTTGCACTTTTTAAAAGTTTTATAACTCAATTACAATTTCGAGATAAGTTTCAAGACTTCTAGTTTACTTATCGCTAGAAAAATTTAACTTAATTTCTAGAGTTTTCACTTATCTTGTGCGGACGGCTTGAACTAATTCATAATCATACCTGTTACATCCACGATCAATGATAGTTTCACTAATGCGTGTACCACTAGTGGCCGAAGATGCAATTACTTATCGGAAAATGCCCAAGTTCCATAGCCAATTATGCCACTTGATCCAAAATATCTTACTCTTGCATGTAGTAGTGCTTTGATGGAGATAAGGTATACAGTTCTTTGAGAAACAAAGAAGTAATTTGTTCTTTTCTTAAGATTAATGTGCAAGTAGGAGATTGTTATCTCTTATATCCAACCACCTCCTATGTAAACTCATGATGACTTGTTTCAAGGAGAGGAGTGCTTATCCAAATTTACCCGTTCCTTCCAAAAGAAACCTCAAAGAACATGGATCAGGCTTTGAATCGACTCATCGTAGGCGGACTGGACCTCATATTCAACAGTTATTTTAATAGACCATAACACCATGAACTTTAGTGAAATGTACTTCATATTTAAAAGAAAAAAAGAAAACCATAAACACAAGTTTCTCCCTCTCACTCACCTCCTCTGCATCAGACATAGTTGTCTTGCCAGTCCTGCCCTTGCGCCTTCCCGCTGCCATCACACTGCCACCTTTCGCACGGGCGCACACACACAAAGTGAAATAAATATACGCGCAGCTTGAAAGATCTCAATCCTAGCAATAAATTGAAAATTCAAAGACGATAGCATGTTTGATCGTTTAATAGGAGCACAGATATTGAGGTTTATGAAGACAAGAAATCCGAATTGACACACTTTTACATGGACAAAGAGAAGTTACACAGACAATCCATAGACCTTAATGCATGGAAGTAAGCTAGTGCAATAGAACTTGATTTTTCTTAGCTTGCCACCGTCAAATCAATGGCGTCTCTCTGGGGTCCAACTCGGTGCCCTCGGGCTAAAATGCGCTGAAACCACCCTAGAATCAAGAAGCTCAACAATCGGTCCGAGACTCACGCACCTTGGAACCTTATATTGATTAATGGATGCACCCCTAGAGATGGCATGGTCCATAAGTTCCTCGAACGAGCCGTTCTTGACTACCCGAATCTCCAGCGGTCCGACCGAGTTGTCCGTGACCCGGCACTGTCGATACACTGAGTTGAGTGACTCTTCCATTGCGAGGCAACATTGATCAAGTACTTCATGGCTTGGCCCATTTTCTTTATCTTTCCCCAGCAATTCCCAATAAATCACATAGTGCCCTGGTATCGTCGCGGTATCCGCATAGCTTGTGTACTCGACCACACTCGTGTTGGACTCACGCAGCAACCTTAATGCCCTCTCGACAGCACCCTGCAGCTCTGCCTCGTCGGTCTTGTCGGAGTCGATGCTGAGCAGCACGTTCCTCCTCCTTACAAAGCGGAACTGCGGGGCTGAGTTGTGGAACCCAGTGACCCTGAGGATATCCCCTACCCTGTAACGGCAAAGTCCCGAATAGGTCGTGACAATGAGCTCGTACTCTTTCCCGACTTCCACATTAGCTAAGTCGACCATCCTTGGCGGCAAGTCTAGGGACGGGTATGCCGGGACGTGCGGGTCATGGGGTGTGAACTCGAAGTAGCCCATGTTGGGCATGATCGTATAAGAGACCTCAGATGGCTTGCAAATTGGGTTCAGGTTGAGCCCAAAGTAGCACTCAGAAGAAGCATACATTGTGCACGCTATAGGCAAACCTCGACTATAATAGTCCAACGTGGGAATGTATTGAGCCATAGCGCCAGTCACAATCACATCTAAGTACTTGGTATTTGGCCAAATCCTGGTGATGATTCCCTCCCAAGCTTCTCCCTCGCACTGCGTCCGGATAAACTCAGCGAGCCCTTGGTCCGGTCTCAGGCTCTCCTCCATGCACCGGCGGATCGAAGGGTCAGTGATTCTAGGGTTTAGGGTCCCAGTCTCAATGTCGTGAGCCAAGAGCTTCCAATTGACCTGGAGGAATCGGATGGCCCGGATCAGGCCAGAGGCAAACACGGCGCCGACACGGAGGACCTTGTGGTGCATGATCAGGCCACACAGCATTTGGGCGTACATGCTCTGAAAGGTGTCCGGACAGAGGATCGCCTCGTTCGGGCTCGTGTAGACATTGAAGGGGTCGTACGGCCTTGTCTTAAAGTGGTCGCTTTTGTAGTAGCCCGTGAGCACGGGGCGCGCCAAGAGTCCTCCTGGGGTTTTCGTCTCTGCTTTCACGAAGAGGAAGTAGAGTGCCTTTCCTTTGTCCAAGTCTGGGACATAACTGTTCCAAGAGGGAATAGAAGTTTAGATTAAATTTTTGTCAAAGAATTGTTCTCGATATTAAGGTTAATCAGCACAATAGGTTCGATGCCATTAGATCCTTGAAACATGAGGATTTTGTGATTAAAGGATCGGTTTATTTGATTTAAATCACAGGAAGAGACTAGCTCGTATATGCGAATTAGTATGGGGATTCTGGGTATGTATATATATATAATGGAATATTTCTAACTATTGAATGGTAAAATATGAGCTCATCATAGTCATTATTTGAGAGACCATCTGTCCTACTTGCATAAATATATCAACCGACAAAGAACCTGTCATATGTCAATATACCCTTTTGGACAACACGTCCATATGAATGTCTAATTAATTATCAACATGGTCATGTTGCATACGACTTGAGAGAGAGAGAGAGAGAGAGAGAGAGAGAGAGAGAGAGAGAGAGAGAGAGAGAGAGAGAGAGAGAGAGAGAGAGAGAGAGAGAGAGAGAGAGAGAGAGACTAACAGGTTCATTACGGGCATGAGGAGGCTGTAGAGTAGCTGGCGACGATTCCACTCTTCTTCAATGGTAGGCATGAGCTTTCTTTCTCCGGCTAAAGTTCCAGAACTGAAAAGTTTCATGTATGAATCACGCGTTATTTCCAGGATTAATCCTCATACACCAACAATTCTTGTTCTTTAAGATTTGTCATTAGAAATGTTGGGAAACCCACATGCTCTGAATTGAATCCTAGTAATAATAAGAATTGGTACAGTACTCCATTTATCTAAACTAATTGTGGTTGTAGGATCAAGTCGAATAAGATTAGCGGTTAAGCAGAATTATTAGTTAATATTTCTAGTCAAAAGCATTTATAAATAATAATGAATTGTAAATTTGGGATTCTTGAACTTGACTGGAAGCACGAAAAACTTAATGTGTGTATATGAACTGTCATAACCTTCAGTAGCACGCACTGCAATCTTTTCCAGCAAGAATATGGCATGAGCAAAAAAAATGCTCACTATTAATGATGGAATTAATACAAATTCAATGAAAAACCCAAAATCAAGATCAAGTTTCCTGTCCTGCTTATGTATTGACACTTTGATTCTGCACGGGATGCTGCATGGTTTGCCGAAACCAGTAACGGGGATTAGCAATATAGCGAGCTGATCATTTTGAGATACTAGACACAAATTCACGTGTAAAACTTAGATTGCACCATCGGCAAGATTTTCCTTTTGATGAGCCAACTGCATACATTTAGACGAAAGATCTTAGTCTAACGCACGTAGTTATTTTGTTGGAATAACATGTCTCATGTCCTGGATTTCGCATTGCATAGCCAAGCATTAATCTTCCAACGAATTTAATCAACCGACGGAACCTAAATTTTGACAGAATAACCAATTAGTAATTCTGAACGTCATCAACAAATATTTATCTTGCCTGGTGAGGAACTCAGAGATGAGGCGAGAGGACAAGATTTTGGAGCGGTCGCCATTGGCGATACGTTGAATCTCTGGCTTCAAATCCTCGTACGTGACAACGGGCACTTTGGCCTTGAACGTGTCTCTATCGGTTTTGCCACCGAGTTGGAATCGCTGGAGATACTCAGTGTCCGAGTTCCCACTCAGTATCTCGCCCAGAACCCTCTCTTGAACCGAGTCGCAGTTTCGGGTCATCTCCTCGATGAACTCGAGAGCCTCCACGTCCTTCTCGTGTGCGGGACGACGGCGGCCCAGTGGAGATGAAACGACCGGTTCGACGGACATGATTTGAATGTTGTATAGTTTCTGAACTCAGAGATTCAGAGATGGTGAAAAGCTCAAAGTTATGCAGCTCGATAGTGAAGAGACCATGCCACGAGCATGCACTCTATATATACAGCGAAGGCACAGAAGTGCCACGTCACGTGCGTCACGCGTTTTGGTGTACACGTGGAGGCAGGCTTTTGGAAGCAACGATGGCTTCGGGGAGGAAGCTGACTGAGCCTTCGCGAGTCTTGTTACGACAGTGGTTCCCCTTGCCCTTCTCTTTGCATGTTTTTTATTAGAAGTTGGAGGGAGAAGAGGAGACAGGTGGGGTCCATGGCAAGAACGAGTGGCTGTAAAGAGTTAGACATGTGGGGCCTACCTGTCTGCCACGTCAGCTAAACGTCAGCCGTCGTGGTTGTGGTGATGGTGGTGGTTATGTGCTCTTGGCTGCCGGCTGAATGAAATGAGTGAAGTTGAAACGGATATTAGCAATCTGGAAATGAAAGTTTCATCTACAGATGGTATTGTTGGCTCAAGAATAGGAGATAGAGCAATGCCATGTTGCTATTTCTATCATTAATCGGAGCAATTTTATGAAGATTGTTACTTGATTGAGGCGGGTCACAAGTTCAAATTCCAGAGTCGTGGCCTTCTGACTGGCGACATGTCTAGCTAATTGCAGACATTGGTGCGGTAGGAGTCTTTAGCTATGTATAGGTGAAAATGACATAAACGTCCCGTTTAGAGTTTGAGCAGCTTGCCTGTTTTTCATTTTTTGCTCTTGTAGAACAACAACTTGCTACAACAATTCATGACGTGGTGAGCTATAACATCTCTTTCAATACCTAAGGTACATTCCTATGTTTGGTTCTACCCAAGTTAGGATAAAGTTCGATATAAGAGGGATATAACCAAGATAAAATTATCCCATGAGGAAGATGGGATAAAGGTAGATATGATTTTTAATATCTATAATATAAAAGTTATTCTTCTCAAATAAAAAACTTATTAAATTAATTAAATTTAAAAAATATTTGAATATAAAAAATATTTGAGTTCCAATATAAAAAATTAAAAAAACCAAAAAAAAAACAGAAACTTTGTTTTTATTTATTCCTATTTTATTTTTAATATATGAATTTATTTCTATCTTATAATAAAAATTCAATATATATAAATATATATTTAGTATTTATATTAACTACATATTTAGGTGTTTTAGGTATAATAGTATATTTTATTGCTTAATAAATTTTACTAGAGAATGAATGAAGGGGTAAAAAGAAATAAAAAAGAAAAGAAACAAAAAAAGAGAGGAAAAATAATAAAAATAAGCTAATAAATATGAAGTACACAAGGGTGTCACGAGAGATTCTTACCATCTCTGTTTGTGCAATTTTTAGATTCATTTGCACTGATATGCCGTTCATATAAAATAATGGACACGATAAGATGTGAAAATATCCGGCTTTATTACTGTAATTCACCAAAAAGTGGATTGAATATAGCAAAATCCCTGGATTTTATATCCTATCTTGACTAATAATCTAGACGACTAAACGCAGCCTTAGATATATACAATGGGTCGGGATTTTCTAAGTTCAATGTGATAGCATCTCCTTTACATCCATTAGGGTGGAATGAAACTTGCTCAAAAAAGTAATTCTTCTCCTTAAACTTTTGTAGTTTTCATGTGGGCCAATGTATTCTTGGAACACATGATAACCTTAGAATATGTTTGGTGGCTAGGATAAAAGTTGGAACACATGATAACTTTTGTCACTTTTCCTATATTTGATTGTATACTCTATAATATATATTTTCTGTATATATACACTTAGTTTCTATATTTATTACATATTTTAGGTATATTAGTATAGTTTATTCTTTGATAAATTTTTTAAGGAATGATGCAAGCGAATAAAAAAGAAGTAAAACAGGAGAGGAAAATAATTAAAAAATAAGTAAATAAAAATGAAGTGAAAGAGCCCTGATTTCAAATGAACAAATTCAAATTTAAAATGGATCTTTCTAATTCACTCTGTCTCCTTCTTATTCGTATCTCTGATTCATGTTGAAGCTTCACGAAAACGAAAAGAGAGTCGAAGCCCCTTCTTCTTCATAGCTCCCTAGTCCTTCTTCTTCGTAGCTCCCTAGTCCTTCTTCTTCGTAGCTCTCTTATCACTAAAAGTCCACAAAAGCAACAAAAGAGTTGAAACTCCTCTTTTCCGTAACTTTGTGGTTCATGTTAAAGTTTCACAAAATTGACAAGAGATTCAAAGCATTATATTTTTCGGAATCACAAAGGTGAATAATCATATTTTCCCTCTTTTACTAGATTTGACGTTTGCTGACTAATCTACCTTGTCGATGTTGCTGTAACCCATTTACATTTCTTGTCATTGTCAAACATGGGGCTCTGAAACGCTGCAATGAGATATTTTTCTATTTAAGATGCAAATTGTACGATAATTATGAATTGATTTTTCATGTGTGTATTTGTAATTTCTTTAGCAGTGAATTATGATAAATTTTTTTCCATCTTGTTTGTGAATTTTCAAATTCATTTAGAGCGATATGCTGTTTATAGCAAATGATGGAGGCAACGATGGCTTCGCGAAGGAAGCCGGCTGAGCCTTCGCAGGTCTTGTTACGACAGTGGTTCTCCTTTCCCTTCTCTTTGCATGGTGTTTTTTATTAGCAGTTAGAGGGAGAAGAGGAGACAGGTGGGGCCCATGACGAGAATGAATGGCTGTAAAGGGCAAGACATGTGGGGCCTTTGTGTCTGCCACGTCTGCTAAACATCGGCCGTCGTGATGGTGGTGGTGGTAGTGGTTATGTGCTGTTGGCTGCCGGCTCAAACGAGTGAAGTTGAAACGAATATTATTAATCTGGAGATGAAAGTTTCATCTACTGATAGCATTGTTGGCTCAAGAATAGGAGATAGAGTAATGCCATGTTGCTATTTCTATCATTAATCAGAGCAATTTGCCGTTGAGGAGGGTTCACAACTCACAAGTTCTAATTCCAGTTCTGTAGCCTTTGACTGGCTATGTGTTTAGATAATTGTAGTGCAGTAAGAGTCTTTATATATAGTGATATATATATATATATATATATATATATATATATATATGTGAAAATGATGTTCCCATTTAGAGTTTTGAGTACCATACATGTCTTTCGTTTTCAGCTTTTATAGAACAACACATCACTACAACAATTCATGATGTGGTGAGCTATAACAACCCTTCCAATACATTTTAATATATACAACGGGTGGGGGTTTTCGAAGTTCATTGTGATAGCATCTCCTTTGTATCGAATCGATCAAAGGTGGAGTGAGACTTGCTGGAAAAGTAGTTAGTTCTCCTTAACTTGTGTAGTTTTCAATTCGGCCAATGTAGTCTCGGAACACATGATAACCTAAAGCATTTTGTACTGGATGCACCATTGTTCTCTATCATTTTTAACTGAAGCAAATTTAGGATGACGATCCAAATAGACATTGATATGGCATTCAGAGGGATTGCCTTGGGATGGGACGTAGAATGCCACAATGCTATTACCATCTATAGTGTGATGTTGTAGAGATTTGTGATGAGATTTAGAATCAGTCTTCCCCTTCATATTAGTGGGTTTTCCATCTACCCTCGCATGTATCTTCAGGGATAATTATCAAAAAATTCCTAAACATATTGTACGGACCCCAATTCGATCCTAAATTTTTCAATTTGATCAATTTAGTCTTAAATTTTTTTACGATTCGCCAATATAGTTCTTTCGGTCAATTTTGGCTGGAAATCGCTGACGTTGTGATCTAGTCAGCGCCGGCCATCCTATATGGCACGACGGGCGCTGACATGGACAATTTTTACATTTTTTAAAAATTTACCCGAATTTTCTGTCTTTCTTCCTTTTCTTTTCTTTCCTACATTAGACACACGACACCCAACTATAGTGTCCTCCACCTTAAATTTGTGGTTTCACATGCGTCATGTATTACACATGGCAAACTTAGTCTTATATCCTTGGTAATCGGGAGAACCTACCGCTGCTCTATTTCGTTGGATATCGACATTTGTCACTTATGAATATCACTTCCAGCCTCTAAGGCCGTGCTAAGGCAAATATGAGCGAGTCTAGGCAACTGCCCGAAATTCAACGTGATACGACATTTGGGATGAACATTTCTTAAAACATTCAAGCGATTGATCGTAAATTATGACATTTAAGTAAATAATTTTTTTCATAAAAGTCATAACTTTTATGAAAAAGTTTTTAGAAGTCATAATACTTAAATGATAAAAAAAAAAGTTGTGGTACTTGTAGTGGCCCCTTCCCATATTAAGCACTATTCTATGAACTAGACCAATAATGTTTGCTTTTATATTATTGCTTTGTTAAATGTGTTTCTGGTACCGTTACAAATGTGTATAATGGATGCTTAATTTACTTAGAAGAGATTTATGTTACTCACTGAGCGGTGATTTGCTCGTACCATTCATCTCAATACTTTTTGAGGTTGTATGGATACCGATGAATAGGATGAGAGCTGTATCGGCAGGAGATTTTTGGGAGTTGGACCTTGGTATAAGTTGAGATAGTTGCATATATATTTGAAATGATATTCTTTGGGTAGAGTTAGTTAGTCATTGGAAATGTATATATTATTTTTGGTGGACTTTAGAACTCCGATCTTCTAACTAACTTCTTTTTTTTTTTTTTTTTGATAACCCAGGGAACCCCCGCACGGCCGACAGCCGGGAGGTAAACCCTGGGGGCGACACGTGCTAGCCACCACACACGTGCACCGGTTAAGTCACCCTGCGGCGCCCGGGATTCGAACACCCAACCTTTTGCGAGAGGAAGAGTGCCCTTTCCAGCAGCGCCACCCAGGCGGGTGGTTTCTAACTAACTTCTTGTTTCATCAGATATAGAAAGATACATAGTATGAAAACATGTTAATGTTGGTTATATGTATATGATGCTACGTCCAATAGATAGGAGGACGACCATGTTATTTCGTCTATATATGTGAAGTATGAATCTGACAATATATATTTGAAGGGGGATTTTGCTGTGCATTCCAGTGTAAAAGAGTAGAAGAAAGGCGAGGCTCGGAAGGAGAAAGAAGTTCATGTTGCTGGAATTTCCTCCCGTTTGTTATTCATTTGTCAAGTGAATTGTGTTGACGCTCTCCGAGTAGACCTATTAAATGGGTAGGTCGAGTCGGATCATAAATGGTTCGATCCAAATTGACCCGTTTATTCGTAATGCAAAATTCTCGACCCATACGCGACCTAACCCGTATTACTAAAACACTTCCATATTCAATCAAATCTAGGAAATTTGTTTCTTAAAATTTTTTTAAAAAATTCTATTGCTAAAACACTGTGGACAATTTTTTTAAAAAATTATGAATTTCTTATATATTTTTTTCTTTTTTTTGTTCTAAGTTCGATGAGGGTCGCCAAAGGACCCTCGCTTAAACGGTCCGGGTAAGGGCTGCAACCGTCACCAACTATCAATGAGAGCCGGGACCTTTGCCCGCCGCGGGCAAGGGTTGACTGACCCTCGCCTACGACCGATGAGGGTCGGTCGGATTTTGTTAAAAGAAAAAGGAGAACAAAGAAACAAAAAGAAAAAAAAATTGTAAAAAATTCAAAAAATTTAGAAGAATAAAAAATTAAAAAATTTAAAAAATTTAAAAATGACTTGTTTATGATTCACTTAAGCTTATTAGGTAAATTATTTATGACTAATTTAAAACCCATTTAAGATCGATCAAATTGTTAGGTAACCAATTTATGACCCATTTAAGCTTCTTTTAAAATTTAAGGTAATTTATTTATGATCCACACAATTAAATATGACTTAAAATATGCATTCTAGACCTATTTCGTCACCTCTACCCCGATACATCGCATATACCCTGTGCCACGCATGATGAGGTCAGGGGGTGTAGCCGGTGACGGAGCAAGGCCATCACCCATTGCCAAGAAGCGCAATTGGCTCTGACTTATTAGAATATGCTTGTGCTGCAACAATCATATTGCAGTAGAAGAAAGCTATAGTAATCGGTACAAGTTTTATTTGGGAAAAGTGCATTAAAAGTCTTAAAACTTATCACGAAAGTACAATTAAGTTGTAAAACTTATCATGAAAGTGCAATTGAGTTTTAAAATTTTCAAAAAGTATAATCAAGTCTTAAAACTTGTTAAATTGGTCCAATTAAGTCTTTCTGTTGATTTCATTTTTTGAAAGTTTTAACACAATTAAAAATTATCTATGTCAGAGTCGACGGCGTCCCATAGGACAGCTAGCGTCCATGTCAGCGCCGACCGGCCAAAATGCACCGGCCAGACTTAATTGACACAAATGCAAAAGGTTTATGACTCAATTGGCACAAAAAGAGAGAGTTTAGGACTAAATTTGTACAATTGCAATAAGTTTATAATTGTTTTAGTAATTTTCTCCCCATAAAACCTAATCTCTCCACGGTCCACCGTCACTTGTCATCGTTAGAGGTTATCATTCAGTAGGCTTGGGCCAGACCGAGGCTACAGTCAGGCCGGAATGTTCATCCAAGCCTGATTATCATAAAATTCTTATGTACAAATCTTCAACCAGGCCACATTTTCTCACTAAATGTTCTTACTTAAGTCTCCCACAAAGATTTCAAACCCTTGTGACATGGACCGTGCAGGGTGGATCGTCGAGTCATGGACCGGGTAGGGTGGATCGTCGAGTCACAAGGCTCATGATTAGGTATAGCAATTGTCTATCGCCTACCAACAGCATCGGAGCACCATGTTCCTATGATGACCTTGATTGGAGTTGTCCTTGTTTATGTGTTCCACAAACTTTATTCGAGGTCATGGGCTCCCAACAACCTCATATCGAGGTCGTCAACAACCTTAGATTTAAAGTCACCAGTGGGCACCGTGGCTACGGGTGTAATCGATGCAAGTCAAGCCCATATAATTTCAATCTCAATCTCGACTCGATATACTCATTCAATGCTAAAAAATCAGCTCGAGCTCAATGGTATTAATCTATTTGAACTCGAATAGAAAATCAAGATACATAAGCATGATTTATCTTCATTATAATCAATTTACAAAGGAACTCGAACTCAAGCCGAGCTCACTTTGAATAGTCGAATGTTTTTCCATACACAAATAATTTTAAGAATTTCTTATTTTTTTGAATAAATATTGACTAATCTTTTTCCTAAAAATTAAGGCTTTTAAATTAAGAAAGGAAATTATGACAAAAAAAAATTACGAAAGAAAATGGCATTTGAAATTATTATATTATCCATGGAATGGGACACTTTGAATAACAAGTAGGGCTGCGTTTGGTCGTCCGGATTTCTAAACAGGATAGGACTGGATAGGATAGGATAAGAAATCCTGGGATTTCTTCATATCCTATCCACTGTTTGGTGGACTACGGATTTAAAGTCGGATATGATAATTTTTTTTTTTTTTTGCTATTCACGGATTCGGAGGAGTCAGTGAAGAAAAAAAAGCCGAGAAATTTTTTTGGTGAAAGCGCACAAGGTGTGGGGATGAAGATGACGGTGAGTGGAGCGTAGAGTTTCTGGAAAAATAGGCATTAAAAATCCTATCCGGGTCTATCCTACCCCTTCCCCCGGATTTTTTTATCCGGGCTATATCCGGTCTATATCCGACCTTATCCTATCCTGGACCACTACCAAACACAGGATATGATAAAACATATCCTACCCTGGCTTTATACGGTCGACCAAATGCAGTCTAGGAGTATATCTCAGCCATGTCCATGTCCATCGTCTCCGCCACACCGCCACCGCTACCCGCCACCGCCAAGAGCCCCTCCGCCGTCCCACCACCCACGAGCGCCGCCGCCGACACCGCTCGGCCACAGAGGCTCGCGTCCCTCATCGACAACTCCACGTCCCCCGGCCACCTCCTCCAAATCCACGCCGCTCTCCTCCGCCACGGCCTCCACCGCGACCGCATCCTCAACTTCAAGCTCCAGCGCTCCTACTCCTCCCACGGCCGCCTCCGCAGCTCCGTCGCCCTCTTCAACTGCGACCCAAACCCCACCGTCTTCAACTGGACCGCCCTCATCCACGACCATGCCCACCTGGGTCTTCACCGGCAAGCGCTTCTCTACTTCGTCCAGATGATGGGCGATGGGATCGAGCCCAATGCCTTCACGTTCTCCTCCGTCCTTAAGTCTTGCCCGCTCGAAAGCGGGAAGGCCCTTCACTGTCACGCCGTCAAGCTCGGGTTTTGCTCCGATGCGTACGTGAGGACGGGCCTCGTCGACGTCTACGCGAGAGGGGGAGAGATCGCGTCCGCGCGCCGGTTGTTCGATTCCATGCCCGAGAGAAGTTTGGTTTCTTTGACCGCAATGATCACGTGCTACGCGAAGCACGGGGAGCTCAAGGAGGCGCGGGCGGTGTTTGATGAAATGTTGGAGAGGGATGTGGTTTGTTGGAATGTGATGATTGATGGGTATGCGCAACATGGGAAGCCGGATGAGGCTTTGGTTTTGTTCAGGCAAATGCTGAGTGCTGGTGCGAGGCCTAACGAAGTGACTGTACTGTCTGTGCTCTCTGCTTGTGGACAACTTGGAGCATTGGACTTGGGTAGGTGGATCCATTCTCATATCGAGAATAATGGAATTCAGATGAATGCTCATGTGGGCACTGCATTGATTGATATGTATAGCAAGTGTGGCAGTTTGGAAGATGCACTCTCGGTCTTCGAAAGTATGAATCACAAGGACGTGGTCGCTTGGAATTCGATGATATCGGGGTGTGCAATCCATGGGTCTAGCCTGTGTGCTTTGGGGACATTCAATACAATGTGTAGATTGGGTGTGAACCCTAACGATGTCACCTTCATTGCCATCTTGACCGCGTGCAGCCACACGGGATTGATTAAAGAGGGTTGGGATTTCTTCAACTCGATGAAGGATAAATACAGGATTCAGCCGAAGATAGAGCACTATGGGTGTATGGTAAACCTCCTAAGCCGGGCCGGGAATTTAGAAGAGGCATATCAGCTTGTCAAGGAAATGGAGACAGAACCGGACGCTGTCATCTGGGGAACTTTACTTGGGGCCTGTAGGCTCCACGGTAAGACGGCGCTGGCAGAGGAAATTGCGGAATTTCTTGTTGGGAAAGGCCTAGAGAATTGTGGAACCTATACCCTTCTGTCCAACATATATGCTGCTTCCGGTGATTGGGATGCGGTTGCAAAGGTGAGGACGTTGATGAAGTCCAGCGGGGTGATAAAGGAGAAAGGTTGTAGTTCGATTGAAGTTAATAACAGGGTCCACGAATTCCTTGCAGGAGATAAGAGACATCCCAAGAGCAGAGAAATTTATTCAATGTTGGAAGAGATCAACAGTTGGCTTAAGGCTTATAATTACCGAGCACAGACGGATACGGTGCTGCATGATTTAGGGGAAGAGCAAAAGGAGCAATCCCTGGAAGTTCACAGCGAGAGGCTCGCCATCGCTTTCGGGCTCATCAGTACTGAAGCGGGAACCACAATCAGAATCGTAAAGAATCTCCGAGTATGCTCGGATTGCCATGCGGTTACTAAGCTTATTTCACTGATGACGGGGCGGAAAGTAGTGATGAGAGATCGTAACAGGTTCCACCACTTTGTAAATGGTTCTTGTTCTTGTGGGGATTACTGGTAGCCTCTTGTTTGTTAACCTTGTACTGTTGGCTTGTCAGATATAGCTGTAACGATCTAGTTGCCTGTCAGATACTAGTAAGAATAACGTGTCAGAATTCTTCAGGTAGAAGTAAGGCCCTCGATACCTGCTATATGTTCTGCTACTTCTGATTTGCTTAATGCATCTTTAGCAATTCATTAACATTGGTCTTTAAAAACCGAAACACGCTTGATAAAGTGAATTTTGGCCCTAAGAACATTGCCTTCTGCGACTCTCTGAGGATAGGAACTACATCAATCCGTATTGATATTCAAAATTGAAATCCAAACCTCGTCTGTGACTTACCATCGAGTGTATGTATGATCACATCTTGAGCAATCAAGTCGATCTGACCATAACATATCCGATTATTCGTACATGGCAGTTTTGTTAAAGGAGGGTACATTTTCTTTTCCTCAAATTGGGACGTGATTGCAAAAGCTGAAACATTTAAGGGTTGAGCGCAGAGGAGAAGTTAGTGTACTTTTCTCCTTTTATGTTGTATGAATTTCAAAATTGTACAACTTTCTTTTTTCAGCCATAGGGGTATGTTCGTCCCTGCATATCTAATCTAATCTTAAGACACTACGGGTGTGTTTTGTAACTTGCCAAATAGTGATTGATTTTATTCATTTGTTCTTGAGAATAAAAAAAGAACAGAAATCCGTTGTAGAAAATTTTTTGTTCCCCGACACAAATTTGTTCCCAGAATCAATTTTGGAACAAAATAAAAAAAAATAGTTGATTCTAGGAACAAGAATAAGAAATAAAAGAGATTTTTTTTTCCTTTTTCTTCTTTCCTAGCCGGTGGCCAGCAACTGATGACCGGCCACAGGTCAAGGCCGGCGAGGGTATCGCGGCCCTCGCCGGCCACAGGCGAGGGCTGGACCCTCGCAGCTAGGGCGAGGGCCGCCCTCGCCTATGGCTAGCAAGGGCTAGACACTGTGGCCGACAACCCGACCATGGCCAAGAAGGAGAAGAAGAAAAAGAAAAAAAAAAGAAAAATTAAAATATTTAAAAATATTATTAATAAAAAAGAAATTTCGTGCAGTTACCAAGCGCATTTCTGTTCTTTTTTTATTCCATGAATAGAAATTTTGGGCAGTTACCAAATGCCTTCAAATGCTTAATAATTGTTTTTAGAAACAGAATAAAAAAAATAATTTATGAGTAGAAATTATTTTCGAGAACAGAATTGTTACCAAAAACACCCTATGTTTTTTTTGATGCAAAAGCAAGAGAGCTATCAGTGATTGATAGTTGGTCCTCTCTGAGTGACACATGTCTCACTAACTATATAGATAAAAAAAGAAACAGGTCCAATCAAATGACATGGCCAGCTTTGGAGCTCAAATAGTAGCCAAAGCTCAGCACGATTTCCTCGGGATAATAGTCTAATGAGAACTTATCCTTCCCACTCAAGCAGACAAGTCAACAAGCAGTCAACATTGGAGGATTGGAGGATGCAAGGAACCTGAAAAAAGCTAAGGCCCGTTTGGCAACGTGCCAAACAGTAAAATTTCTGTTCTTTTATTCTCAGAAATAATTTGAAAACAGAAATGCGTTTGGTAAACTTTTTATTTCCGGGCACATTTTTGCAAAAATTTGTACCTAGAAACAGTTTTGGAAAAGAAACAAAAAGTAAAAAAAAATTGCTTCTTATTTCTCGACACAATTTTGAGAATCAATTTTTTTTCTTCTTTTTCTTTTCTTATTTTTGTGTTGTTCTTCCCTGGGCTGGGCCGGCCGCCGGCGACCGGCCACAGCCCAAGGCCGACGAGGCGGCCTCGCCCAGATCAGGCGAGGCCAAGCCTCGCCGTCGGTCGCGACGACGAGGTCGGCCTTGCCCAGAGACGGCGAGGCCGAGCCTCGCCGTCGCGACCCACGGCGAAGCCAACCTCACCGTGGGTCTCGACAACGAGGCTCGGCCTCGCCCAGGCGGCGAAGGTCCAGCCCTCGCCCTCGCCGGCCCTGGGCTGTGGCCAGTCGCCGGCGACCGGCCATGGCCAAAGAAGAAAATGGGTAGAAAGAAAAAAAAAATTTAAACAATTCAAAATATTATTAAAATATTATTTGAAAACAGAAATTTTGTGTAGTTACCAAACGCATTTATGTTCTTTTCTACTTTAGGAATAGAAATTTTGGTCAGTTTATCAAACGCCTCCAAATACTCAGAAATTATTTCCGGGCACAGAATAAAAAAAAATCATTTCTGTTCAGAAATAGTTCCCGGGTACAGAATGGTATTCATGCGCACCCTAAGAATTATGATTGTTTCAAGATAATTCCTTCTATGTAAATGCCTCCAATGAGACTCCTTTTGAGGAAAAAACAAACAAGAACGAAGAATTGAAATACATCAGCACTATCGATGGAGCTGCACACTGATAGGACGACCAAGTTGGGAACATCCACATCTAAAACGCATTTGCAATTGAATTCGTCCATGTGAAGGTTACAATTAGCAAAGTACATATGTACATGGTTCCTACAAAACAATCTTGCTGGAAGCGAAAACTGACAATTTGCCAAGAAAATATGACGAGAGGTCAGAATCAGTGAGAGAAAGCTACCTACACACCTGCAGAGTGCAGAGCACAGCCACATCCACCAAAGAAGGTAAAGCCATGTCTCCTTGGTGATTGCCCGAGCTCTAATGCTTGAAAAGCCCTGAGACTTCACATTCTAAAATCCAAGACACAAACTGTATTGTTTGCAAAACAAGCGGCGATTTTGTCACCTTCCTTATTCCAACAGACTTCAAAGATTCCTCCATTTCCGGTGTATGTCTTCACGATCTTACCTTCCTTCAGTGACCAGATGTGAACGGATTTATCAAGAGATCCACTGGCCAAATATTCTCCATTGGGGCTAAATGCTACAGAATATACAGGGTCCCTTTCCAAAAAGAAATAAACAAAACAAAAATCAGAGACCACAACAATCAAGCATCAACATGTCCACAAATCAATCAAACCAATTCTTCGTGAAGTCACAAGAATGACAACTAATAACATGCTTCCAATACAAGTTCAACAGCACAAAAGTAATCTTCTCAACATTCCACACAAATAGCCTTCTACTGTCACAGATAGCAAACTTCACAATCATTAGTGACTAACTAGCGCTTGCATCTTTCTATTGTTCCAAAGTGCAAATGAAGCAACAGAAAATTTACCTGTGACCATTCAAGCTGTAAATAAGTTTCCCCAATTCAACATCCCACAATTTCACTGTTGAATCAAATGATGCACTGCATGACAAGACAACAATATTACAACAACCAACAAAGAACAGCCAGCAGAAGATTTTTATCAGTTAAAGCAATAGTTAAATGAAAAGAGAGCTCAAGATGAGAATGCTGCATGATCAAGAAAAGATAAGACTATCCAAGAGAGCAGTCCAAAGTCTAAACCAATAATGAGAAGTTAAAAAAGTAAAAATAAATAAGAAGAGCAAATTCAAAATGGATTTTGGACACGACACTGTAACCAAAGAAAATATGTAACTTCACACACAGGTAAGATGCAAAGAACATATAGATAAGAAAACCTTCACAAAAGCACCTGAAGTACTTACATTACCAGAATCATCGTCCCACTAGACTGAAAAAGCATGCAATATGTACCTTTGACATAAAAAAATCTACAAATTGTGCACAGAGGTCTTAAACTTTTCCAAATGATGGAACATCCCATTTCTAAAACAATAGTCTTCTCCAGTACATGCAGCAGCTTTAAAGATATCCTCCAAATCCCAAACATTTCAAAGATGTTGCAAGAATTAGGCCAACTCAATCCAGATGATAATACCAATTTGTCTCTGAAAGTTTTAGTATAGCTAACACCCCATCTTTTTGAAGAGATGCTATGACAAGTCCCACCACCCATATTAAGAAAATTCGAATCACGCAAGCCTGAATGGAAAAATAAACTTGGTTAAAAGTTGCAGTAATTCACCTGGCGAGCACTAACTGCTGGTTAGGATTGTTTGTGCCAGATCCAGTGGGGCTCCACCTGAGAGTGTATATTTCCTGCAATACAGTAATTAGCACAAAAACATGCAGGACAAATAAATAAAAAACTTGCTAAAGCACAAGGTACCTTCAAATGCTCCTTCAAGTCATGAACATACTTGTCCTGCTTCATGCTCCATATCTGTAGCACTTAAAAAGTTAGGAGGCCAGAAAGATGGAATTACTGAGAGAACAGACAGGTCAAAGACAGAAATGACTCAGGATGGGATAAATGCAAGACACATATTGAATTACTTTACATCCAAAACCTAAGAACGAAAAAGGTAATATCAGGAAAGCAATTACTGGCTGAGAAATAGAGTATCAGTGAACAAGATAAACTAGAAGTCATTTTTACAACCTTCGCAGTAATGTCATCAGAGCAAGATGCTAACAATGAACCAGTTGGATCCCATTTGACACAATTCACCTCACCCTGCAATAACATCCAAAAGAATTGAAAAAAAAAAAAAAAAAGAGAGCACAAATCAGTCTCAAGAACCTACAAAATAATAACCATTTAAATGACGTACATCCACCAAAAAATACACCCTTTAGAGCTACAAGCTGTTAAAATAAAAGTTGATAATCACTGCTAGTACACAACAAGATTAAGCAAAGACAAAGCTCCCATTATCAAGCAACCAAATCACACATAAATTAACTACAGCAGAAGGGTATAATATACTGCTATAAGCAAGCAATGTAGTTTACTCACCATCTTCTACTTTCTCACACATCGGTAAAAAATGTAACACATTTTGGTTGATGAACTCTCAAATAAATCACAGCACCTAGATTTCAAACTTAGACATTATTTCTCGCAAACTATTATTATCACTGACGCTCATATTTTCCAGGTCCTTTCACAGTATTATCTTAACGAGGCTACTTAACTTGAAGACAACATCATGGCATTCTATTGCATTTTTCAGCCGCTCAAAAAAAGTCTAAATCAAAAGTGTCCCAACTTCAAATCAAGACTAAAAGATTTTCTATTCACAACACGCAAGGGCAATAAGTACCAGCAAGCAAACATGCGCTCTATGCGAAATCATGTGATTACAAGAGGGTAAGAAATGTGCAACAATTTAAGATTTGCAATGAATGATTTAAAGAATATAACTAACTAGCACCCTCCCCTCACCAACCTAGTTAATTAAGCAAGAGGTAAGACTGGCCACCAAATTAGAAATCACAAGATTCAACATTATTCATAAGTCTGAGTGACATTAGCGTAATTATGTTAGGATGGAACTACTTCCAAAAATGCGAAAAAAGATCGATCAACAAGCCTTTGCTTATAAACCACTTTATCCCCTTTCTTAATGATCTGATATGCGTAAGCTTTCTTCCAATGGGTCCCCTCATTGTAAGTTGCTTCCGATTTTTCCCTGTTTTTACATTTTTTGACTGTCAGGTGGCCACACAATAGCCACCTTTTCTCCAATGTTCCCCTTTCTGTTTTCTATTTTTGCTCTCATTCTCTCATATTCATTTTTCTTTTCATTAACCAGAGGCTTTTTGAGGATCCCACCATGGGATGAGGACTTTGTGTGTGTTGTAGTGTAGTGGTACCAAGGCTTTTAAGCTTTTGACCAGCTCCTCGTGCTCCCTAGTGCCTCATCTAAGGCTTTTCTCAGACCATGCTCTATGTATTGTTATCGATCTAGGGGGTGGATGCCATTTTGAAATTTTATTAGGCTCAACCCACGTCTCAAACCTAAAGCTCAACAATACCCATATGGATCTTGCCTTGGCTTACATGCCACCCATCTTCTTTGGATCTTACTATTAATCCCAACGTAACATCTTTTCACAAAAATTCTGTGTTAACCAATCTAATCCGCCAATGAGGCATCTGCAATCCTATCCCTAACATCATTTTTTACAGAATGGATGGAAGAAAATAAATATATTACAACACACACACACACAGAGAGATTTCAATGTAAGCGGCTCTCAAAGCACATAGAAACCAAAACTAAACCTGATGCCCTGCGAAAGTTTTGATTGGGCGGTTTTCTCCAATCTTGCAGACATATATCATGTTGTCTGTGGAGCTTGTTGCAAATGAAACATTGTTGCGCCAGTCAACATCAAGTGTTGGACCTAGAAAACCACAAAAAAGTAAAAAAATCAGTAGCCCGACCTATAATTTTATCCTAAAACCAAATTTATGTCCCAAACCTGTATGAAATTCAAATTGCTGTTTCCCTTCCTCTGCCTTGACATCCCACACAATAGCAGTTTTGTCACAGCTTCCTGTGAGCAGATAGTCTCCTTTCTTATTCCATTTTAGAGAGAATATGGGCCCTTTATGTCTACTCAAAGTGGTCTTCAGTTCACCTAATCACGATAGAGCACTAGTGTAAGCAGCAAAAATTCCAAAATGTAGTATATGGCCATATATTGACAGAGAAAACTCTCACAATACACGATTGTCCAAAAGCAACAATAAAAGCATGCCAAACAGGCACAAACAAAAGTTGAAAGATGCTATTACTAAAGTATGCAAAAGTCGGGAACTTATTTCGTTCTGTTAAGGTTCCTCTCTCATCTGCTTTTCCAGGCTTTTCTTCCACATTACAGTATTTTCAGTATACTCCACAAATACAAAATACTGTAACTTCCTCTCTATGATATATTTTCTCTACATATCCAACAGGAAATAGAGCTAAAAAAACACTACAGCCTCTGGTGTGTAAATACACAGGTTGGGGACCCAAAATGGCACACATGTTGACTTATCAATGGGGGGAGCTTAACTATCGTTTCTGGAGAATGGGAACAACAGACTCCACTCAAAATTTAGTATCAGTTTTATCCTGAAAGTGCACCTACAAGTTCTCCCGTTTCATTCACATCGTTTATGCATACACATGATGCCTAAAACCAGAGTGTTTTTAAAGGCATCAACCGATAAACCCTAAAAAAAGAAAATAAAGTGCCACATCTTCTTATGTTGTTGTTTATGCCATAGAAGATAGGAGGTTTTGGATCTCATTAATGGTAGGAAACTAGAAGTGCATAACCCGCACTCTCAGAAGTTCAAGTATTTGGGTTCTGAAAACACGAGAATCTACAAAAGATTGGGTTGCATAGTTCAAACAAGGACAGTGATATACCAGTAATGATGATACAGATGTTTGTTTGGAGCTAGACATTTGTAGTTAATATATGGTTAAATTACAAAGCAGTATGATCTCAAAACATACCATTTGTAGTCCAAATTCTTGCTTGCCCGTCGTATGAACCTGTTGCAAGCAGTGTTCCATCCCCCTGCAGAGAGACACGGAGGTAATTGTAGTTTAAAAGGACAAGCAAATGGAACCTGCTTACTCACGAAAGTTTTAAGGCACCTAAAATATAATTGAGAGAAGCAATTTCTAGCTTCAAGAAATTAAGAAACAAGCCATTCCAGAAAAAACAAAAACAAAAAACAGGAAGAAGGCAAAATGACTAAGGAAAAGATTTGAACAGAACCAGTTATATTTTCTCTCACAAGTCATCACTAGACTTACATTCCAATCAAGAGTCGTGACATCTTTGCTCTTTTCATTTGTTCTACCCTTTACATGCTTCAATATCAGCACGTCTGGGGTACCATTTTGCAGACTAGATTTAGTGGTCCCATCTGGTATGGTCCATATACGAGCAGTAGAATCTCCAGATCTAAGAAACAGGTCATTGCAGTCAATTGGAAAACATAAAATCTTGACATAAGTCTTTCAACTGTAACATAGGTGAGAAGAATGTCATTATCTAGAACAATCTATGAATTCCAGAATGAAGGAAAAAGATACAGTATACCAATTTATAACATACAAGTCAATTGTAATAATGAAAAAGCTGACGCAAGTTATTAGGGAAAATTGCATGGAGAATGATATCAATGAATTCTGCAATCGTCAAGCTAACCAGTCTAGTCATATATTCTCTACAGAATCACTTTCCTTACCCCAAGTGTGCACTTTGGTTTTACATCCTATCAACAAAATGAAACCCAAACACAAAATAATCTCTGAACAGAATTATCGTTTGAAAAAGTGCCACTGGACAAAAGAAAGTAAATTGATCATTTTGCAAATGAAAATCACATCCAAATGGACTTGCTTAAGAAATGCTGTAAACAAAATATATTGGACATCTTTCATTTGAGAAATGTTTGTTTTCAAAAATTATTCTTCCAAACAAGTCCTTTTGGGTGGGTGGGTGGGTGTGCAAGAAAGTTTGCTCTAAACCAACACAAACAGAAGCCCCTGCTAGTGAATATGTATCAATGACTAGTTAACCGAACAATGATGTTGTTCAGCCAAAATATGAAAGAATCTTGAATACAGAACGTCTTAGAGAATCAAATAAACCATGACCATGCAATGGAATAACTGAATCTTTCATGTACAATTCTATTCCTCGTGAAGTCCCACATACAACCACCTTGCATCACTGTGATTTACAGGGAAAAGCAAACAACAAAATCCAATTCAATTTCCAGGGTAGCTTTCTTCAGAAAATTAACTCATTTAAGAATTTTAAAAAAGGAATCCAAAAGTAAAGTAAAGAAATTGTCATCATCTCAGCTCACATAATCATCTTTATAAGTCCAGATTTGACAGACTAAAATCCACTTCCTATAGGGCTACGCTTCAAAGGGTGAACAGTAAATGTGTAGAAACTTACTCCAAAGAATCTAGTTAATGTAAGAACTCAATGTGAATAGCAGAAAATAGACCAGTCAGAATTATCCACCAGATAAAGTACCAACCCTGAAGCAAGAAGTGAACCTGCAGGACTCCATGCACAGGCGCAAACCTGCAGTGAAGAATTGAAAAGAGGTCCATTGTCAAAATATGAATGACAGATTTCAGGTACAAGAATAGTATCAATAATAGTTTAAAATGAATAAGGGTAAGTATTCCGAAGATATGCTATATAAAAAGATTCGAACCTCAGAAGTATGTCCTTCTAATATTGTCACATCTGTACCAGGAATCTCACATGGCTGAGAAGTTGATGTGGTAGAAATTTCCATTGGTTCAGGTCCTAAAAGAACATGCAATAAAAGGTTACAAACCTTATTTGAAAAAGACATGTAGAGCGAGATAGAATCTTCAACAAGAAGGAAAGACATAACCCAATGTCAGTCGCAGCCTAAGATGAGTCCAAGCTCGCTCTCTCTCTCTCTCTCTCTCTTACTCTCTCTGAGGCCGGAGAAATGCCCCAATACAAATGGCAAGGACTATAAGTCCCATAACAACATTGTTCTCCCGACCTAGGATGAGTCCAACCTGCCTCCCTCCCTCCCTCCCTCTGAGGCTGGAGAATTGCCCCAATATAAATGGCAAGGACTATAAGTCCCATAACAACATTGTTCTCCCATCCTAGGATGAGTCCAACATCCCTCCCTCCCTCCCTCTGAGGCCGGAGAATTGCCCCAATATAAATGGCAAGGACTATAAGTCCCATAACAACATTGTTCTCCTGACCTAGGTCACCGGATAAAGAATAGCACATAACAAGAGACTACATGACCACACAAATTCCCAGGAGAGAAAATCGACAAAATACTAGTAGTTTACCTTTTCTGTGAGTTTATGTACCCCATTAACTATTGATTATTTTAATCCCCTCCCGATCGCTCTCATTATCTCCTTCAATTGATCCTTTCTCAGTTTTTCATTTAGCAATATCCATTCTTTCGTTGTGACAATTAGAAGAGTCAGTTGTTGCTATTGAGCATAAAATGGCTAAAAAAGAGAATTAGTTCTTGTCAGCGATTATAATAGATTGGCGTTTGCAGATCCAACTGTCATCACTTCAACTAATTATGCCGAATAACTTTGTTTCTTTTTCCCTTACCTACTTCAAAAATTCAAACTGACAAAATGCCAAAGAAAAATTGCCAAATAAAGCAAGTAAGAAAAGCCAATTTGTTGATGCCAACTGGGTGCAATAAAAGGTTGAGTAGCAAGGTAAATGGTGGCAAGGCTATTGACTCAAAACTTGTATGAAGAATGTCATCAAGCTATTAACAATCCATAATCCCAAGTATCATTTTAGCACCACTACGCTAGAACGCTCAAAACAAAGAATCTCCTAGTGAGTATCTTTGCATGAGCAATTGCATGATCTTTCAATCAAGAGATTCGGAGATTCACTTTTGAATACTAATTTTTTTATCAACTCGTCAGCAAACAATAATGCCATACTTTTCCTCTTTTAACGCTTATAAGACTCTCTCTCTCTCTCTCTCTCACCTGGGCAAATGAGCATCGTGCGTGACCACAATGCACGTTTTCATGGACTTTAAAGGAAATTTTACTTACATCCCCGGTGACCAGATATGCTATTGTCAAACATTAACCACTGTCCGATGTCTAAATTGTCTAGAATTTGACAGTTGATGCACTAGTTAACATTTTTGAACATCAAGAACCCACCGAACCCCCAAAATTTCATATACTTCCCTTGCAGTCATATTTTTATTTATCTACAAAAAAACAGAGACAAATTCTCAATTTATTTACATCATCATAGGAATGAGTAACTCCCAATTTGTTGGGATGCAATGAAGCCCTGTTAAACCAGAAACAACTATCTGACCTAAAAAAAACCCAGAACTACACTAGATCTATGCTTCCCAATATACCTGTTGCAGTACAATTTAAGAGCATGTTCTCTCAACTTTAATTAAACCCCTCTTTCTTGCTTGATACCCTCAATTGTTCATTTCCTGTCGCTTCATACTCATATTTCCATGTCCTTCATAACAAGTCATACAGAAAAAAAGCGTGTATAATTCAATTCAGTTACAAACAGCCACATGACAGATCACGACTTCATGTCAGTTTTTGTTGCTTTCATGTGTTTACGCAAAGAGTAATAGTGACACTAGAAACTCTAAATTGATACTGCAGTGACAGACAAGTTCATGTTTGAAACGGCAAATAAAATTTGCAAGAAAGAATATTCACCAGAAGGTCCATTTTCTTCATGCTTTGTATCGTTCCTGTCCACCTCTTGATTCGCAATTATTTCCTTTTCAGAGTGATCTTCCCGATGTTTTGGTTGCTCCTTCTCTTTCTCTTTCCGTTCCCTATCTTTTTCAAGTTCCTTCTCCTTTTCATGTCTATCCTTCTCCCTTGCCCGTCCACGCTCAGCTTCATGGTCCTTATCTGATTCTCTGTCTTTATCTCTATCTTTTTGCAAATTTTTCTTTTTCTCTCTTATAATTTTCCTGAGTTCATAGACATCCTTTGTAATAAGATCCAACGGTTCCAAGAAGGAGAAGTCCTCATCCACATCTGGGTCACTCTGACAAGCTTACAGTGAACACTGATCAACATAATTTCCAGAATAGAGTATTTAAATAAAAGCTGACAAATGCAAGTTAATGATAGGTTGGGGCATGCTCACGCTATTCAAGTTTGCTTCCATCTCCAGATACTGAAGTCCTTTCTGCACCAATGTAATAAGAGCACTAGGGGGAACCATATTCCCGTCAATTGTGCATTTGTTAATGCCTGCCTCATATCCCAAGGCAAATGCGGAATGTGTAAAACCTGCATATGTATTTTCAAGCATGTATCAGAAACATCAGTCCAACATCGTATTCGATATTAAAAACTTGCATTTTTGTGAAAAGTAGTCATACCGAGATCAAAACTTTGTAAATGAAACTAATAAAAAGGGACTATACTAATACATGGAGCAAGCAATCGCACTCTTGCTTCTACCACATCCTTGGCAATACACAATTTAATACTCCTACAACAACAAAGATGGATTGACTACATGGATCAAGCAATCGCACTCTCACTTCGACCACGTCCTTGGTAATATTGAAGTACTCAAGATCTTTTCTAAAGTTCCTAATCATGTCTGCCCCCACCTTCTGTAACCCCTTTCGCCTTGCATTTCCACCATAATGTCACATCTTCTCATTGTATTTTCTAAAGTTCGCATTTCCACAAGTCCAAACATTTTTAAACGTGCTTCTCCCATTTTATTCTCAATTGAAGTGGCAACAGTGTTTTCCATACCCAGCTTCCCATGCAATATTCCATCATTGTTCTCCTTAGATTACGCTCTAAAATAAAATCAATATTTTGTGCTCGTACAAGATAGCAAATGTGTTTCTCCACGTTATCCACTTGACTAATCCTCGATGTTACCATCCCCTCAAGTTCCCTATCCTCCTGCAAATTGTACCCATATAACATTATGAAGTTTGTTGTTCGGCACCTTTTGGCCTCCAATTTATACTAAGGCTTTCTTTGAACTTCTTTCCTAATGAAACTTGGAGAATGGAAAACTCTAGGAAGTTACGTCACTGCAAGATATGGGATCCAAGAGTTTTATCAGAATGAGGGAACCAAGATTGCCTCCCAAAACTGCACTATGTGGTGTCTCTATTAACCGGCCAGGATTGCATATAGCAAAGATAATAAAGAATATTCAAAACGTAACCTGCTGTGCCACAGCTAGGAGAAGCTTTTACATACGATCAAGTGAATTAAAACATGACATGCAACCTTCTGATAGAGGTTCTAGGAACTAGACCGTGCAGGTACTGTAGGAAGCTCTGCTGACTCAATGATTGTGAACATTCATGAAAACAGGAGAGGACAAGGGCTGAAATAAACATGGCACTATTTGACATGGGTGGTTAACAGACAATAAAGTGACAGCCTCAGCATTAGCCCATGGAGATGGGATGGAAAGATATTAAAGTTACAAGCATCAGGCTGCACCGGATCTTCATGAACTTTGGAATACAAATCTCGTGAGATCAACAAGATAAGGGTTACCAAACTATTTTCGGTCAATGAGGTGGAAGCACACTCTTGTCACTGGAAATGCCAAAAAGCAAGACGGTAATTTCTTGATGCATTATTTTACAGAATGCAGAAGACCGGGAACTAGAAATTCACAATAACTGATTGACAAGGTTGACGATATCACAATGATGGCTGCCGTGAAATGAATTGTACAGAGTAAATATCTAGAAAAGATGGAAATTTCTCTGCCAAATCCATACGTAGGGGAGAGCTGAATACGAGCCTCTTTCCCCTGGAAAGATTGTTCAGAATAGGGAGGCACAAACAGAGCTGTCTTCTAGTTGGAAAATGAGTAAGAAAGAACTTCTGCAGACTCCAGAAAGTCCACAAGACAGTGGAGAACTGGTGCCCCACTTTGCAAACGAGAGGCCAAAGCAGTTCGACACTTTGCTTTGCATTCCTCAAAGGTCACAACCATGGAAACTAAGCATGAGCTAACCCCCCAAACAATAAAGCTTCTTCTTGTATCGCTTAGATGTAGCTAAAGGAAACCCAAATTTACGCACAAGAAACTCTTCCTCCTTCAACTCAAGCAACAAAATCTGTCCACCAGTCTCTTTGGCAGCCAAATACGCAACACTTGCAAAACCCTAGAACAAACCCCCACGCCAAAATCTAAACTTTTTTTTTTATGAGGCAAGAACAACTGGGATTCCAGTTCAAAGCAAAGAGATCTCGCCACGGGCCACTAACCAACACCCGTTCAGATTCCCTTTTGCCCTAAGCGAAAAATCAATTCGAGCCGTCACAGCAAATTTAGCAAACGAAGCTCCCAGCTGCAAGAAGGTGCCCTAACGACCGCACGTCGAGCCGAATCGACAGAAACCCTAGAGCCGTCATCAGCGTGAAGCGACGCCAAATCGGGGCGCGGCCGTCACGTAGAAGAGGATGAGGTTTACCTGATTCTTGAAGGTAGCGGAAGACGAGGTAATTCAGCTGGACGGAGGTGATGGAGGCCATGCTCGCGACGGTGCGGAGGATTCAATGGCCGCGGAGAGCTGTTACTGAGGATGCATACGGCACGAGTTTCAGAAAGAGAGAGAGAGAGAGGGGGAAGAATCATCAACTGTGCGTTCCACCAGAAAGGTTGGGTTTTCAAACGGAAGAGGAGAGATCGATCTCCAGCGAACCGAACCGCCCGTGGCCACGGGATCAAACCGAACCGCTTTCCTAACGCCAATCGAACCGGTAGCCCCCCTCCCCCCCAACCAAACTATTCTTTTTAGGGAATGATTATCAAACAAGTCCTAAACCTATTGAATTTTTATGAACTTGACGGTCTAATCTTCCTTTTGGTACAGAGGTAATATAGAATCACGGTCCTCGATCATTTCTTGTGCTATTATCCTTTCAAATGTGCGGTTAGAGTCATTTATCTTGTCAATCTTAATACGGAAGATTTAGTACTTTTTCTTACGTTAGGAGATCTGCTCATTATGTGTCTTGTTTTAGTCAAATTTATGTAGAAGATTTTGAATTTGATTCTAAAGTAAGACCAAGCTTTTGGAAGCTAAAGTAAATGAGAGAAGAAAGAGAGTCAATTTCACTTTATGTAATCGGAACAATTCGTCGATAGGGTTATTGACACATAATTTTTTACCATGGTGTAGAGCCTCGTATCTCACGGTTCGAGGTTGCCACATCTAGTATCGCCCAAATATTAGGTTTGGGCAATCTACAAGATCAAGATATTATCATGAACTTAAATACCATAACAGAGTCGCCACCAGTCAATTTTAAATAAATCTAGGTTAATTGGACACCCAAATGGCCGAGCTATTGATGGGTAAACTAAGTAGGTACACGTGTGGAGGAACTGGTCAAATAATGTGGGGCGTTTAGCATCACATACGCTCTTTTGGTAGCTAGTTTTGCTAAGTCTTAAAACATTCATCAATTAATTCCGTAAGCATGCATAATATTTTGGTTTTAAAATTTTGAAAAGTCGCTAAAGCACTTACCTGACTTTGCTACTAGTTAACGAGGCCATGTACAATAATGTGACTCCATTTGTGCGTGTGCAAATGTCCATCAAAATGCAAAATTAATTCGTGACATGTGAGAATGAGATAACGTGACAATAACCACATGCAGCGAGACATGGCAAATAATATGAAAAACGGGATAATGAAATGATATAATCTGGCAATAATCACATGAAATATGACATGACAAATTAGATAGAAGACGTGACAATGATATGACATGATATGACAATAATCACATGCAGCAAGATACGACAAACCTGATGTAAGACATGGCAAATCGAATGCAAGACACACCAATAGAAGACATGACATGCCAATAATCACATGCAATATGCATGACAAATAAAATAAAATATATAATAATGAAATGAAATGACATGACAATAATCATCTGCAGCTCGACGTGGCAAATCAGATGTAAAACATAACGACGACATGACAATAATTTGATGTGCAAGTTATATTATGTGAGGAGTTATTTACTCAATTTGTGGCTTTACATGGACATGGTGGTGTTTATGTAGAGACGCGCCCTTTTCTTTTTGGCTAGGTCAACATGAAATCATTTTTTGAATCGAAATCATGAATGGAATAACGGCATGCATGGGGCCTCAGTTCATGAGTAAAATCGCGATGGCTATTGACTTTTGACTTTAAGCCTCGTTGTCATAATCTATCCTGTACTCGAACCCACTTTTACTATACATGATTTATGGGTTGGTTCATAGATAAAGGGGTGTCCTAATGAAGTACTTCAATGCATCTGCCATCTTATATATCTACTAAAACACAGTTTATATGTCACCAACAATAATGGTATGCATCCTTTAGATTTTTATCATAATTAGTATCGTAAGAGCCTAATCTATATCTAAAATGTTTTATGACGGCTTACAAATCTTGCATAATTTTTAGTATCAAATAGGTCGTGATATTATTTCGGCATTACGACGGCCCAAGAACATGCAAATCCGGCTATATAAAGAAGCAACATGACGACATACTCTTGATTCTATGATTTCACACATACATCAGGACATCCTTGCATGGATTTCTATATCATATTTGAAAACGAGGGAGTTGAGACTTACCATGAAAGCGCAAGAGTTTCAATACCTAATTTGATAGAAAGATAGGCGAAAACAAGAGAAACATGAAAACTAGTCTCAATTTGAGAGAAACTTAAAGAACAAGAGAAAAAAAAAAACTCATCTACTCAAAAAAGAAGAAATGAGGGGTTTATATAGAAATTTCAGCTCGCCTCAAGAAGTGTGTCAAGGCATACGCATTGCCCTCCGTTTGATGTCCGATTCATGTGATCTTTGCGCCATTGAAACGCTTGCATCAAGTGCTTTCGAACGAGCCCAATATTGTTAGGTAACATCATGAAGTTAATGACCCAAGATTTCAACCCACATTGTAGTCTAGGACTCGAGTCTATGAAATAGGCATTGTTACGGTAATTTATCATTTTCAAAAAATCATTATTTACCATTGCTTATGTGAATGGAAAGTTTTATTCGATTCCGAGCCTCTAGCTAGAGTCTTGGTCTCTAAGAACTTTCTTTTGGGTATTGGAAGGATTGACCGAAGTTTGACTGGCGATTACTCTCTCGTCTAACATTCATTTGGCTCGATTTTGTTGCGTTGGGATGCTTGCGATGCCTAGTTTCTAGATGTGAAATCGAAATCATGAAATCACAAACTTCTTGATATTACATTCTAAGGAACATGTTCATTATCTCCAATTTGTTATGAAAGACTGCACTAAAGACCATCTTATATATGAGGAATTTGAAAGCTATAGCTCATCTTTGGAAGTTTCAGGAAGCTAAGGAGGCTTTCTTTAAACGAAAATCCAGGGTTAAATAGTTGAGACTTGATGATCAAAACTCTAAAATTTTCATAAAGCAATAAAGGTTAGGATCTCCATAAATCACTTAAAGTTTTGCGTTCCAAAAAGCAAAAAGGATTTAGGTCACAAAAATATTACAGTCTTTTGGGAAGCCCTAATAGTCCCTGTCAAGACTTTTCCTTGCTATCTAGATTTCAGATTAATTGAGGAGCAGCAAGCTCTTATGACCGATTAAGTTACATTCTTGAAAATTAAGCAGGCTCTTTGGTTCGTGGAAGATGCTAAATTTCTTGGCCTTGATGGTTTCACAGAAGAATGCTTGATCTCTGGTTGGTGAAGATTTCACTAAAGCAATTTTTGATGTTTTTAAGAGTGCTAAGCAGCTGAAAAAGGTTAATGCAACAATTGTTTCTTTGGTTCCATGGGTTTCGAATTCTGCAGAACTATCTCAGTTCAGAACCAGTTCTTGCTACAATATAATTTACAAATGCCTAATTAGGACTCTTGCCAATAAATTAAATCATTTTCTACCTTCCTTTGTTGTAACAATCAGGCTGCTTCTGTCGACGGTAGATATTTTTCTCATAATGTGCTCTTAGCCCATGAATTGGTAATTATCATATGACTAGAATTTCTACTCAATACATGATCAAAGTTGACCGATGAAAGCTTTTGATTTAGTAAGATGATATTTTTTTGGTTGAAGTACTTACTATTATTGAAGTTCTTATCATTTTTTACAGTGAAGTGCTACTTGCATCACATCTCCATATTTCTCTATCTAACCTAATGGAGCCCTTTAAGGCTTTTTCGAGGGTACTAAGGTTTCAAGGCAAAGGGATCCATTATCTCATTATTTGTTTCTAATACTAAGGGATGTGTTCTCTAGTATGCTTGATGATGCTAGAGTCAGGATTTATTTTCATCCTCTATGTTCTAAAATAAAGCTTATGGGCCTAAAATTTTCATATGATTTGATGATTTTCTTTAAGGGAGACAAGGATTCATTGCAGCATATGTTGTTCTTTTCCATCAATTTTAGTGTCTCAGTTGGAAATTGGGATCCATTTTCTCTAAACTAAATCTCAAAACTATTAGTTGAATCTTGAAGTCTTGAACGTAAAAAAGTAAAGTGTGAACCAAGCACCAAGCTGAAAAGTCCAAGTAGTGCTTGAAAACTCTCATGTGAAGACGAGCAGAGAGCGGTCCAGAAGAATCTTATAAAGTATCTAGTCTTTAGGCGGTAAAGGAAAAGTATGGAGTTCACTAGAGTATGTGTAGAAATATCTTTGATAATAGTTAAAGACTATATGGGTTAAACAAAAGAGACACGTAGGGCATGTCTTTACCACTTGTAAAGGGGAATATCGGTGAAATTGCTCTATAAATAGAGCTTGTACTCATTCACGTAATGTGTGGGGAGTAGAACTAAGATAGTTTCTATACCATGAAATACTCCTCCATCACCAACACTACTTATAGTACATATTTCCATCAGATATATAAATTATATCCATGTCATATATCTTTGAACTATCTTAGCTTGTTCCCTTGTCTATTCTCTACCAAATATATCCCACACACATACACACTTGTACATCACTTGCTAACATCAAACAATGAACTATTATCAATATCAACACCATACTTCCGCGCTCAGTCATATTTTTAGCATGGTATCAGAGCCCAAATTATATAAATAGTATTAGAGCTAGGCACGCTCGGATAGTTTTGGGCATTTGTCCTCACCATCCTTAACTAAAATCAAGGTTCAAGCCTGAGTGAGAGCTAATAGAGCTAGAGATGGTGCCAAAATAAAAGCCAAAGTTAGAGTTTATAAGAACTGGAGCCAGAGCCAAAGCTAGAGCCCAAGCTAAAGGCAGAGCTAACAACTACAACTAGGACCATTTTGATGGCTCGAAACATATAGGACATCGTTAAGAGAAAGACATGCAGATTCGAAGGCAAGTGCAAGTATTCCAATAGAAAGATGCAAGGGTTCTCGAAGAGAAGACTGTACAAAAGGCATGAGACATCATAAATATAATTTCAAGATACGTTCGAGACATTTTTGAAATATCGTGAAAATAGATCAAGGGGGATTGTTGGAAATTTTGATTGATTTATTTCTCTAAACTAAATCTAGAAACTACTAGTTGAATCATGAAGTCTTGAACGTGAGAAATAAAAATGTGAACCAAGTATCAAGTTGAAGAGTTCAAGTAGATTTTAAAGACTCTCACGTGAAGCCAAGCAAAGAACAGTCCAGAAGAATCTTATAAAGTATCTAGTCTTTAGGCGGTAGAGGAAAAGTGTGGAGTTCACTATAGTATGTGTAGAAATATCTTAGATAATAGTCAAAGGGTTAAAAAAAAAGACACATTGGACATGTTTTTACTACTTGTAAAGGGGAATGTCGATGAAATTGCTCTATAAATAGAGGTTGTCTCATTCATGTAATATGCAGGGAGTAGAACTAAGATAGTTTCTATACCATTACATACTCCTCCATCACTAACACTTCTTGTACTACCCATTTTCATCAAATAGATAAATTATATCTCATGTCTTATATCATGGAACTATCTTATCTTGTTCCATTGTCTATCCTCTACCAAATATATCACCCAAACCTGCACATCACTTGCTAATACCAAACAACAAACTATCATCAATATCAACACCATGCTTCCGTGCTCAGTCATATTTTCAACATGATATTAAAGCCCTAATTTTACAAATGGTATCATAGCTAGGCACATTCGGATAGTTTTGGGTGTTTGTCCGCACCATCCTTGACTAAAATCAAGGCCTGAGCCCGAGCAAGAGCCAATAGAGCCATAACAAAAGTAGGAGCCTATGAGAGCCAGAGCTGGAGCCTGAGCAAGAATTAGAGCCAAAATTAGAGCCCAAGTCAAGCTTGAAAATGGTAGTGTTTCAGTGCTCTGATGCCCCCATAAGGTGCTAAAACTAGGTTGTTGCCTTAAAGGATATTTGGTAATAAAAAAGAAAATACATGTTGCTATTTGGCTGGCCTCATTCACTGTGTACCTTACTCGGATTCCCATTTTGGGTCTCTTGTTGAAGAGGAAACTCATATTGTCAGGACATATGGTACTAGAGTGGCTAGACTTATTTCTTGTTTAGTATTTTCATTTGTTTGAGAAATAAAATTGTTATCTTGCAGGTATATGATGTCTTCATCGAGTGTGAATGAGAGTACCTGAAGCGAATTGACCTTTCAAAATAAATTGGGCAAGTGTGATAAGTGTGCTGCCGTGAGAATATCGGAATCTTCAAAAAACAAACACAAGCTCTACTATAATTGTGAGGATAAAACATGTGATTTCTTTTCTTGGTATTTGCCCTATTCTATCATGAAAGCTCCGCCTATAATACTTGAAGATGACATGGGAAAAGTTAAGTATTTGCTCAAGCATTTGAAAGATAAACTCAAGAACATTGATGAGAAGGTGAATGTCTTGCTACTTTTTGTTTATCTATTATTTGTTATTTTATTAGGACTACTTGTCTAGAGACAAGTAGATGGTTGAAACATTACTACTTGTCTAGAGACAAGTAGATGGTTGAAACATTATGTTGTAATGACTATAATGGACATAATCACATTATCTTTTTGTGAAAATGCTTTCTTTTTGTTTGCATTATTATTGTTCAAATTTTGGTCGATAAATGCACTTGTTTAAGGATCCTTCAAGAGTAAATTTTGGGCGAAGTTCAAAAGAAACATGGCCATGTCACTGCCATTTTCACAAATTTGTGGTCTAATCATGAAATGAAATGGCATTGATAATGCCATATCCTTCAAGACTTATATGCTTGCAGAATAAACCCAAGCCAAATCAGTAGGGGAAGCGAAGAAGAGGGAAGGAAATACAAAGATATGATACTCGCGAATAAGAAACTGTTGTTTATGAATTCACTTTTCTCCTGTAGAATATCTCGAGGGTTAGTTTCTATGCCAGGGGCGGTCCAAGAAACGGTTTAGTACAATTCTGATGATGTAATTGTGTGTCTGATTTCACGATGAAAGATTGTTCCAAAACTTATAAGCACTTCACATTTTTTTTTACTTCCGTTCTCGTAAGGATGAAAGACCACTTTTCTACTGATGGAGAACCTCAACTCCGAGCAACTGTGACTGTCCACAAGAAAATACTCATTATCATGTTTATCTCGTGCAGTTTCATTATCATCTGCATCTGAGTGTCGTTAAATAATGTCAGACTATTAATAAGAAAATCTACCCGTAAAATGCATTAATGACTCATTGCTGTAATTTGCCATGGCTGAAACTTGGCAATCTTGTCTTAATATAAATTTAATCCCTCTCATTCCGTAAAATCACTTAAATTTAAGCAATAAAGTATGGGTCAACCTGGTCATTTCCCCTTCTGTTCCTAGAATGTACATATCTAGTCACAACCTCTTGACTTCAATTGATTCACAACTCCTGAGATAGGGTCAAAGTATCAAACATTTCGGGTGACAAAATAGTGAAGTTCTCATACTCGACAAACATTCACATGCTACTAAAACCGCCATGAGTATGTACGATCATATATTGTGGAGACTATAGGAATGGTAGTAAGCTATTTTAGCATGGATGCATTTAAGAACACTATAGGAATGGCAGTAAATGGTTGATTCATGGAAATCTTCATTAAGGATAAGCAAATCGTCTTTACGAGCATATTTTAGGTTTTCTTTCCTCGTTTCAGTGCTTAACTGTGTCAATGAGATCTGAGAACAGTCTTTGGGCTATGTCGCACAATGCAACTCGTTTCCAAGTTTAGATCCATGTCCACCCCCATTTATAAATCCATACTTATGCAGGGAAAATAAAAGGATTATGTTGTGAACTATAGAGAAGAAACCCAAAACTTTCCACAGAGCAAATGCAATCTAGTTAGATAAAAAAAAAAATGCAATCTAATGCTCTTTTCTAGGAAACTCCATTAATCAAATGGGTTCAAATGAAAATCCCCACCTGCTTTTTGATGACGCGAGATTGTTCCTCTCTCAAGTATTTTTCACATGCCTCGACATCATCGACAAATAAGTTTGAATTGGACAGGAATAGCTCGCGGCCGCTGAGAAGCGTACAGAAAAAATCCACGAAATTAGCATTCAAAATATATCAATCTTCAATTCGACACAAAACAGATACCCATGCTAATGCACATGAGCACACAGTGCCAACACAAGAAAAGAATGACAACAAAACAAGAAATCGACCATTGTGGCAAACCCAGAACAAACCATACTATTTCTTTTCCACTACTTCCAAAAAGTAATTGCACACCTTCACGTGTTATAGAAAAAGAACATGTCATGATCTAATGGGACCAACAACAGAGTCAATAGCTCACTCCTCCATTGTATCTCGAATCATCTTACTTGACAAATAATTCATGAAACATTTACGATAAGCAGTACTTGGAGTTCATGAAAAAGCTGATTAACCAATGGGTAGAACCACGTATCACCAATGGACAATCTGGCAAAATAGGAAGAAGACCAAGTCCTTTCTACAAAGCTATCTTGCATTGCACCTGGAGTTCATGAAAAAGCTGGTTAACATTACAGTATAACAAAATTCCCAATTCACAAATTGAGAGGCTATCACATTTCTAGAAAGATCACTGATAGAGTAATGGGAAGCAATATGCTCATCCATAAAAGTGTCCCACTCAGTAATATCAATGCCATTGGTAATAGGCTAATTTATCACATAATTCCAAGTCACAAAAAACTCTAAACTGTAAGTATACGATTTGCTATGAAAACTCAAAATAAAACTTATATCCCACCAAATGCTTGATCTGAAAGTCTTTATAAATCTTCCAACACCAAACAAAAAAGTTCCAAGAATTTCTTCTTCAAGAATGAGTGAACTGTGACCATTAGACAATTACAAGGTCACTATTTCAGAGTATCCCAAGAATATGGACAAGGTGGCAATTGATGAGGATTAGTCCCATTCAAGAATTATGTGTTACTTCGGTCAATTGGTATGTGTTCCTTCAGAATCGTTCAACTCATTCACCCTAGGATGTTGGAAAGAATTTGATGACCCCTGCACAAAGGAATAACCAATTTATTTACATTATACTAAACAAATACCAAGATAAATATGTCTCAAATAATCTCATGAGTAAAAAAAGCAAGTTGTACCTGACTCAAAATGGTTCCATGAGATCTATTATGATACTCAAACATCTATTCAGAAAAAAATCATTAACAATAAATATTACAATGGTAATGATAAGATGCAATAACACTAGGATCTAAAATAATTTCATAATAAGCACTTGACTTTTAAATGGGGAAATTCAATACATAATCCTGGTGGCATGATGTATAGTTATTGCATCTACATATAATAAATTTGTCACTACTAATTTGCTTTCCAAGATTACTCTCATTCATGTATCTGATAGGTTCAGTCAATTATATGGTAATACACCAAGCTTTAAAAATTTGACTAGGGAATAGGCAAAATCCACTCATAATCCCCGGCGGCATGATGTATGGTGGCTACTGCATCCATATTAAAAATTGACCAAATTAGTAAAATATAATACAAATGGAAGACTAAGAGCGACATACCTAATTATGAAATTTTAGATTTACTATAGGACCATCAATGTTGCTAGGATAAAAGGCACTTTGAAACCGATTTGAATTATTCGAATAATTTAGGAAATGAGTTTCATCATGTGTTGCTTGAACAACCAACTCTACATTACAAAGTAATATATTTGTTAATTGGCATCATGTAACATAAGCAAAAAATTTAACTAATCATATTAAAAAGAATAATATGTCACTCACATCGATTTTCTATTCGCGTTGGAGGTGTTTCTTTCCTAGATTTTTTCTTCTTTTTCTCACTTGAGCTTTTAAGCCTTTCATAACTTATTCCCTTTGCTTTCCTTTAAAGGGGGTCCAATACCGAAATCTCGCATAAAGTAGCCTTATTATCATCATCATCACTAGCATCATCAGTCACAACCACACTTGAATTGTATGATAAAACTTTAGCCTTTGCTTTTTCCATGCTCTTCATCACTATTCTCACAGTATTTACATTTTCGGCTCCCAAACTCATCAGTTTAAAGGATTAATGCATTAACATGGAAAATCGATTAAATTTAGATGAATCCGGTGCCATTTCATGAGATTCCTCATTCACATTCCCTTGTTCCATCTTTTCAAAATATAAGGAGATGGAATACCCGTAACCGATGATTTCTCATTTAACACTTTCAAGGCATGTCGACACAATCACCCTTTTAATTCAAAGAATTTGCACTCACAAGAAACGAAAGAGTCTACAGGGTTAAATTTGACAACATATTCACTCTCCTTAAACTTGAGAGTAAATAAATAAACCAATCCATCAAATGCTTCACTTGAAATACGTTAAGAGACACTTTACAAGATTTCATCATTGAACCTTTTAAAAATGGAACAGGTATACACTGAAGCAACATGCATCAAGATGTCATTATTCGAAATCATCAAGTTGGGATTCCCTCTATAACTTTAATTATCTTGACTTTCAATTTCTCTCATGTGCTTCACTTGTTCTTCATGGTGGTGGACAAACTCTACAAGAGTCAATGTCTCTGTAACATATGTTGGAAGACATTATTGGTGCTCTCACTCATTTTGTTGGATCTTATACCACATGTAAAAGTGTTACAACCAAAAGTTGAACTCTATTTGTGTATAATGTCTTATAATCTCCACAGCCAATTGTTATTCATAGTACCCTACTTCTTTTCCATTTCCCTCAAAGTAGATTCAAATTCTTCCTCCGATCTACATTTATACATAAGTGCTAAGAAATATGTATCCTTAAAACCCGGGTAGTGGTAAAGATGTGGAATGTTTTGGTTGGCATTTTTCCTGATCTGCCAAGTGCATAAACCGTATTGTGTATTCGGGAACATCGTTCTAATGGCTTTTGCCATGGCTTTGTCTTGATAAGTGAATATGGTTTTAGGAGCATTATTTCCCATAGACTTCACAAAAGCCTCAAATAACCAAATAAATGATTTTGCAGTCTTGTCTAACAAAAATACAAAACCGAACAGAACATTCTTCCAATGGTGATTAATCCCGACAAATGGTGCACATATCATGTTATATTTGTTGATATGATACGTGGTATCAAACACTAGCACATCACCAAAACAGTCGTAATCTAATTTCGATATGCTATCTTTCCAAAATAAATTTGTCATCTACCATCTTGATCTACCTGTACAACGTATGAAAACATTATATTTTGCATTTGCATGAAATGAAAATAATTTAGAACACTTTGACAATCTCCCCCACTTATACCATCGGATCTTTTCGTCTGCAAATAATTTTGACAATCACGCAAGTTGAAACCCAAGTTTTTGCTTCCTCTTGCTTCATTTGCTAAGAACTTATATGTCGTAATCCCACTAATGTTGGCTTTACTCATGTCAACCAAAACACCCTTGCAAGTGTTAGATATGATTCTTCTACATCTAATTAAGTGCTTTTGATCTTCCGAAATAAATGCATGATTATGCTTGGAAATATACTCCATGACTTCATAGACACCATTGTCAACTTTAAATTTGATACGAGCATGACAGCCACATCTAACTTCATACCCCTCATATTTCTTTTCTTGATCAGATGAGCTGACACAATGCTCCTTACAATTGCACACAAAAGTCCATCGGGTTAATTCTCCTTTACTATTTTTAAACATTTACCCTTCCTCACTCCAAGTCCTTTGCCGATTGCATAGGCCACAAACTTATGGTATGCTTCAAGTTCATTTGAAAAACCATTCCTACTGCAAACTCATAATCTTTTTCCATATCATTGATTACATGTGCAAGATGAGAACTTTCATGCTGCAACTAAAAGAACAAAAAGTTATCAACGTAGTGCTTTTACAAGCAAAATATATTTCACATAGTATGAGTAAAGAATTACCTCTGATTCAGCCATTCGATAAATTTGCACCCAAATTGATACCAAATCGAGGTTAAAATGACATCAAAACAGTCCCGACCAGCGAGTTTGAAAATTCCATCAGGTTTAAGTTCAATAATGACCTTACTTGACGAGAATTAGATGTATATCAATTGTTATGGATGTCCATATTCATGTATATGCTCACAAAACTATAATGTGGAGTTCATTATCAGAAAAGACATCCAAAACAAACCGAAACATTTGTAACCTTTCTGTACAATGTAACTCTTTCATGTTTAAGCTAGTATTCGTGTGCTGATCAACCACTTTGTGCAATGTAACCGACTGAAATAAAATTCTGAAGCATGTAGCTATAAAGGCATGCTTGCTTGTGCGCGCACACTTAAGCTCTTGCTCTGTAAGCAAGCATGTGACGATACATCTATGTAAGGAAGCTGAGCTTATTTTTTTCAAATGGAGGTTGTCATCCATGAAAAAAATTTGTACATGAGCAAGTCACTGCCTTATATGGAGAGTTGGAGATGACAATATCCGAAAGTACTACCATCATGATAAAATAAGCACGAAGTGTGAAAAAGAAGATTGGCCTAAAGTGTACTTAGCAAGATTTGCAGGTGGCATTGATTTAAGGCAAGGAGCTGAAATGTAATGCAGTACCACCAGATAAAGTAAAGCATCCTATTCATTTTGATGTATCAAGTTACGCAAGCGGACAACTAAATCAATAACCACACAATTTCTTACTAGCAGATTCTTTACTTTTCCTAGCGAAATAAGCATATTATTCATCTCTAGAATAAATCAAGATTCTTATCGGCATTTTGCCATGGCATAAGTCATTCAAGGTGTAGTAAAAATTCCACCAGCTTATCACCTAAAAACAGAGATGAAAAGGCAAAAACTTCAAAAATTACACTAAATCTGGAGTAAAAATTTACCTCATGAGTCTTCATCGGAGGTGGCGGCTTGGTTCGTCGGATGGCGCAGACAGCGAGAACTGCAGAGCGTCGAGGCGGAGGCGTCAAGAGGTATAAAGCGAGTCGAGGCGTCGGTTAGGGCTAGGGCGAAGGCGTTGGCTAGGGTGAAAGAGTCGACGCCGAGAGGTACAGAGCTTCATTGAGGCTTCGTCGTCGGCGTTGGCTAGGGTTAGGGCATCGACATCGGCGTTGGCATCGTTCGTCGGAGACGACGGAGCATGAGTTGGCTAGGGTTAGGGTGACGGTGTTGGCTAGGGTGGAAGCGGAAGCTAGGGCGAAGGCGTCGGCTAGGGCGAGGCGTTGGTGTGGTTTGTCGAAGGCGACGGAGTCCACTCGTTGGAGGCGGCGATGTGAGGGAGCATGAGTGCAGAGACAGAGAGAATGCCGATATGGAAAGCATGAGTGGGAGTGCGAAGTAGAGAGAGAGAGAGAGGAGAGAGAGAGGCCCTTGCTTTTTTTCCAAAATCTCAGCTCTCCCGACGTGGTGGGGTCCTCACGACACGTGACGCGACGTGAGTGACTCGAATTAATCCACGCTGGAATCCCAGTGGTACTCAATATTTTTTCATTGAATCTTGAAGTCTTGAACGTGAGAAAGCAAAGTATGAACCAAGCACCAAGTTGAAGAGTTCAAGTAGAGCTCACCGAAGACAAACAAAGAGCAACTAAAAGAATCCTATAAAGTATCTAGTCTTTAGGCAATAGAGGAAAAGTGTGGAGTTCTTTAGAGTATGTGTAAAAATATCTTGGATACTAGTCAAAGACTATATGTGTTAAAAAAAAAAAAAGACACGTAGGGCATGTCAAAGAAGAATGTCGGTGAAATTGCTCCATAAATAGAGCTTGTACTCACTTATGTAATGTGTGGTGAGTGGAACTAAGATAGTTTTTATATTATTAAATACTCTTCCATTACCAACACTTCTTATACTACCCATTTCCATCAAATAGATAAATTATATCCCATCTCCTTGAACTATCTTAGCTTGTTCCCTTGTCTTCCTCTAACAAATATATCCCACACACATGCACTTGCACATCACTTGCTAACACAAAACAATAAACTATCATCGATATTAAAACAATGATTCCGTGCTTAGTCATTTTTCAACATGGTATCAGAGCCCAAATTCTATAGTCTCTCAGGGTTAAATCTAAATTCTCAAAAGACTAAAATCTTCTTAGCATGATATAATGATGCGCAAGGTGTTGAATTTGTTAGGTCGAGTGGATTTCAAAGAGGTGTTTTGCTTGTCAAACATCTTGATTTTCCTTTAATGTCAGGTAAACTAAGTGATAAGGATTGTAAACCTTGGGTTGATGTCGTTACTTCAAGAATGCAAGCATAGATAGGTAGATACCTTTCATATGCTGGACGATTTCAGTTCATTAAGCAGTTATCTTTGGCATTACCAACTTTCAGTGCCAAATGGTCATTCTCCTTGAAAAGGACATAAAGATGATTGGACAAAAATGTAGGGCTTTCTTTTGGAAAGGAGAGCCTAATGTTGTTAAAGGTGCCAAGGTCTCTTGGGTTGACGTTTGCATGCCTATGTGTGAATGAGGTCTAGGGCTTAGGAAGTTAGTAATTTGGAACATTGCTCGTGCCTTGAAGAGCTTATGGAGGCTTCTCTTAAAATGTGGTTCCATATGGATAGTCGACATACTCCTATTTGGGGATAAACTAGTGTGGTTCCATCCCTCTTCGTGACCTCGCCTCCTTCGCTCGAAGCTCGACCCCCCTTTTTGTCGTCTGTGTCCGACTCAGGTTAGGGTTTTTCCCCTCTTTCTCGAAGCGAATGCTCTCCTCTCTCTCTCTCCGTCTCTCTTCACGACCCCTCTTTCTCAGGAATTTCAAGGAACCAAAGTGCCGATGGCTCTCTTTGCAACCAAATAAGCAGCGGCCTCCACCGTCGCCTCGAGGAGCCCATCGACAACTCCGGCTCGTTGTCTCCGTCAGACGAGCGAAGATCTTGGTGAAATGTTCCCCAACATCGTCGTTGAGGCCAGCCGTGAGCAAATGACTTTCAATATCTTGATTTTTTGGAGCAACATTAAACAAGGTATTAGGGATAGTTTTAAATAAGGATTTAAAGTGAAGCTATTTAAAAAAAAAAAAAAAAAAGCCCCGAAGCAGCTGTGCTACCGGAGGCTCCGGGAAAGTCAAAATAGGAGGATTCTTCCTATTCGTAGGTATTATGGATCTTTTGAAGAACTGGTTAATTGGAAAAGAATGAAGATAGAGTCCAATTCTTAGCTCAGGTATTTACTTTTCTAACGTTGTCTCAGAGAAGGGATATGAAGTGACAACTTAGGCCTTAAGCTTGCTTGCCAACCAAAATTTCGCTGGCCGGTGAGCACATGCTCAAGCCAACAGCACTGCAAGGAGCTTTTTCGTCTGAAAATATTTCTTTTTTTTTTCTTTTCATTTTTCTTTCTCTGTTCATCTCCTTCTTTGTCCAAGCCATGGCTGTCCTCTTCACCTTCAATCCCTAACGTTCAACCTCTGACGGCAATAGCTCGAATGGCAAAATTTGCATAGGAATAGCAATTTTACCTGACAATCCTCTACTATGACGACTCCATGCATCTTCTTCTTGAACGACCGCACTGCATCCTCTTTCCTACTGGGATTGCCTCAACATGTTTATTATCCGCCCATTAGCCGATATCTTCTTCGTCTTCTCTTTCATTCTTCTCGGTTTGCTAATCGCTGCCGTTCTGAATTCAATTTTGATTTCTTCAAAGTCTTCGAATTCTTGTTTTTTCTTGTGCTTTTTCGTTAATGTTGTGTGGGGTTTTATATGTATTTTGATGTACTCGAGATGATTGTTGGAATTGTGCTATTCTAGTGAGGTTTTTTTTTTTTTTTATGGGTCTTCAATTTTGTAGGGTGGGTTGTGGCGTGGAAGCTAGTTCTGGTTCAAGAGATCTTTGGCCTTCGCCGGAATGAGCATGTGCTCGGTGGCTAGCGAAAATTTGGCCAAATGACCAGCCCTTATTTTTGAAAATGGCTTTATTATATGAGTCTAAGTGACCACTTCAGACTTTCTTTTGAGAAAATGGCCTCATTATATGAGTTTAAGTGGCCAATTCAGACCCTTATTTAAGACAAGAGCCATTTCCGGACCTCTTTTGAAAAAATGACCTTACTTAAGGCCTTTATTTAAAATTTTCCCTAGGTATTATTATTACGCCCCTATCTCGGGATTGGACCTCCTTGAACAATATAGAAAACATCTAAAAAATGATTGACATGCTCTGCAAGAGGCAGAGTAAAAGTTAGAGAGAGAAGAGAGATAGAGATAGGACAGACAAAAAAAAAAAAATTCTAACGTGCAATAGTGCGTAAAGGGAAAATAAATATGCGAATGCGACGTGAGATGCAAAAGCACTGCCTTCATATTTTCCTAAGATGTGATTATAAACATGGAAAGAAAACACAGCTAGGATTTTCAATATGTCTTGCAATCCTAAGTCTAATGCAGACAATGGCAACTATATATTATGCAATAATAAAACATTTTCTCCTAAAGTGCTAAATTAAAGGAAATTAAATCTACCTTAAACAATGTAATTATGGAAGCTTAGTCTAAATGCATTCCTAAAGAGTAATTTGACAAGTTTTAGCATTTTAATGCACTTTTTGAAAGTTTGAGAATTCTATTGCATTTTCGTAACAAGTTTCGGGACTTGATTGCACTTTTTCAAAATATTAGGACTCGTTTGCACTTTCATAACAAGTTTTAAGACTTTTAATGTACTTATCTCAAAGAACAATTTTATGATACAAGACGCAAATCCTATTCTATTATGCAATATAAACATGCCTAAATATGAATCTCTCTATCAATGCAAATTTGAAAATGCCTAAAGATGTGATTTCTAAATAAAATTACCAGAGAACCCCTAGACTTGAAAAGTGACCAAAGTAACCTTGGACTCAGAAATTGAACGATATGCACTTTTAATTTAGGTGTGTGCATGAAATGCCACTAAAATGTTCAAACATGAAATGCAACGTGTGGTGGAAAATCGTTTTGGTAGGAAATAAATTCCAATTACATACATATACACAATATTGATCTTTGGGGCAAAAATTTTGGGCGTCGACACCTGACTTACAGCAGTTTGTATGCCATAGGTGTGATCTGAACAAGTGACATTCTATCAATTACACCAACCATGAGAATCTTTGGGCACAAATAGTATTGCTACTTGCCATAATACATAATATAAGCTAGTGAGCAGGACCGGAAAATTGATGAATTTACTCGATGTTGTAGTAAATTTTTGTGCGGTACCTGAATAAGGGCACGGCATTCAATTTTGAAAACATCAGCTTGTAACTAATTTAGCAAACAATGATCTCTCTGTAACTAATCTCCAATAAAAGATGAGAAGAAGCATAATCTTGCATTATACATGTAGAAACATAATGCAAGAAGAGTAACTTGCACGAAAGTAGAAACGTGGAGGAAAGAAAAGAAAGAAAATTGCGAAAAGAAGGCAGATTAAAAAAGCATGTGACCTTGCATTAGCAATAGAAAATTAAACTACAAAAAAAAACTCTAAATCTATACTTTCCGAACGGCTACATTTATTCAAGAAAAGTACTACTAGGTTTATATAAGAAAATCCATAGAGCCACCATTAGCACCATATATCTTCTGAACTCTAGGAACCTCCTCTATAAAGTTCCAAAGCAAATAGGAAAATGAAAATATACAAAAGTTGAAACTCATAAATTATATGTGGACTCTTACTACATATAATATGAAAGCATGTCCACCAATTATTTCGCGACAAACTAGTCGACCAACTTAATCTCTAGGGACGAGTTTCTCCATAGAAGGACGTACTTTACACATTAATTCTAATGGTACTACTTTTGGCATGGTGGTTCCGGAGCCTTCCCTCATGTCGATCTCTTCTTCGCTCACTCTTTTCCAATCAAAACACTGAATCAGCAACCCCAACGTCCACCCTATGACCCGCTGAGCCAAGGGTGCACCAGGGCACGCCCTCCGTCCCAGCCCGAATGGCAATATCAACTTACGTTGCTTTTCGCCGCCACTGCCCTCGAACCTTTCAGGCTTGAAGCTCAATGGGTCCTCCCACAACTCAGGATCTCTGTGAATGGCCCATGCATTCACCGTCACAATAGTGTCGCGCGGAACGAAGTATCCTCCTATTGTGCAATCAGCCGATGACGTGTGTGGGACCAGAAGTGGCGCTGTCGGGTTTAGTCGAAGGGTCTCAAAGATGATGCACTGAAGGTAAGGTAGATTCGAAACATCCGATTCTTCTACTAGACGGTCGTGGCCGATAACAGAATCAATCTCTTCTTGGGCCTTCTTTAACTTTTCAGGGTTGTTTAGTAAGTTTGCCATTATCCATTCTAATGTAAGCGATGATGTGTCTGTTCCGGCGGCTAACAAAACCTGCACATATGTGTAAGAAGTTATTGTGTAAATCAACTTTAGGATTCGGAGATAATAAGACTTCAAATGACAATAACAATACTCACAATAAGACTATCTAAAAGAAAAGAAAAGGGCATTGTACTTATAATATTAAGTCGGAAAAGAAAAATGAAACACGACATGTCATTTACCACAGGCCCACCAGTAATGCAAATATTTTTTCCTAAGAATCGGTTACTTTACTTAAGGTCTTTCCAAGATGACACTACTTTGGATCAACGCAGTTCTAAAAGGCATCTTTTGATATTGCGACTAAGAATTGAAATAATCACTACCTATAATTGGTATATGATCGTGTAAGTGCACAAATATATACGTGATTACGGAGAAAAGCTCAAAGGAAAGAGTATAAATCTTAATAAGTCGTTGTCGTGTCCCAACTTGATATTAAGATTGATATTTGTACCAATAGTCCTAAACGTGGTGCTCAATATGCAATCAACAATTAAGCATTTGAAAAAGTGAAATCGAATCCAATTTGATTATCTGCAATCAAACCAACCCAACCCAACCCGATCATTCGTTCTTACCAATTTTTTGCCTTCCGTCGGTAGTGACTCTCTCCTTTTTCTTTCGCTTCACTTGATAATGACCCCTTTATAGTCACAAATCCAAAGGCGAAATAGCAAAGTTTTGATTTGTAGGGTCAATAAAATTCAGGCAAAGTCTGGTTGAGCAGATTCGTGGGTAAGCCAATTCCCAGAAACCCACATCCATATCTGCTCCTTTTATGAACTCCCAAAATCAGAAAAATTTGGACCTTTCATCTAAATCTATGTGAGACATCATTATCTTCTACGAAGAACACTGAATGGGATTGCTCCAAGTGGTAGAGTGAGAGTGAATTGCCCAGCACCACAAACATCAGCCTAGTCAAAATGTCAGTCTCGAGGAAAATTGACAATACATGTGCGAAAAAACAACGACAGTGACTGCAACTACGGGCTACACATTTGTTCAGTAAATTAGTACTATCTAAGATTTTAGATTATTTGAGAGAGAGCGCGATATATTTCTGTTTATTGAAAAACGAAACCTAAGATTTCTCACCATTCATTGTAAGTAGTATTATCGCTGTGATTTGTGGTGGAGGTGCATTCTAAATCTTCGAAACAGAAGCAACATAAAGCGGTCAAATCTACGCGGCCGTGACTCTGGGCACGACAAAATTGCCCGACTCAATTCAACGACTGACAACTCATATCAAGTTGACGAGAATGGACGACTGAGAAGACACGGCAACTTTGCCGTGAGTATTCTCACGGGAGGGTAGGATTTGCCCAGAAGAAAAAAACATATGTAGAGATAGGAATAAGAAACAACACTTACTAAGACGAGCCCTTTGATCATGAAGTCCGAGTAGTCTTCCGGCTGAGACTCCTGTAGATGCAGAAGATGACTGATCATGCTGTCCGCGAGCTCTGGGTCGCCCTTCTTCTTCCGGTGCTCGTCGATCAAGCCCTGGATGAACGCGTCGATCTTCTCCTTCAGCTCCACCACCCTCTTCTTGACCCCATTGTAATCGACCAACTTTAGTATGGGCAGGAAATCGCCCGCGTAACTTATCCCGCCATTCCCGACGATCTGCTTGATCACCTCTCTCGCCTCCCTCGCCTTGGCCTCGTCGACGTTCACGCCCTCCCCGTAGTACCGCTTCCCCGCGATCATCCTCATCATGATGTTGAACGTCAGCTCCGACAAGAGAGTCTTGAGCTCGACCTGGTGGTGGGACACGAACCCGCCCCGGGCCAGCCGGAGCATCAGCCTCCGGATCTCGTCCCTCCGGACGTGGGAGAGCACGTTGAGGCGGTGCGACGAGAGAACCTCGATGGTGGCGATCTTCCGGAGGTTACGCCACCTGTCGCCATAGGGTGCCGTGACGAGGGTGGTGTATGTTGAGGAAAACTCCTATTAATTTTGAAGTTGACAAAACCTTCTATGTTATTGTAAATCTGATACTTATTCTGAACTATTCCAGGTCTGTATATTCTGGAAGCTCAGAAGAAAGTTATTCGAGCTTTACAATCATCAAGTATATTTCGAAGACCCACATAATCGCAGCTTCGAGATTCGGCGAAGTTATTCGGATGCGGATGCGAGACGAAGAAATTATTCGGACGAAGAAATTCGTCGACGCGAAGAAATTATTCGAGACGCAGAAATTCTTCGGACGCGACGCGGGAGTTCTTCGATGCGGACGCAGAATATCTTCGAGGCGAGACGAACGTAACACAACAGCTAGTGATCCGGCATGGATTTCACAGAAGGAATGTTCTGATTGTCTCAATCTGAATCAAACTGATTGACAATCAAACATCATGACAAGAATGCATTACAACGGACAAAGTTCTACTTATGGAAACCAAGATTCGATTGTATGGGCGATCGGAATCGGCGGGATCGAAAACTGTCAACCAACGGCTACTCAATCCTTACTATACAAATCTGTCCAAGGTAAAGATTGGAAGATGATCCTCTCAAAGGCGTCCAACGGCTAGTTTGGAAGCGGAGGAGTATTTAAGGAGATCAACGAGCGAGCGGAAGTACAGAATCAAGAATCAACAAGTCCAAAGTCTGAGCTTAATCCAATCATTTTTCTCTTGTCATTCTGAGCCAAATATTAAGATCTTGAGGAACACTTTGTAAGAGTGATTGTGTGAGATAGAGAGTCCTATCATACACAAGAGTGTAAACACTCAGAAGTTGTAACTCCTCTTGATTACATAGTGAAATCCAGCCCGGTAGAGTCATGAAGCGTGGGAGAGTGGACGTAGGCTTGCTATAAGCCGAACCACTATAAACTTGTGTGCGATTCTCTATCCCTTATCTCTTACTTTACATTCTGCACATCAAGAGCACGATCTATATAATCACGTCTTGAATCGAATTTTATTCAGACTCTTCTGTGATTTATTTTGTTTCCGCATAAATTACTAAAAATTGTTTTAGATCACCTATTCACCCCCCTCTAGGTGATCCTTGCTAGCTACATCAGTGTAGTCATAGCCGAGGTGCTTGCCGATGAACAGCTTGGGGCGGTTGGCGAGCACGATGTCGTTCTTGGTGAAGCATTCCTCGGCCAGCGGCAGCGACGACACGACCATGAACCGGCGGACCCCGAAGCGGAGGGTCATGATGGGGCCATACTTAGTGGAGAGGCGGTGGAGGATCCGGTGAAGGGGCAATTTCAAGTGGTGGAGGTGGCCAACGATGGGGAGAGAAGGAGGGGATGGAGGGAGGTTCTTGGGTTCTCTTGTTAGGAAGAAGTAGAGCATAACTAGAGAGAGGACAGGGAGGAGGCTCGCATACAGAACTGTGTTTTCCATGGTTTTTTCTTTGCTTCGTGCTGCGAATTGCTGATGGAGGCTCTTGACAACATGTGGGTGTTGTATGTATGTATTTATAGAGACCAGAGGCCAAATCCTCGTTCCTGGAAGCCTCGAAGGAAAAGTGGTCTGCGTAATCTATTGGAGTATTTGGATATATTCAGTATTAAAATTGAAGATTAATCATTATAATCGCATCAATTACATGTTCATTATTTTTGGATCGCGAAAATTTTGACTTCAATTTTGTACAATGCTCTTTACCAGGTTCATCCCTCGTGCCCTATATGGTTTGAGACATTTGTCGAGTAACTTGCGTGTAATATTAACTTCAACGACTTGACACATATGAAAAAAAGGTCGGATCATTATAAATGGTAAATAAGCGGCCCACAAGGTGGAAACGCGAAATTAAACTTTGTTTTTTTGTATCTTGTTATATGTCAGCACTACTCTATCTCACTTTTGTTCTACGCGGGGATTTAACATCAGCCCCCTCACTCACAAAAATATAGTAACACATGGTACTAATGATTCGTCGTAACTCCTAATTAAGGTAAAAGAATTGCAAAAAATGAGGTGGTGCCATATATCAAGGGAAAATTCCAAATAAGGGTTTGAAGTGCCCTCACTTTCTTAAATTAAGGTTTGAAGTTGACATTGTATCATATAAAGGCTTGAAGTGATATGTCAGTCTCAAATAAGGGCATGAAATGGCCATATAAGTTTCAAATAAAGGTCTAACCTCATCGGTTGGCGAAATGGCATTTTCATCTGAAAACAATTTTTATTTTAAATTATTTTTTCTTTTTTCCTTTCTTTTCCTTTTTCCTTTTTCTGGTTTTCTCTTTGTTCTTTACAACTGGCCACCGGTGAAGCCCAAAAAGGGCTCGGTGAGGGCCGGCCTCACCCATGGCTAGCGAGGGTTGCCTGGCCTAAGCGAGGCTGTCCCTTGCCTGTTGCCAGCGAGGGTGGCCCCCACTAGATCGGGCAAGGGCAACCGTCATCTTGCTCTTTCTAGGCTTCGCTGGTGGTTGGCAACCAACCACCGACAAAGTAAAAAGAAAAAACCAAAAAATAGGAAAAAAGAAAGAAAAAAATAAAAAAAACCGTTAAAGGACAAAAATGCCATTATCAGCCGGAAAGTCAAGCCCTTAGCTACTTGAGGCGCTTATTTGAAACAAAATCTGCTTTAGATTCCTTATTTGAGAAAATGAGGGTACTTCATGCTCTTATTTGAGTAAGTGCTCTCATTTGATATAAGGTCCACTATATATGCTTCTTTGAGAAAATGATGACATTTCATGTCCTTATCTGAAATTTTTCCATACATCAATGTACTTAGAAATTTTTGTGAAGCCGTATATATTTTTTTTTGGTCAAAATGAAGCCATATTTAAAATAAACTCTCATCAATTGCAAATTCAAGTCAGAAGCCCCCTCTCAAGGACCACCTGGTGGTTGACGCGTTTGATGACGCAATTGTCCGCGCGCCTCAATTCTAGAGATGAGCAGAAGAGATTGAAAAGCGATCTCACTACCACGAGATGATAATCGTCATTGATTACGTTTTGGTGCTGACTTCATGCTCAACCATAATCCAAATCCACGGGCGGGATGATAATGCTTGTAGTCTATGTTCATTTGCTACGATTGATGCTTGTAAATTTTAGCCCTTCTTCTATATTTCCAAATGATGTTAAAAAATACGTCATGCTCAATCATAATCCATAAATTCATCTGGAAGTTGCCGTTTGAAGCCGTGGGCACTTGTATGATTTGAGAAATAGATCGTATGGAATCACGTTGCGACGTGTCTTACAGTCAAATAACAAAATATAATAACATATGGTAAAATTATTTTACTAAGGTGAAGCCAATTTTTAGAATAAACTTTTATGAATTGCAAATTCATGTCAGAGTCCCCCACGCACCCGAGGACCACCTGGTGGTTGTCGTATTTGATGACGCAATTGTCCGTACGCTTCAATTATGGAGATGAGCAGTAGAAATTGGAAGCGATCTCCTTACCATGAGATGATATCGTCATTGATGACGTTTCGGTGTTTCTTTAGACCTCTAAACCAGAGAGAGAGAGAGAGAGAGAGAGAGAGAGAGAGAGAGAGAGAGAGAGAGAAGTAGAATACTACTTGAAAACTTGTTGTAAGAACAGTAGTATGGTTTGAAGAAAATTCATATACAATTACGAGGGTTGTGAAATCATTTTTAAATACTAAATTATTTCTACTATGAATGATCCGTCGTCTATCTTGAATAGATACAATTTGATAGTCTGAACTCTTTCGTAAAATTACATACAAAAAAATGAAACAATATGGCGTAACCTCTTAAATTAATTCGATTTATTTACATGATATAATAATATACATTGCGAGTAACGCGAATAAGTAAAAATGCAAGTAAGCAAAATAAAAAGAAGGGAAAATTTCAAATCAGTACCCAAAGTTGAGTCACTTTCTCAAAAAGGGGTCCAAAGTGGACATAATGTCAAATAAGAACTTGAAGTGCTCAATCAGTCTCAAATAAAGACTCGAAATGCCCAATTAGTCTCAAGTAAGGGCCTGGCTTCACTAGCCGGTCAAATGCTCATCGGCCGGCAAGCACGTGACTGTTCCGGCAATCGGAACAAGGGCAGTTTTGTCTTTTACCTTTTAATTTTTTTTGTTTCTTTTTTCCCTTTTCTTTTTTTTTTCTTTTCCTTTTCTTTTTTTTTCCTCTCTTCCCTTCGCCGGCCATAGTCGAGACCGGCGGAGGCTGCCCTCGCCCAATGCCGTCGAGGGCAACCTAGGCTTGGGCGAGGGTTGCCCTGGCCGGCGTCGGGCAAGGGTCACCTCGCCTAGGCTGGGCGGGCGAGGGCGAGTGAGGGGACCCTGGCCCAACGCCGGCGAGGGCAACCCTCGCCCGACCCTAGGTCGCCCTCGCCAGCGTCGGGCCAGGGTCGCCCTCGCCTGAGCTGGGCGGGTGACGGTTGACCCTCGCCAGCCCAACCCAGGTGAGGGCAGCCTCCACTTGAGGCTGACGACCTCCGTGGCCCCGACTATGGCTGGCGGAGGGAAGAGAGGAATAAAAAGAAAAGGAAAAGGAAAAGAAAAAGGAAAAGAAAAAAATAGAAAAAGGAAAAAAGAAAAAAAATTAAAAGTAAAAAACGAAATTGCCCATATTTTGATTGCCGGAATAGTCGCGTGCTTGCCAGCCGGTGAGCATTTGATTGGCCAACGAACTCAGGCCCTTACTTGAGACTAATTAGGTACTTCGGGCTCTTATTTGAGACTGATTGGACACTTTAGGCCCTTATTTGATATTATGTCCACTTTGGATCCTTTTTTAAGAAAATGACTCCACTTTGAGTACTGATTTGAAATTTTCCCTAAAAAGAATACAACCATTAGCTTCGAAATTATTTGAATAATTTATGGCAACAAGTCCGTAGAACTGCCACCTGAGTGTTCATGGACAAAGAATTTTTTAAGTTTTGAAAACAAGTAATAAATGAGAAGATAGGAACCCAAGATATTGATCGGTGAGTTAGCCGACAAAAATTTTCCCACCTTAAATGCTTTCAAATTCAAAGGTTCATGGCACGAGGTATCCCCATCAGCTCAAATGGTTCTCCATACAGAGTTTAGTTTAAAAGGACAAGTCCATGCACGGCCTCAAACTATCAAGAAGACTTCAGTTTTTTCTATCCATTTAAAAAAAAAGAAGAAGCAAAGATGGCAAACCCAATCCAAAAGTATATATGGAAATCCAACTCGTATTTTTCGGCATAGTCAAATGTGGCATGGATTTGGCAAAAATTGCATCACTATATAACATATATATAAATATGTATATATATATACATATATAGAATTACAAATTTGGAATCAGGTTCATTTTAGTTTACATTATTTGTAATCAAGTTTAATTGTATTCTCCTCCTATATATATGGGTCTTCTACTCTTCAGGTGATAATCGGAATCAAAATTCTATATGGTATCAAAGTGAGAGGTCCTGAATTTAAATATTTCTCGATCGTATTTGCCTTATCTATTACATATTTTCACGCTTTAATCTTCGTCAAAGTCCAGATTACGCGTGAGTGAAAGTGTTAGAATTACTAATTATTATACCACACTTTTATTTAATAGTTTAAGCTTTCAAAAAAGTTGATTGTGGTCTCTTAAAATCTTATATAGTATTAGAACAATCGTTGTTATCTGAGGAAGCATCCATCAAGTCTGTTCCACGGTGGTCGTAACAACGCTAACCTCACCGACCGCGTTTTTTCCATCGGTCCGCAGCCTTAAGCTGTTGTTTCGACACCAATCCGCTGCTCATCTCAAAAAATAAATACTACCACCAGACTCACCACTATCAGACGAACCAGATCTTGAAATTTTGTCATGAAAGGTTGTCGGACGCTACCTCATGCACTATCACATGTCGCTATGCTAGGATGCACCGAGCCCGACACCTTTGAGTGCTGATTTCGACACTTTCCACTGCTTGTTTTGAAAAATAAACACCACCATGAACCTCATCATGCTCCAACAAGTCACATACTAGCGATAATGTGTGAATCATTGCCTAACGTGCCCTTACGCGCTGCTAAAAGCCTCTCTACACATGAGATCCACACGCGTACACACCTTTGGCATGACTAGCCGCGTAGAGTAACATCATCATCACATGCCATTTGTCAGTCGACTCCATTATGTGATTGCTAATGTCATCCACCACAACATTAAGACATATCCTCTACCATGTCAGCGTCTTGCCACGTCAACAGTCCACGTCAGCGTCCAACCATTAGTCGTTGACCGAGACTATTGACTGGTGTTGACTGTCGTTGACCACCATTGACAAGCATTGACCAAATCGGTGTGGAAATACATATGTCAGTTATGTTAAAGAAATTCCATATCATAGAATTAGTGTGGCATGGAACAATTAATATATCATAATTCACTCATAACTCATTAGCTTAAATTTATGAGTGAAGTTAGGTCCAACTAGATATATTGACGGGTTTCGAACTCACTCTTGGCAATCTCCCAAATGAAGGTATTGAGATTCTGCTGCGCTCCCAAAAAATGGTATCAGAGCGAATGGTTGATTGGTGCTCCACCACTAATTTGTTTCGGTGTTGGATGAATATCTCGAGGAAAGAATCTGGTGACTAACGCGGTTCACTGATAGAAACTGGTGACCAACGTGTTTCCAAGCAGTGGGCATTGTGGTGAAACAATGCGGGCCCAATGGCGAACTTCATGATTCGGTTTGGAGAAAGAGACTGGGGCTGAAGTTGGGCATTGATGGAGATTTAAGTTTGGGATATCCTGATGCTCAGGATACTTTTGTTTTTGGCAAGTACTTGAGGGACTCCAGTGATTGTAATATCCACTGTATTGTGATTGTAATATCTACTGTATCGCTTAATCTATAGTAGAATCATATATTACTCTTCTTGTGAAATAAGTCTCACCGACTGAGCCATGTAAATTTGTATCCAAATTTATATTCTGATATCCATTGTATAGCTCAATCTATAGTAGAATCATATACCACTCTTCTTGTGGAATAAGTCCCTGCGACCGAACCAAGTAAATCTATATCTAAATTTACATTTTTTTATGTTGTTCGATCGCTTGTCTTTTGCATTAGTAAGCATATTCCTCAAGCATGTCTCATTGTTAGCCATTTTTTCCTTGAGAAGTTTTCTTTATTTATTTGACTAAGAAAATGTGTGGGTGAACTACTGCCTAAGAAGACTAATGGTTCAGCAAAGTCTCAAGAAGAGTTTAAGAAAACAACAATAACAAATTCCATTGTACCTAGAGAAAATCCACCAGAAGACAATCAAGTAATATGCTAGTAAAGAAGCAATAATGTCTTTCCCTCTGTAATCTAAAACCCTAAGAATCACAAAAGAGTCTTATCAGCTGCAGCAAGACAAGATTGTCTCCCTTGAATAGACCAGGAAATCTTCAACTTGATAGCAAAAGTGATGGATTGAAACTCTTTATAGGCTTAAAGATCAATTTGTCATGCCTAACCTCATTTCTTCCATGCTTTAGATGGTACATGGTACCATTCCATACAAGACTCAATAAGAGTTTAGCAAAAGACTTGCATTTACAATGTTGTAATGCCTAGGGCAGTTCACAATCCCAGTCACACTTACCCACCAAGATTTAAAATTCTACTCTAAACATTCTTCAAAAAGGTGCAATCCAAAAATAGATGGAGCAAAGCTTCATGGGACATATACAAAGCATCCAAGTCCCATCGACACCCTTCCACTTCTTTACTCTAACCAATGTTTGGAGCTTTTTCAGAATAACCAACTAGCATATGGAGCAAAATGTGGGGATATTTGGGTGAAACCACAGTAGTTTAGGCCAAGCTACAATACGTTTTTTACTCCCTTATCACATTTCAATAGTCAATAGAAGGAAAAAAGCCAGATTTGGTGCTTGTAAATATCAACCATCGGCCGATTAAGGACAAGGAACCAAACAGAACACGAAGTAGTCAGTACATGAACGAGAGCATCTGATCTGGTAGGAGGCCAATTCCATCCATGATTCATAGACTCATCCTTAAGCAAATAGGAGTATGTCAACTATCCATATGGAACCACATTTTAAGAGAAGCCTCCATAAACTCTTTAAGGCACGAGCAATGTTCCAAATTACTAACTTCCTAAGCCCTAGACCTCATTCACACATAGGCATGCAAACGTCATCCCAAGAGACCTTGGCACCTTTAACAACATTAGGTTCTCCTTTCCAAAAGAAAGCCCTACATTTATGTCCAATCATCCTTATGCCCTTTTCAAGGAGAATGACCATTTGGCACTGGAAGTTGGTAATGCCAAAGATAACTGCTTAATGAGCTGAAATTGTCCAGCATATGAAAGGTATCTACCTATCTATGCTTTCATTCTTGAAGTAACAACATCAACCCAAGGTTTACAATCCTTATCACTTAGTTTACCTGACATTAAAGGAAAATCAAGATATTTGACAAGCAAAACACCTCTTTGAAATCCACTCGACTCGACAAATTCAACACCTTGCGCATGATTATATCATGCTAAGAAGATTTTAGTCTTTTGAGAATTTAGCTTTAATCCTGAGAGACTATAGAATTTGGACTCTGATACCATGTTGAAAATATGATTGAGCACGGAAGCATTATTTCAATATCGATGATAGTTCAATGGACTTGAGACTAGCTGTGAAGGACCCTAGCCTGGTTGTTAAGGACTAGGGTACAAGCACCAGCATCCCCGAGAGCCTCAATGGACCAAGGCTAGAGTGTCAGGAATTGAGCCTGAGCGCCAGGGTCCCACTCTCAACCTTTATGGACCCAGGCCCTAGTGTTGGGGATCTGAACACGAGCACTGAGATCTTGGGCTTGGCCTTTATGGACTCCGGCCAATGCGCCAAGAACTGTGCATGGGCACCGGATTCTCGGTTTCTGCTTTCATGGACTTGGGATCGGTGCTGTGCTCTTGCTTGCCTAGGTCCTCAAACCTTGGGTCGAGGTCTATCGAGGCTAGACCTGGGATCCCAGTGCCCGTGTCTGGTCCCTAGGCTACTCGTGCACAATCACTATCGCCCAAATAGTCTGTGTATTTAGTAAAATCAAATTGCATTTTCCTTTTCAAATGACGAAAAATATTTTTCAGTTCTTTTTCAGATTTGAGCATAACATCGGAAAATATTGTCATTTTCTTAAAAAAAAATGACTTCTTAAAAATATATTCTAGATATGTAACAATTTTCATCAAACAAATGGAACCGAAGCGAAGAGGCGGAGAGAGCAGAGAGGGTGCCGGAAACGGAGGGGAAAGAGAAGTAACGTAGAGTTTCAAAAACGTCTTTGTTATAAGCATGTGGATTGCGTGCCCCGCGAGATTGTGAGCATGTGGCGTATTCTAGACAATCATCAAGTTCCTTTCCAATTTCTTTTACTTTTCTAAGGTAACAATATCCTCATCAAATTTGATACGCAATAGGTTTGATCCGCTGAAAGGTCAAAAAGTTCAATGCAAAACGGACACCAACGCAGCCAAATTATACGCAACAAATTTGAGTCAGAATCTCTTCTGTCTTTCGACATATATATGTGATCATCGTCTCTATATAAACATATAGCTATATGTGAAGAACCTCCATCAGCAATTTATAACACGAAGCAAAGAAGAAACCATGGAAAACACAATCCTCTATGCGGTCCTCCTCCCTGTCCTCTCTCTGGTTATTCTCTACTTCTTCCTAACAAGAGAACCCAAGAACCTCCCTCCATCCCCTCCTTCTCTCCCCATCATTGGCCACCTCCACCACTTGAAATTGCCCCTTCACAGGACCTTTCACAGCCTCTCCACTAAGTATGGCCCCATCATGACCCTCCGGTTCGGTGTCCGTCGGTTCCTGGTCGTGTCGTCGCTGCCACTGGCCGAGGAATGCTTCACCAAGAACGACATCGTGCTCGCCAACCGCCCCAAGCTGTTCAAAAGCAAGCACCTCGGCTACAACCACACCACCCTCATCTCGGCGCCCTACGGCGACCATTGGCGCAACCTCCGGAAGATCGCCACCATCGAGGTTCTCTCGTCACACCGCCTCAACTTGCTCTCCCACGTCCGGAGGGACGAGATCCGGCGGCTGTTGCTCCGGCTGGCCCGGGGCGGGTTCCAGTCCCACCACCGGGTCGAACTCAAGACTCTCTTCTCAGAGCTGACGTTCAACATCATGATGAGGATGATCGCGGGGAAGCGGTACTACGGCGAGGGCGTGACCATCGACGAGGTCGAGGCAAGGGAGGCGAGGAAGATGATTAAACAGATCGTGGGGACTGGCGGGTTAAGTTACGTTGGCGATTTCCTGCCCATACTAAAGTTGGTCGATTACAATGGGGTCAAGAAGAGGGTGGTGGAGCTGAAGGAGAAGATCGATGCGTTCATCCAGGGCTTGGTCGACGAGCACCGGAGGAAGAAGGGCGACCCAGAGCTCGCGGACAGCATGATCAGTCATCTCCTGCGTCTACAAGAGTCTCAGCCGGAAGACTACTCGGACTTCATGATCAAAGGGCTTGTCTTTGTAAGTGTTGCTTCTTATTCCTATCACTACATCTGTTTTTTTTATTCTAAGCAAATCCTACCCTCCCGTGAGAATACTCACGGCAAAGTTGCCGTGTGTCTTGTCAGTCATCCATTCTTGTCAACTCAACTTGATATGAGTTGTCAGTCGTTGCATTAAAATCTTGTCGAATCGATTCGGGCAATTTTGTCGTGCCAAGAGCCACGGCCGCGTAGATTTGACCGCTTTATGTTGCTTCTGTTTCGAAGATTTAGAATGCATCTCCCCCACAAATGATAGTGATAATCCTACTTACAATGAATGGTGAGAAATCTTAGGTTTCGTTTTTCAATAAACAGAAATACGTCGCACTCTCTCTCAAATATACTAAAATCTTAGATAGTACTACTTTACTGAAAAAATGTGTAACCAGTAGTTGCAATTACTATTGTTGTTTTTCCCACATGTACTATTTTACTCTCGCTCTACCACTTGGAGCAATCCCATTGTGTGTTCTTCGTAGAAAGATAATGAAGTTTCACATGAATTTAGATGAAAACGTGATTTAATAGTCGAATATTGTAACACTCTCTCTCATACTTAGTTTGATATTTTTGACTAGTACTAAGCGTGAAATAATGTAAATTTGAACTTATGACCTTCTATTCTATGTGAGATTTTTGTAATATCACCGTCAACTGTCCTAAAAACTTAGGTTAATATATAAAAACATGATTTAATATTTGAATATTTTAATAGAGCAAAGCAAAAAGGAGAGAGTGATTATGGATGGAAGGCAGAAAATTGGTAGTAATGATTGATTGGGTTGGGTTAATTCGGTTTGGTTTGTTGGATCTGACTTCATTTTCTTAAAAGTTTAGGACTTGATTGCATATTAGGCATAGGACTATTGGTGCAAATGCCAATCTATATATCAAGTTGGGTGTTGAGACTTCAAAGTCTGCATCAAGAGAGTCCAATTTATAATTGAGATTAACTTTCTGTAAAATGTCAACACTCCATTTCTTTTAGATTTTCTTCATGAATACGTATATGTTTATGCACTCACAGGACCATATGCCAATTTTTCCTAATGATTATCTTACTAAGATATATTTACGACATCAAAGAATCCCTTTTAGAACTGCGTTGATCCAAAGTAGTCTAATCATTGGAGAAAAAAAATTAGGTAAAGAAACTGCTTCGTTGGAAGGAAATTTTCATTACTAGGGGGCCTATGGTAAATAAGCTGACTTATTTTGTTTTATTTGTTGAAGTATTAATATCTCAACTCCCAAAGTTGATTTACACAATAACTTCTTGTACATGTGCAGGTGTTGTTAGTTGCGGGAACAGACACGTCATCGCTTACATTAGAATGGATAATGGCAAATTTACTAAACAATCCTGAAAAGTTAAAGAAGGCCCAAGACGAGATTGATTCTGCTATTGGCCATGATCGTCTGGTAGAAGAATCGGATGTTTCAAATCTACCTTACCTTCAATGCATCATCTTTGAGACCCTTCGACTAAACACGACAGCGCCACTTCTTGTCCCGCATGCATCATCGGCTGATTGCAACATAGGAGGATATTTCGTTCCACGTGACACTATTGTAATGGTGAATGCATGGGCTATTCATAGAAATCCTGAGTTGTGGGAGGACCCATTGAGTTTCAAGCCCGAAAGGTTTGAGGGTAGTGGCGGCGAAAAGCAACATAAGCTAATATTGCCTTTTGGGCTGGGACGGAGGGCATGCCCTGGTGCAACCCTCGCCCAACGGGTCATGGGGTGGACATTGGGTTTGCTGATTCAATGTTTTGATTGGAAAAGAGTCAGCAAAGAAGAGATTGACATGAGGGAAGGCCGAGGAACTACCATGCCGAAGGTAGTACCGTTAGAATTAATGTGTAAAGTACGCCCTTTTATGGAGAAACTCGTCCCTAAAGATTGAGTTGGTCGACTAGTTTGTGCTAAATGGTTGGTTGACATGCTGTCAAGTTATATGTAGTAAGAGTCCGCATTCGTTCTTTGACTTTCAGCTTTTGTGTATTTACATAATTTTCTTATTTGTTTTTGAACATTATAGAGGAGGTTCCTAGTGTGAAGAAGATGGTGCTATTGGTGGCTCTTGTACTTACTTGAACCTAGTATTACTTTTCTTGAACAACTTCATCGATTCTGAAACTATAGGTTTAGAGTATCTTTTTTCGTACTTTAATTGTCTCTTGCTGATGCAAGATCTTATCTGCCTTCTTTTTGCAATTTTATTTCTTTTCTTTTTCCCACGTTTTTGCCTTTGTGCAAGTTACTCGTCTTGAATTGTCTTTCTACAAATATAGCACAAGAATTTACTACATCATTTAGCAAATTCCTCAATTTTCTTGTCTTGTTCACAAGCTTATGATGTACATCGGCAAGTGGCAATAGTATTTGCGCCCCAAGATTCCTAGAGTTGATGTAGTTGATCGGGTGCCACATGTGCACATCACATATAAGGCGTACAAAGTGCTCTAGGTCAGGTGTACACTATTTAGGATTTTTACAAAAAGAAGAGCCTAACTTGAATAATGCACTTTGCTCTTTGGTGCACACCTTTCAGGAAAGTGATCAAGCAAATGGAGAAATCATTTCTGCAGATTGAGGTGATCTATAGGGTTTCTAAGGCTACTATAAATGACAATTTTCGAGCTCAGGACAATGAGGAGACCGTTGGAATATCAAAGGCATCAAAAACCCTACTTTAATGAAAGTGCAATTGAGCCCGAATGTTTTGAAAAAAATGTAATCAAGTCCTAAACCTTACCTAGTTAATGCAATCAAGTACTTATGTTAGGGAAAATTGTCCAAATAGTCATAAACATATTGCACTTTTTCCAATTCACTCGTAAACTTTTTAATGATGTTAATTGAATCCTAAATATTTTTACGTTTAGCCAATTGAGTCCATTTGACTAATTTTTCCAGAAAATCGCTGATGTGGATGCCGGCTATTATACGTGAATCGGCTGACATGCGTAGGCTGGTTCTGACATGAACAATTTTTTATAATATTTAAATATTTTTTATAATTTTTTTATTAATTGTTTTTGGAGGAAGTTCCTAGAGTGATGAAGACGTGTAGTGCTAATAGTGGCTCCGTAAATTGTTCTTATATAAACCTAGTAGTACTTTTCTTTAATAAATGTCCTTCTGAAAGTATAGATTTAGTTTTTTTTGTTACTATAATTTTCTCTTGCTAATGCAAGGTCACATGCTTTATTTAATCTGCCTTCATTTCGTAATTTTCTTTCTTTTCTTTCCTCCACGTTTTTGCTTTCGAGCAAGTTACTCTTCTTGCATGATGTTTCTACAGATATATTGTAAGAATATGCATCTTCTCATCTTTTATTGGAGATTAGTTATAGAGAGATAATAATTTGCTAAATTAGTTACATGCTGATGTTTTGAAAATTGAATGCCGTACCCTTATTCAAGTACGGAACAAAATTTTACTACATCATTGAGCAAATTCATCAATTTTCAGGTCTGTCTTACTAGCCTATGATATATTATGGCAAGTAGCAATACTATTTGTGCCCAAAGATTCCCATGGTTGGTATAATTGATTGAATGTAACTTGTTCAAATCACGCGTGTAGCATACAAACTGCTCTAAATCAAGTGTTGGCCCCAAAATTTTTGCCCCAAAGGTCATTATTGCATATGTACGAACTTGGAAGTTATTTCCTACCAAAAAGATTTCCTACCATACATTACATTTGCGTTTGAACATTTTAGTGGCATTTCATGCATGCAACTAAATTAAAAGGTCATATTGTTCAATTTCTGAATCCGAGGATTACTTTGGTCACTTTTCAAGTTTAGGGGTATTATGGTAATTTTATTAAAGAATTAGTCCGAAGTGACCCTGGCCGGTCCAGCCTTGGCGCATGACAAAACTTGAGCCATTGACAAGTACAGCCATTACCAAGCCATGGTTAAGTTGTGGCTCGGCTACAACTAGGCAATGTTGTGGCTTGGCTACAACAAGACAATGCCCAAGCCATGGCCAGGAAGGTTAGCCACCCATGACCACACCCACAACCTGGTCATGGGTTGGTCATGGTTGAGCCATTACCTATCCATTTCTCAGTTTGTTCAGCACCAAGGCTAGACCCGCTAGGATCACTCTGAACCAATTTTTAACAAAATTACTAAATGTAACCATGAACTTGAAACTATAATAACACTTGGTCGTAGAAATTGACCAATATGCCTTTTTTTAAGGTTTACGCATGAAAACCTTCTAAAATGTTCAAACATGAGATGTAATGTATGAAGAAAAATCCTTTTGGTAGCAAATAGATTCCATTTTCTTACAAATATGCAATATTGATCTTTGGGCAAAAGATTTGGGTGTCAATACTTGACCTAGAGCAGTTTGTACGCCTTATATGTGATTTGCACATGTGCACCCAATCAACTACATCAACCTTGGAATCTTGGGGTACGGATACTATTGCCACTTGCCGATGTTCATCATAAGCTAGTGAACAAGACATGCTGAATTTGGTATATGATGTCGTAAATTTTTGTTCAGTACTTGAATAAGAGCACGCAATTATATTTTTAGAACATTAGTTTGTAACTAGTTCAGCAACTAATTATCTCTCTACAATTATTCTCCAATGAAAAATTGGAGAAGGCATATTCTGTTGTGTTTGTAGAAAGATAATTCGAGACGAGTTAACTTGCACGAAGGCAAAAACGTGGGAAAAGTAAAAGAAATAAAATTGCAAAAAGAAGTCAGAATGTGACCTTGCATAAGAAAGAGAATTAAAGTACCAAAAAGAAGAAGATAATCTAAACCTAAAATTTCAGAATTGATAGAGTTGTTCAAGAAAAGTAATACCAGGTTCAAATAAGTACAATCCATAAAGCCACCATTAGCACCATATGTCTTCTTCACACTAAGAACCTCCTCCATAATGTCGAAAACAAATAGGAAAGTGATGTAAACACACCAAAGTTGGAAGTCATAGAATAGATGTCGACTTTTACTACATATAACATGAAAGCATGTCAACCAACCATTTAGCACAAACTGGTCGACCAACTCAATCTTTAGGGACAAGTTTCTCCATTAAAGGGCGTACTTTACACATTAATTCTAACGGTACTACCTTCGGCATGGTAGTTCCTCGGCCTTCCCTCATGTCAATCTCTTCTTTGCTGACTCTTTTCCAATCAAAACATTGAATCAGCAAACCCAATGTCCACCCCATGACCCGCTGAGCGAGGGTTGCACCAGGGCATGTCCTCCGTCCTAGCCCGAAAGGCAATATTAGCTTATGTTGCTTTTCGCCGCCACTACCCTCGAACCTTTTAGGGTTGAAACTCAATGGGTCCTCCCACAACTCAGGATCTCTGTGAATAGCCCATGCATTCACCATTACAATAGTGTCACGTGGAACGAAGTATCCTCCTATGTTGCAATCAGCCGATGATGTATGCGGGACGAGAAGTGGCACTATCGTGTTTAGTCGAAGGGTCTCAAAGATGATGCATTGAAGGTAAGGTAGATTTGAAACATCCGATTCTTCTACCAGACGATCGTGGCCGATAACGGAATCAATCTCGTCTTGGGCCTTTTTTAACTTTTCAGGGTTGTTTAGTAAATTTGCCATTATCGATTCTAATGCAAGCGATGATGTGTCTGTTCCTGCAACTAACAAAACCTGCACATGTATAAGAAGTTATTGTGTAAATCAACTCTGGGAGTTAAGATATTAAGACTTCAAATGACAAATAAAACAAAATAAGTCAGTTTATTTACCATAGGCCCCCCTGTAATGAAGATTTCCTTCCAACAAATCAGTTTCTTTACCTAATTTCTTTCCGATGATTAGACTACTTTGGATCATCGCCGTTCTAAAAGGGATTCTTTGATGTCGTAAATTTATTTTAGTAAGATAATCACTAGGAATAATTGGTATATGGTCGTGTAAGTTCAAAAACACATACGTATTCATGGAGCAAATCTAAAAGAAAAGAGTGTTGACATTTTATAGAAAGTAATCTCAATTACAAATTGGACTTTCTTAATGCAGACTTTGAAGTCTTAATAGCCAACTTGATAAATAGATTGGCATTTGCACCAATAGTCCTATGCCTAATATGCAATCTAGTCCTAAACATTTAAAGAATTGAAGTCAGATCCAATTTGAAAAACTGCAATCAAACCAAACCAAATCAAACCAACCCAATCAATCATTATTACCAAAATTTTTGCCTTCCATCCATAATCACTGTCTTCTTTTTCTTTTGCTCCATTTGATAATTGACCCCTTTATAAATAGGAAGGTTTTGTTTTTTAGGGTCAATTAATTCAGGCAAAGTCTGGTCAAGCAGATTCGTGGGTAAGCCAATCCCAGAAATCCACATCCATATCTGCTCCTTTTATGAACTCCCAAAATCAGAAAAATTTGGACCTTTAATCTAAATCTATGTGAGACATCATTATCTTCTACGAAGAACACTGAATGGGATTGCTCCAAGTGGTAGAGTGAGAGTGAATTGCCCAGCACCACAAACATCAGCCTAGTCAAAATGTCAGTCTCGAGGAAAATTGACAATACATGTGCGAAAAAACAACGACAGTGACTGCAACTACGGGCTACACATTTGTTCAGTAAATTAGTACTATCTAAGATTTTAGTTTATTTGAGAGAGAGCGCGATATATTTCTGTTTATTGAAAAACGAAACCTAAGATTTCTCACCATTCATTGTAAGTAGTATTATCACTATGATTTGTGGTGGAGGTGCATTCTAAATCTTCGAAACAGAAGCAACATAAAGCGGTCAAATCTACGCGGCCGTGACTCTGGACACGACAAAATTGCCCGACTCAATTCAACGACTGTGACAACTCATATCAAGTTGACGAGAATGGATGACTGACAAGACACACAGCAACTTTGCCGTGAGTATTCTCACGGAAGGGTAAGAGTTGCCTAGAATAAAAAAAACAGATGTAGTGATAGGAACAAGAAGCAACACTTACAAAGACGAGCCCTTTGATCATGAAGTCCGAGTAGTCTTCCGGCTGAGACTCTTGTAGACGCAGGAGATGACTGATCATGCTGTCCGCGAGCTCTGGGTCGCCCTTCTTCCTCCGGTGCTCATCGACCAAGCCCTGGATGAACGCATCGATCTTCTCCTTCAGCTCCACCACCCTCTTCTTGACCCCATTGTAATCGACCAACTTTAGTATGGGCAGGAAATCGCCAACGTAACTTATCCCACCACTCCCAACGATCTGTTTAATCAGCTTCTTAGCCTCCCTTGCCTCGGCCTCGTCGATGGTGACGCCCTTGCCGTAGTACCGCTTCCCAGCGATCATCCTTGTCATAATGTTGAACGTCAGTGTTAAATATGTCTTGAATTTTATGTACTCGGTCCGGTTCATCACCCGACCCGACATATTTTTGCTAATTGAGTCTATTCGGCCGATTTTGGCAGGATATCACTGACATGGATGCTAGATTTGGCACTGTCGGCGCTGACATAGACAATTTTATAATTTTCTTTAAATTTTTATTTTTCTTTGTGCCGGCGAGGATCATTGGCAACCTTTACCGGCTGCAAAGGCCTTGCCTACACTAGGTGAGGGCCGACTTAAGAGCTATCGATGGCATCGTGAAGGCCCTCGCCAGATCTAGGTAAGGGCTACCTCACCCGCGATTGGTGAGGCCACGATGGCATCACCTAGGGCCTTCGCGTCCGACGAGGGTCGCCAGCACAAGAAAAAAAAGGAAAAGAAAATTAAAAAATTGGAAAAAATATAAAAATTATTCACATCAACGCATCAACGCCAGTGGTGTCACGTACGACGATTGGTATTCACGTTAGCGATTTCCAGATAAATTGATCGGATAGATTCAATTGGCAAATCAGCAAAATATTTAGGACTCAATTAGTAAAATTGAAGGGTTCATGACTGAATTGATTAAAGCGTAATAGGTTTGTCGACGGCTGCACGGGGAAGAGGCGGATCAAGCACCTCAGAACGCACTCAATGACGACATCCGCAATGCGTCATACAAGACATCCTGGGGAGAAAAGGAAAGAAAACTCAGAAGGCGGATCAAGCACCTCAGAACGCACTCAATGACGACATCCGCAATGCGTCATACAAGGCGTCAAGCACCAGCTGGTCCTTGGGAGGAGAAATTTGATCCGACTTTTTACATGTTACCATCGAAAATCGGAATCAACGAATGGCTTCAGATGGCAAGTCGATCTTGATGAATTTGGATAGTGATGGAGCGTGAAGCTTTTCGACCATGGCGCGGAATAATTTCGCTTGTCATTTGGTTCTCTGAGTAGAATGCATGGATGGATTTTAAAGGAAAGAATACATAATTTCGCTGCCCTTTTTTATTAACGGTCCCATTATTCGCGAAAATGGCTTATTTCAATTTGATGTAGTAAAATTAGGAATTTCCGAGTTCACTATCAAAATATTAAAAGAATAGTACATGCAATTCAATTCTCATAGATTAAAATACTATAAATATTATTATAATAAGTATTTATCTCCATGCATAGCTTAAGAAGGGAAAATGACATAAATGGTCCATAAACTTTGGCTCAATATGCAATATGATTCCTGAACTTTTACTTTGTTCAATATAATTCCTGAGTTGTAGTCCAATGTGCAATGTGATCTTTGAACTTTTAATTTATTTAATGTTGTCCCTATACTATTGGTACATGTTTAGAATAGTCCCTGAACTATATAAAAATGTTCAATATTGTCCTTCCATTAATTCAAGTTCAAGGACAATATTGAATATTTTCATATAGTTTATGGACTAAGTTAAACACGTACTAAAAGTCCAAGGAGCATATTGAACAAATGGACCTCATTGCACAATGGGTAAAAGTTCAGGGACCATATTGAACAAATTGAAAGTTCAAATATCATATTGCATATTTGACTAAAATTCAGGAATCATATTGAGATTTGTTTCAGCTTAAAGCAATCATATAATTGTATAATTATCTCTACAAGGAGTTTCTTGACCAATATGTATGGGACAAAATGCTTTAGTATGGAAAAAGGAAAACAATATCTGTCATTGGGTGTGTGGTTGCATCAAATCCATCTAATGGGAAGCGATACTATCTTCGGTTACTTTTCAATAATGTAAAAGGGCCAACCTCATTTTAAAACTGAGGTTTGTTTGTTTCGCTGAGAACTTGTTATGAAAGTGTAATTGAGTTCTAAAATTTTTAAAAAATGCAATCAAGTCTGAAAGCTTGTCAAATTAGTCTAATCAAGTCCTTCCATTAAATGCACTTTTTCAAAAATTTATTCCAATTAGTCCACATTTTGATCTATATAGTTCTCTAATTTCGAATGGGTTCTAAATACATAAAAGTGAACTAAAATTATAGAACGTGGTTTGAGTTTGTAGAGGTGCCCCGCAAGATTATGAGCATGTGGCATATCCTAGATTATCATCGAGTCCTTTTTCTTTTCTTTTGGTTTTCTAAGGTAACAAATCCTCATCAAGTTTGCTACGCCAAATCATAGTCAACGAATTTCCATCAAAATTTCTTTCTCCGTCTCTCTCTCTCTCTCTCTCTTATGTCTATACTGCTATAAATACAGTCGCAAATGACCAACATCCACCACAGATCATTCAGTACACAAAGCAAAAGAAAAGAAAAATGGCAGACGCCACTCTCTATGTGATCATCGTCTCTTTGCTCTCTCTGATCATTCTCCACTCCTTCCTAAGAAGAAAACCCAAGAACCTCCCACCAGGCCCTCCTTCTCTCCCCATCATCGGCCACCTCCATCTCTTGAAATTCCCCTTGCACAGGAGCCTCTACCACCTCTCCAACAAGTATGGCCCGATCATGTCCCTCTGGTTTGGGTCCCGCCGCGTTGTGGTCGTATCGTCGCTGCCGCTGGCCGAGGAGTGCTTCACAAAGAACGACATTGTGCTCGCCAACCGCCCCAAGCTGTTTTTTGGCAAGCACCTCGCCTATGACAACAGCACGCTCACCAACCTGCCCTATGGGGCGGAATGGCGCAACCTCCGTAAGATCGCCACCATCGAAGTCCTCTCCACGCATCGCCTCAATATCCTCTCGCGCATCCGGAGGGACGAGGCCGAACGGCTGATGCTTCGGTTGGTGAGGAATGGGTTTGGGGACTTCCACCGGGTCGAACTGAAGACCCTTTTCATGGAGCTGACGTTCAATGTCATCATGAGGATGATCTCGGGGAAGCGGTACTATGGGGAAGGCTTGAGCGTTGACGAGGCCGAGGCGAGGGAGTTCAGGGAGATAATCGAGCATATTGTTGGAAATGGCGGCACGAGTTATGTGGGCGATTTCTTGCCCATATTGAATTGGATCGATTACAAGGGGTTCAAGAAGATGGCAGCGGAACTGGGGAAGAGGGCCGATGCATTCATTCAGGGTTTAGTCGACGAGCACAAGAGAAGGAAGGGCGATCCGGAGTTCGCAGACAGTATGATTAGTCATCTGTTGCGTTTGCAAGAGTCTCAGCCGGAGAACTACTCGGACTTGATGATAAAAGCGCTCGTCATCGTAAGTCTTGCTTTATTGGCTCTCTTCTATTCTTGCTACGCTAAATTTGCTACTATAATTTGGAGCATTAGAATGGACCTAGACCACAACCATTACTACTAGTTGAAGTAAAAGGAAATCCAGGAAAACATTATCAAAGGCATATACTTTCGTTCTGGGAGATTATTAGATAAACTAAGCTTAACTGATTATGAAGAGCATGTGTTGCTAATGAAGGGAAATTTGATATATAAAACCAAAGTGACGTGCACGCAGACCAAAAGTGACGTGCACGCTTCCCTCCGTTGGGACATTTGAGTGCCTTAAGTGGAGTTTGGGTCAAAGCCAATAGGCTATAATGGTCAATCCATGTCCAAAACCCAACAGATAGTCCAGTGTAAACGTACGTAATATTATGTCGAAATCTTATTATCTCGGTTCCCAAAACAAGTTTAGACAATAACTTTCGATATGCAGGTTATGTTAGTAGCGGGAACAGACACATCGTCTCTTACGTTAGAATGGGCCATGACCAATTTACTGAACAACCCGGAAAAATTGGAAAAGGCCCAAGTCGAGATCAATTCCATCATCGGCCACGATCGTCTGTTGGAGGAATCGGATGTTTCAAAGCTACCTTACCTTCAATGCATCATCTTCGAGACCTTACGCCTAAGCACAACCGTCCCACTTCTGCTCCCGCACGAGTCATCGGCTGATTGCACCATAGGAGGATACCTAGTGCCATGTGGCACTATAGTGTTGGTGAATGCCTGGGCCTCCCACAGAGATCCGGAGCTATGGGAGGAACCCACAGCCTTCAAGCCCGAGCGATTCGAGGGTGGTAACGGCGAAAATCACCGGAAGCTAGTTCTGCCATTCGGGTTGGGACGGAGAGCATGCCCCGGCGCACCCCTAGCTCACCGGGTCATGGGTTTAACGTTGGGCTTGTTGATTCAGTGCTTTGATTGGAAAAGAGTGAACAAAGAGAAGATCGACATGACCGAAGGCAAAGGACTCACCATGCCAAAAGTAGTGCCGTTGGAATTAATGTGTAAAGTACGCCCTCCCATGGAGAAACTCGTCCCTAAAGATTGATTCGGCCGACGAGTTTGTCACGAAATGGTTGAGATGCTATTTGTTATATAGTAAGAGTCCCACACCTGTCCTACGGTTTTCATTTAGTATATATGCTTTATTGTAATAAAACTCTGTATCGGGGTTTCCTAGTTTTAGGAAGATGCATGAATTGGTTCTTGTGTAAGCCTTACTAAAGTTGTTTTCTTGAATAATAAGGCATTATTCTGAAAGTAGAATTTGAGTATATCCTGTACTTCAATTTTCCTCTTGCTAACGGCAGGTCACATGCCTGTCGAATCTGCCTTGTTTTCGAAATTTCTTTCCTTTTCATTTTCTTTCCACATGTTTGCGATGGTACAAGTTTTTCATAGATATAATCTGAAATTATGCTTCTTCCAATCATTTTGGAGATTAGACGTGAAAAGAGAGATAATCAGTTGCTGCACTAATTTACTTACCAACTCGATTAATAGAGAATATCGACATATTCTAGTGTTCATCTTATGAGGGAAAAATCGCGTCCTTTCGCTGGAAAGTCATCTTGGCTCTTCACAAGGAGAAAGTATTTCAGACATCTGGACCTTGGGCCCAATAAGCACATAGAAGGCATGCAGTACTGAAAAGCAAGATTATCAACTCGCAAGGAAAGGACAGCTTACTCTGCAGCAATGTTGTGGCAGGGGTAAGCATGGTTTCAAGGTAAAATAAAAAATCGGAGAATTGGACCGATGAGAAACGATCCGGTTCGAGGTTCTGATGAGATCCAGTCCGCTTCTCGGTTTCATTTTTTTGGAACTTGTATCATGCGGTTCGGTTCCGAACCGGGAACCGGACAATAGAGAAGAAACATAACAAGCAAACAAAATTTTATGTACTTCCAATAGAGAGGAAACAAGTTGCAAAGTGCAAATTCTAGACAAAAACTTGTTATGCGTGTATATTTGGACAGCCTGAGCTTCAGTCTGGTTGTTATATTATATGGACAAGGTACAAATAAAATGGACATCCCAATTTCCTTATTCTAGATTCAATGTACAAAGATATTTTATGTCTCGGTTTCTTCATCACTCATGGACTCTTGCAATCCTATGCGGACACCAAGACAATCTATATAGAGTTTACGAATTGAAGTAGAATGAATATATGCTGTGAGGCTTTTTTAATAATTAATTTAATTTAATTTATAGTAATTTTAATTTAAAATTATTATTAAGTGATTAACTATGTTTGTTGTTTCTTTTGAATTTTTTTTTGGTCGAGGTTTCTTTTGATTTCAAGTGATTAGAATTTGGAGCAATTTTCCGTGGATGATTGAGAACTGAAGTTCTATAATTTAGGTTTTATGTTACATATTTTGAACTTTTATTATTTATTTTATTTTACTTGTTCATCTTTTGTGGATTATTGCTATTGACAAAAGGCTACGCTTTTTCCACTCCTTCCATTGCTAATACACTCCCAATTTTAGTGTTTTGACTATATTATCCTCCATGGGTCCCACTTTTTAGGCATCCTTTATATTATTCTATTAAAGTGTTCCTTTTTTTTTTCTCTCAAATGTGATGTCCCTTTGATTTCTATATTTTTCTTTTGTTGTGGGTCTCACCTTCCATCTTATCTCTCTTAACATACAAGATTGGTGGTCATGTTAATGGTTACAAGGGAGACTCGTTACGCTTTGGCGTTATGGCCTCCTGGTCGAACCCCAAGGGAGTGGCGACAACAGTAGAAGGCGCGGGCTCGAAGTGGTGTTCGAGGAAGGGGGAGACGACATTGGGGATGAGGGTGTCGGAGTTATTGGAGGAGGTGGTGGTAGTGGTGGCTGACTTTGGTGTCGATCTCGGTATCCCAAGAGTAGGCCTCGGTGAATTAAGGGTGGATGAAGCACGAACGATAAAAGATCCATGGGTGAACACTCGCCATGTGGTCGGACAACGCCATTGATTGATTTCCCTCTAATTGTGCTCTCTCTCTCTCTCTCTCTCTCTCTCTCTCTCTCTCTCTCTCTCTCTCTCTCTCTCTCTCTCTCTCTCTCTCTCTCTCTCTCTCTCTCTCTATATATATATATATATATATATATATTAATCCTAGTACCATAAGAGTTTATCGAGGTGGTTAAAAGAATAGTTTGTGTGGGTAAGGGAGAGTGAAGTTGGGAGATATGAAAGAGAAGAAATGGTATGCTGAGGATGAGAATGTGGGAGAGAGAGTCAAGAGCAATTAGTTAAAGCAGATGTTACACAGTATGTCCATCACGGTGAACAAGAAGAGGAAGAAGAAATGGAGAGATCAAAGTCAGAGAGAGATAAGAGGAGGAGGACTACAATGTTGGTGGTCTTTCAGTTGACAATTACCATGCTGGGAGTCATGCTGTCCATGGTCATAATTCGGTAGCTGATGAAGAAAACAAAGAAGCAGAAAAAGATCAAACCTAGCAATGAAATGTTTCCAATTGCTTCCGATGAGAGTGAGAAAAATGAAATTTTGACATTGAAGCTTCTTCTTCTTTTTCCCTTTCTTTCCATCTTCTTAGCTAGTTGGAAAATGTAAATCATTTTTGGAGCGAAATTGAGAAAAGAAAGGGTTATATTCATTTTCGGATAATTGATGAATTACCATCAAGAATTGAACCATGATAAGATTTAATTTTTTTTTGGTCTAATCATATTTAATTAAGAGGAATAAGAAAAGGGCTAGAATTACCTCAAGGAGAGAGAGAACAGATATTAAAAAGGAGGAGGAAGGTGGGACCCGTAAGAAAAGAAAAATAAAGAAACTAAATAATGAAGATGCTGAAAAAGTGGGACCTATGGAGGATAATATGGTCAAAACACTGTTATAAGGAGTGTATTATCTAAAGAAGGAGTGAAAAAAGCGCGATCCTTGACAAATGGAAAATTTTAATTTTTGTTATTGCATTCACTTTCGTTTTGCTTAACTAAAAATGAAACAATAAAAAAGTAGAAATTGGCTGGTTCTCGCTGTGACATAATAGGTTTTAGGGTATGCAGAGTAGGTTTCAGATTTCAAAAAATGGAGAACCGATTTGGATGGTAGGTTCTAGGTCCCATTGACAAAACTTGAAACAGCTCACCCCTTCTAGGGTCGATTTTAGGGTATACAGGGTAAGTTCCAGATCCAAAAAATGGAAAACCAGTCCTGACGGGTAGATTCTTGTAGGTTTCAAGTTCTAGATGGAACCTGGACGATACCCAGAACTTCTCACCCCTATGACATGGAGATGATGTAGGGATTTCCATATTGATGTTGGCTAGCAGCATCATCAGGAGGGGAGGTTTCAAGAAACTTGGCAAATATTATAGAATTAAAAGTGTCAATTATGATACAAATGTGACCGGGTGAAACAGAGTGTCGATATAATTAGGATCTAGTTATATCAAGCAATATAGTGCAGTGCTTCTATGACACAGTATGTAGATATGATCATAGAGATAGAGAACAATGCACAAGAGCTTGTAGTGGTTCGGTTTGGTGTAAGCCTACGTTCATTCTTCCACGCTAACAACTTAATGACTGAATTCTACTAGCAATCGATGGGAAGTTACAGCCGTATGTGCCTGCTTATACTAATCAATGGGAGAGAACGTACTTTTATTACATGAGTGTCAGATAATACAAATGTGGGGAAGACCACTTTTATATATACATGTGGAGATTTACTATTCTCAACTACCCCGTCCTCTATTTAAAATAAGACTACCATCTACATTATTAATACAAGTGTACATTTTCAAGAAGTAGTCTTATTCTGTTCACTAGGACCGGTCCTCAGTACATCGAGCCTTGAGAATCTTGGAACCGTGACATTCTCCCCCACCCATTCGAGCAACTTCCTTAGCGCTCTCAACTCGGAGTTTTCCGTTTGACCGATCGCATCCTTCCGTTGGATTGTCAATTTTCTCGAACATTGTCGATTCTTCTGTCTCTGATGCCGCTTGGTTTTTCCTTTCTCAACTTGTTGACTACACGGCTCTTGAATCCCAACTCGTTCCACAAACAACTCCTTTTTTGGTTCGACCATTTCCATGTTGCTCGAAAGTTCTCCATTTCCGGAAAAAGCACATGAATCGGCATCTTACTTTGAGTTTGCGTCGGTTGCCCCAACTCCTTATTTGGCTTCTCCAAAGGTTGTGGCTTAGTGTTTGACTCGGTTGCGAGCTCCTCAACTCTCGACCCTTCATCCACGAGTCGTATCATGGAAATGCTCTTGGTTTTCGTCAACCCATAGACCATTGGTACCACCGATGGACATTTTGTGTTGGTGATAATAATCGACTTGGTTCTCTTATCGATCATCACATTGACACTATCAAAGAATTCCAAACCAAAGTAAGATCATAGTCATTAAGCAGAATTACCTTGAAAGAGAGCTTGCCCTTCCATTCACCAACATGCAGTCCCACATTTTAGGCTCTGCCAATGGCCGGTACATCCTCTGAGTTGACTGATTTGTACCGATGTCCGGTTGGTTCCACTTGGAGTTCCAAGCTTTTCGCCGCTTTGCTTGACAAGAACATATTCAACGCACCCGTGTCAACCAAGACATATAGTGTTGTTTTAATTACCTTGACTTCCACGAATGACAAATGTGAGCTTGTAGGCTTCTTTTTGGGCGGTGCTTGGGTTTTCATGGAATTAATGGAGTTGAGAACCTTTACAGTTACGAGTCGAACTTCCCTTCTTTCTTGTTTCGGGTCTTCCTCCTCCATGGTGAGCAAGGAGTTGAGCTTGTTTTTCTTGAGGCATTTTAGTGTGCAATGGGGACCTTCGCAATTGAAGCATGGGGATGGCAATGGCTTCTCAAACTTTTCCTTGTTGAAGTCTCCTTGGGGTCAGTTTCACCTTTGGAAAGATGGTTTGGATGACCCTTCCCCCGATGATTTCTCTTGTTGGTCCTTTCGACCACAGGTAGCTTCGCCTTTTGGGTCTTTTCGGCCACAGACAATTTCACCTTATTTGTCCTCATGGTGGCGATCCGTTCTCCATCCGTTCTTTTTGACTTGGAGGACTTGACTTTGGTGAAGTCGGCGAGAGACTCGCCTACAGTGAGTACCTTTGAGATACTTCGGACATCCCTTCATTTGAGCTCGAGTTAGGTCCACAGCTTTAATCCATCCATGAAAGCCCCGAGAGCCTCCTCGTGCCCTAAGTTGGGAATTTGGAGCTTGAGTTCGGTTAACTCCTTAACGTACTCTTGGATTGTGCCTCGTTGCTCAAGGTGATGGAGCTTGCTACGGGCCTCTCATAGAGCAAACTCCGGGAAGAAGTAATCCTGAAATTCCTCGACGAAATTATCCCACATGTTGATGGGATCGGCGCCTCACTTAGTCTCGTCGCACCTATTGTACCACCAAAGCATTGCATTATCAGTCAGGAACATTGAAGCGGTTCTTATATTGGCCATCTCGCTTGAATTTTAATGGCACAAAGTATTGCTCCATGCTCCAAAGGAAGTTGTCCACCTGTTTAGCGGACCGGTTGCCTTTGAGCTCTATAGTCATTTTCATTTTTTCCTTAACAAATTTGATTCAAATGATATAAGCTATATTAAGGTAAATGAAAATTAAATATGTGAATTTTGAAAGAAGAAAATAAAACTAAATGCAAAGTAAACATGCTTGTTCTGATTTTTTTTTTTCATCAGAAATATAAACTGTTCATTAATATCTTTTAAAACAAGAACCCACTGGCGGGGTCTCAAAACAGAGCAGATCTCTAAGGGCCTGTGGAGGGCGGGTCAACCAGTTATCGGTGAGTACTTTTTTTCTGTGGGTCTTCACCACCCAGTCGGCCACACTATTACTGGCCCCTTTACAATAGAGTAGCTTTAAATTAGAGAAACTAGAAATCAGGCCACGGGTTTCGCTGATAAGTGCGCGTTGTTCCCATGGTAATTGATCTGAAGACTTCACAGTTCTCACTAAACTAAGACAGTCTGACTCTAAAGTCAATCTTTCGCCCACACATGGAGAGAGGAATTTCAACGTTTCCACCATGGCCAGGCTTTCGGCTTGCTCGGCGGAGGAAACGAGGACGTTCTTTATGAAGCCATCGATCATAATCCCAGATGAGTTGCGGCACACACAGGCAATTGATCCTTCAAATGATCTAGGTTGGTGCATAGCGTCAATATTTACTTTTGTTTCTCCCCTTTTTGGAGGAATCCATATATCCTCCTCCTCCTTGTTCGTAGCTACTAAGTTTTTGTCCAAATTGCTCCATTTGCTAAAGTTTCTGAGCATTTGTTGCCCTCCTTCGACCAGCGACTTCGGATCCGGGAGGCACCTTCTAAAAACGTGGCTATTTCTTGCTTTCCAGATTTTCCAAAATACAACCGAGACTAGTTCAAATTCTGGTAAGTTCTTTCCGCTGGGTATGTAATTTATCAGCCATTCATAGATTCTGGAAGTTTGATATTTAGAGATCTGGATATTTAGTACAGGATCATCCCAAACTTCCCTCGTCCACTTGCAGAGAAGGAATAAATCCTCCGAGGTTTCAGCATGCGCTCGGCAAATTGAGCAGGTGGGATCAGGTACAATCTTCCTTCTGTATAAATTTTCCTTTGTCGGGAGAGCATTTTGGCTAAACTCCAAATAAAATTCTTGATTTTGTGGAGAGTTTCCATTTTCCAAATTCGGTTCCAGAGTTTGTTTGGAGTTTGGTGAGAGGAGGAGGCACGATCTGTATTTGCTTTGCTTTCATTTTTGCAAAGAGTATTGTAACCACTTTTTACAGTGTAGTCCCCTTCTCTCGTTCCAGTCCAGACCAGCTTGTCTACATTCATTTGCGGTCTGATATGGACTGTGAGGATCTCACTCACTATCTGTTCATCAAACAATCTTCTCAAGATTGGTTCCTTCCATGTGATTTCCTCCTGGTTTATCAATTCAGCAACCTTTGTTGGATCTCCAACATTAGCTGGTCCCCCTATAGCTCCCCTTTTGAGCCATTTGTCTTCCCTGATGTCAATGTTTTTTCCATTTCCTACTGACCACATGATTGAGCCTTCAATTGTTGTTCTCCCCATTAATATGCTCTGCCATCCCCAAGAGAGTCTGGATCCCTTCTCTGCCTTCCAGAAACACTTATCTGGGTAGTAGATTCCTTTTAAGATCTGACTACACAGAGTTGTAGGGTTTTTTGCTAATTGCCAGGCCTGTTTCCCAAGCATGGCCTTGTTAAAGGATATTAAATCCCTAAAACCAAGGCCTCCCATATCTTTTCTTTGCTTTAGCAATTCCCACTTCCTCCAGTGTACTCCTTTTTTGGAGGTTTGGTTTTTCCACCAGAATGCTGCTATTTTTTGCTCAATTGCCCGACATACTGACACTGGGATCTTGAAAATTGACATCGCATACTGAGGTAATGCTTGGACAACTGTTTTTATAAGAATTTCTTTTCCTGCTTTAGACATCGTGTTCTCTTTCCACCCTTCCAGCTTCATATTTACCCTCGCTAGGATCCAAACAAACATTTGCTTTTTGGATGCTCCCAATAAGAGGGAATACCCAAGTATTTCCCTATCTTATCAATCTCCGGGACTCTCAATTCTCTTGCCATGTTCCTTCTTAATTCACAAGGGCAATCCTTACTAAAAGATATACCTGACTTGTTCAAGTTAACTACTTGCCCTGAAGCAAAGCAATACTGGTGAAGGATTGCAGCCAGGTTCTGACATTCTTGTAGCTTTCCATATAAGAAAAAGATTGAATCATCTGCAAAAAGTAGGTGAGATAGTACAGGGCAATGTCTATTTAACTTTATCCCTTTTATGGTGCCATCTTGCATAGCTCTCTTCATCAGCATCGATAGGAAGTTAGCAACCAGTATGAATAAGTATGGGGATAAAGAGTCCCCTTGCCTTATTCCTCTTGTAGGTTGGAAGTAAGGCAAGGGTTCCCCATTCAACTTGATACTCAATGAGGTTGTCGTAACACATTGCATGATCAAATTCACCCATCTTTCATTAAACCCCATTTTAATCATACATGCCTCCAAAAAGTCCCATTCAATCCGATCATACGCCTTTTGCATGTCTAACTTTAAGACCGCTTGGAATTTTTGTTTTCTTTTTCGAACCCTTAGCTAGTGCAAATCTTCCTGAACAACGAGGATATTATCTTGGATTTGCTGTCCTCCTACAAATGCACTCTGTTCAACTTCTATCAAATCCGGAAGCCATGGTTTCAGCCTGTTTGCTAGCACTTTTAAAATGATCTTGTATGCAAAATTACACAAGCTTATAGGTCTAAACTCTTCCAACTTCTCTCGGTTTTTTACTTTTGGCACCAAAGAGGTAAGCATTCTATTTAATTGGTGATTTAGCACTCCAGTTTGGAAAAATTTACTGACCTCAGAAAATACTTCCAGCTTGATGTCTTCCAAGTAGTGCCGAAAGAACTGGCCATTCAGTCCAAGCTGAAACGTTGCTTGCTTTACCTCTTCTAGCATTACTTCTTCTAGCAGCCTCAGGTTTGTTTCCTCCTTCACACGAGAAGAGCAGTATTCCAGCAGTGGAGTAAAATCTCGAAGCCCAACTGGGCTGTATAACTCTCTGAAGAAGTCATATGTCATCGTTTTTAGTTGTTCTTGGTCACGGGTCCAATGTCCTGCGGAGTCCTTCAGCATTGAAATTTTGTTTCGCTGTCTCCTCTGTATGGTAGTGGCGTGAAAAAACTTGTGTTTCGATCCCCCCACTTGAGCCAATTAATCCTTGAACGCATTGCCCAATACATCTCCTCCTAACTCCATAGCCTTTCAATATCATCTCTCAACTTTGTAGTTGTTCTTTTCCCTTTTCAGCAGTTGGACTGTTTGTTATGCAGTTAATTTCTGCCATTAATTGCTTTATTCTTTCCTACCCATTTGAAAATTTCTTCTTACTCCAGCTTTGTAATGCAACGGTGACTTTTCCCAGCCTGATCAAGAGACTCTCATTTTCCCCTGTAGGAGAAGTCCAGGCCTTATTAATTACTCCTCTGCATTCCTTATACTCTAGCCAAAATGCTTCGAAACTAAAATTCTTCTTCCTCCTCTTTTGGGCTTGAAAAATAGACAATAGGATTGGGCTATGGTCAGAACCAATAGCCGGTAATGCATATACTTCTGCCTCAGGGAATTCTAGCCTCCAAATCAAATTGCTTACTGCTCTATCAAGTCTTTCCTTGATAAGCTCTTCTCCTTCACGATTATTTGACCAGGTAAATGCGCAACCCTTACTTTCAAGGTCCAATAGTTCACATCTATATAGAAACTCCCTAAATTAATGAAGTCTACAACGTTCAGCCAATCTTGTGCCTACCTTTTCCTAATGATACATGATTTCATTGAAGTCCCCCGTGCAAACCCAGGGCAACTGATTTATCTCACTCATTCTATATATTTCATCCCACACCCTGAGTTTTGCTTGGTAGTTTGTAGGTGCATGTACAAATGTCACTCTCATTTTAGTTTTATAATTCACCTCTTCACATACAATGTCTATCATTTCAGCTGAAGCATATACAATGGAAAGAGCAGCAGAAACATCCCACATAATTGCTAAGCCTCCCCTTGTCCCAGCTGGGTTGACAACAAAGCACTCATCAAATTTCAACGTCCTCCTTAACCTGTGGATCTTCTCTTCTTGGTTTTTTGTTTCCATAAGAAATAGTACCTCGGGCCTTTCTTGAGCCACTAAGGCTCTCAAAGCTTGGACTGTCAGAGGTGTGCCCAACCCCTGAAAGTTCCAACTTAAAATCTTCATTTTGACCCCGGTGGCTTATTAAGGTTAGCCACCACAGCCCATTTTTATGTGCCTTCCAATACTTGGATTGGCGTTTCAAGCAGTTGGTCTTCATCTACTAGTAGCAGATTGTTCCCTTGAGAGTTATATGGATTAAACCTTTTGATCTTCTTACGCACTGGAGTTTTCTGTCCACTTTGTTTCTTTTTGTTGGAACTAGTTGGTACACTTGTTAAATCAAGTTCCCTGGGGAGAGTCTGGTCTCCAGCCAAGATATCAGGAAATTTCACCAAATGCCCACTCTCAATGGCTAAGTTACATGTTTTAGTAAGTTTACTCTTTCTTTTCTCATTGTCATTCTGCTGAAGTTGCTAGAAGGGGCTAGAACTGCCCTTCTCATAAAGTACTATTTGTCCAGAGTGGGTAGGTATCTCCGGGATACTTTCCTCTTCCATAGGTTCATCTGAGTCTTTGCCATGAAATAACTTCCGGAATGGGCTTTTACTACTTACCTCAGCCTTCAGCCATGAGCCGAATAATCTCTCCTCATCAATGTTTAAATCCTCGACATTAAATGGCACCTCCTCACAGTCAGAGGCATAATTGCCTATTTTCCCACAAGAGAAGCAAAAATACGGGAGCCTCTCGTATATAAAGTCCATCCAGATTTTCTTTCCTCAATTATTAGCAAGCATTCCAGACTGCAGAGGTAAGTTCAAATCCAAAGTCACTCTCGCCCTTCCATAGGACACCATACCTTTAGTCTCTATTTTAGCTTCCTGCACCTGCCCTATATTTCCAGCTACACCACGAACTAATTCCTTAGAAATCCACTCAAAAGGAATCCCAAGAATATGAACCCAGAAATCGCAAGAGTCAAAATTATAACATAAGGCTGTGGTATTTGGTTCCCATTGTTTCAAAATCAAAAGATTATTCATGAAGGACCATGGACCTTGGTCCATCACTCTTTTCTTCGCAGCTTTAGAGTCAAAGGTAATAGCAAAAATACCTTGTTCTAATGGGGTAAAATCAGCATTCTCCACTCGCCATGCTCTCCTCATTGTGTTTTGGAAGGCCTGAAAGTTGATTTTAGGGTTTTTGAGAAGTTGCCCTATCAGCGTTAAACGACCATCCTTTGCTTTCGCTGATGCAAGAATTACTTCCACATGTTGAGTGACTTTTTCTGACCACATTCTTCCTAATCTTTTGCAGAGAAGGGCCAGCCTCTGGTCTGAATCTTCACCCGGCTCCATGGTGGTGATTCAAAGTCGTGACTTCTGGAGTTCCCAGAACAGGATCAAGCAAAACTTACTTACCCTTCACAGTGGATTCCCAGCTTCAGAGAAGAACTCTAGGATTAGACGAAAGTGTTCGAAGCTATTTGTGTGCAGTGGATTGAAAGGGTTTTGGGTGGCGGTTTAGTATTTGTAGAAATGGACTGTTGTCAACGATTTATGATTTGTGGTGACTAAAACGGAAGTGGCTGCATTTTGCTTTAAGGGATGAAGTGAGGCAATTAGGGTTTTACAGAAACGAAGCTACCCCATTAGGTAGAGGGAAGCTCTTCCGAGAGATGAGAGGTATGTAAACATGCTTGTTCTGATTAAGTTGTGAATATTATTCTTTTCATTGTAGCGTTTAAAAGTGAATATTAAGTGAAGTTTATTCAATTAATAATGAAGTTATCCTTCAAATGATCTTGAATTGGACGGAGAAGTAATGGACTTATTCACGTAAGCAACAAAAGTTATGCTTCAAATTATAAGCATTATTTACGTAACAAGATACATTTTTCTTTTTACCTTCATTTCAAATCAAATGGAAAATTTATATATCCAAAGATTACTTTATTTTAATTACATTTTAAAAAAAAAAATATTACATCCATTGGATAAGTCGAAAGAAAGAAATACTCAAAAATGATGATATAAATTTATTTTAATATATTTTACCCTCATGTTTATCTACTTCATTGGTAAAAGACATATAAATATACTTTTTTTTTTATCTTTTCTTATTTTATAAATTTATTTTTGTAAGTGACAAACAATTGAAGATGACAAATCACTGAACTAGCATTAATCGTCGAACATAACCATTTGTCATAATTATGCCACGTGGTAATCATAGAAGGCAAATTAAGTATTGTGTAGCGAGCGTAAGAACAAATATTTTCTAACCACTAGGGGTAGCCCTATCTTTTTAGGTGAGCCGGGGGTGGGGACGTTTAGTTTTAAGTGTAGGGTTTGACTCCCACACTTACAAAGAGGCAAGTCAAAAATCTGAAAGTGAGTTGAGAATTAGAGTAGAACAAGAAAAAAAAAATCTCGATACTTTAATATTATGTATATAAATAGATAAACATACCCACATGCCATGGACTATTCCAACAACCGCACTAATTTTATCGCCATTAAATTATGTGCTAGTGGCGGCAACGGATAAGCGCAAGCAATAAACAAACATGGTTGCTCGAATAGTTTACCCTTTACACGAAATGGTCGTCCTCATCATCATCATCATCATCATCAAGAAGACGCGAATGCATCTTTTATTCCAATACATGGATAAAAAGGAGAAAGAAAATGCTTTCTATCTCGCTTCAAGGCCTGCTCGCTGCTTCTGGAGAGATCTAGGAAGAACTCTCGCTTCTGTTGGGCTTGGTCGAAACATAGTCCTGAGGGAGGTGATCAGAACAGAAAGTTTCACTGAAAAGCTACGAAGGAATTCGGAAGGATCGTACGAAAGATGGCAAAAAGAATCACAGTGATGAATTACCTGGTGAAATGCATAGCTAGGGACCCAATCGTTTGTCGCCGGATTGCTTCGGATTGCCGGCTTGCGATCCCGGCCGTTCGCGAAACCGTCGCTTTCGCACCGAATGTCGTACCCACCGGTTTGGCCGCCTTCTTCGAGAGCCCTGATGAACCCACTTCCCGTCTGACTCATCAAAAAACGAACCTCTGTCAATCTCAAACGCCAAGCACCTGAGAAGTAAAAAGGAAGCTCGGAAGAAAAACATGGAACGTGGGATCGGTCGAGCGATCGTTAATCACCGCGTGATGCTGTTTGTCGATCGATTCCAGCTCTTTGTAATACTGGGTCTCCACGAACTCAACCTGCACGTCCATGGAACCCGGTCCCGGAGCGAACAGGCCCTGAAAATATGTACACGAAGCCATTCAACTCTGACCACTCTCGAGTCTCGATCAGGATCAGCAGATGCAAACACAAAAAGTTCGTGGATTCATTATTACCTCTGGAGACTGGGACTGGAGAGATCTGAACTTGTCGAGCTCGGGAATGTCGTGCTCGAAGCTGCCGGAAGAGTCGATGGGGGACGATGACGAATCGGGTTCGCTGCGGCTGGGCTTGAGAGGGCGCTTCGGGGCCAGGGAATCGAACTGGGCTCGGACCTGATCGGCGATCTTGAGCTGCTCCTCCGGGTCCGGCACCTCGTCGCTGCGGCTCGGCTTCGTCACCATCGTCCACTGACCCACCATGGTTTTTCTTCGGAGCTTGCCGGTTGCTTCTCTTTCTTTTGCTTTCCTGAGGATTTTGGGGTCTAAAGTTCTAAGTGTGTCTAGGGGCGTGCCTATTTGAAAACCAGGGGCCACCTTGAAACCGCTTCATTGGACTTCGAAGCGAATCTTTCTTTGACAAAGATGAAAGAAAAACAAAAGTAAAGAAAAGAAAAACAAAAAAAAAAGAGAGAGAAAGAAGAAAGAAAAAGAAAAATAAAGAAAAAAGCCCTTGGACGAAAACACCTTTGGCTGCAAATAAGATTTGACCGGCCGGTGAATTCAATTTCCTTTTTGAAATTAAGTTGGCCACTTAAGATCCTTATTTGAGATAATATCCGCTTTTGATCTTTTTTTGAAAAAAAAAAAGGTCCCGTTTGAGACTCTTATTTGAAATTTTCTTCATTTTTTATGAATGAATTCTTATAAGCCTAGTGTGTCACATCCTGTAAACAATGTGCGATCCACATGGGATCCATCAGAATCAAAGGTGTGATGCATTACGTTTACATGTAACGGAACACCAAACAATTTTTCATGATGGTGGGTCCGATTTTGTACCCTAAAACTGATTATGAGCAAGGCAGAGCAATGCAAGAAAGCTTGGATAGTGGAATAACACCGCAAGTCGAAATTTCAACCTTTTCAGTGTGGGTCAAGTTAGGCCTATTGATAGAATTTGTCTTGGAAAGTTAGGCCCGATCTATTCGGGCCAAGTTGATAGTGTAAAATTAGGTGATCACGATGAGATGTGAGAGACATGATGCAAGCATATCTTCTCATTTTTCATTAAACACCTTATTAGTTCTCATGCCCTCGCCATATCTATTCGCTTTGCAATATCTATTCGCTTTGCAATTGCTTTTGGCTCTCATTTTTACATTAAAATATGATAATATTGGATAAATATCGATGTTGCGAATGAGATATGCAAATAACATAATGAAACAATCTATTTCTTTTTTACGCACTGTGAATACTGCCAAAATATCATTACACTTCCTAAGTTTTTAATCTTAGCGACCTTGAAATGATATCTACAAAAAGTTGGTTGGTGTGTAAAAAGAAGATGCCCTACAATTCGAGGTGAAAGCGAGGAAAAGATATATGTGTCTGTATTTGTGTTTGTAAGACGTAATCAGCAAGTACAAAATTCGGGAAAGAAAAATGAAAGACTTGATTTTTATGAATTTCCATCTTGAGTGTTGGTAGTTTATTCGTTCTGGAAACTTAGAAGTTTATTAGTAATGGAGAAGCAGTTTTTTTTTTTTGTCAAGAGAAGAAGAAGCAGTTGGGAGGTTGTTTTTTACGTAATATCACGAAAAATCTCAAACTGGTACACATGTAATAAATTTACCAAAAACTAATTTTTTGACCACAAAAAACTCTAAATCGGTACACCTGTGACAAATTTACCTTCCATTAAATTGGATTAATACCACGAAAAATCACAAACTGATAAACCTATGACAAAAGGAGAGGTAAAACTCCAAACTGGTACACCTGTTAATAGTTGCGTGCCATTCAACTTAGCAATTTGACGATAAAATTTAACAGAAACTAACGGAGGATAAATTTGTTATAAGTGTATCAGTTTGGATTATATATGCGAAATGAAATCTAGATATATGTAACCTACAATGCCTCTAGTTTAAAAGTGTAGAGGGGACGTAACAAGAAAAATGGATATAGGTTTGTACAAACTGTATGTTTTATTTGGCATTGAATTTCGCCGTTATTGGTGAATTTGATTCTTGAGATTTTTGAAAATGGATGGTGGGCTTTTAAGTAAATATTTAGGTATCAACAGTTACCTTTCTTTAAATGAGATCTTAATCTTTCAAAGAATAAGACCTTAGTCTTACCAGCAAAACATACGATGGAACACGAGTATGGACTATTGACACTTGACTTTCACTTGCAATTCAACATGCATTTTTTTTTAAAGAAAATCATCTTAGGGATCTAATTAGCCGATAATGACAAAATTTGACCCCTGACCAAAAACGGTCACCTTTTAACCATGCATCCATTTTTGTCACTACATCCCTTCTTCCCGTCGGAACTAGAAGCATTTTAGTTCCTTAGTTTATTGGTTTCATTCCATATAGGTCATTCATGCATTCCATGAAAATTAAAAATTGAATTCTACGTTAAACGGTAGGATTCGACCTTTGACCCTATGCCAATCCGGAAACATCTGCATTTAGGAACTAGGCACCGCTTCTAAAAACAACCAAATATCCATACATTCCTACGCCTCCCTGCAAAACAAATTCCAGCATTTATAACTTCCAACCTACATCCAACATTTAACACATTTTTCAGCGGACATACCTTATTTTACAACGTGATTTTGATCCACTACCTACAATAAAACACGTTAGTTGACAAATAATTAAGTGTTGACACCTAAATTTTGACTAATCATTTAATGATTAATTCAATAGAAAATGAGGGATTAAATTTTAACCCATAAATAAAAATATTAAAATTGCATGGCATTTAATTTAGGTTCATATAGGTTAATTGCATTCTACATTGGACTGGCGAGGAAAGCTGAAAATTCATCGCGCAAATCGAGGTCGAGCGCCGAACAAAGCTCGACTCACTCAGAAAATGGGGGCCAAAGTTCACAAGTCTAAAAGGCCTTGGTTATTTTAATTTGAGCTTAAGTCAACTCATTGTGCTCAATTAGAGAAAAAACCCAAATTAATTCAGCCCATTGGAAGTTAAAATTAGATAATAAAGCCTAAGTCAAAGCCCACTAGGATTAGAAAAGTCTGGTCAATTAACCTAGGTATGTGATATAAATATATGGTTATGCCTCATAATTTAGGGGAGGCTCTCATAATTTCCGCTAGTCCCCCTCCTGGCCAAGTCTTCCCCGGCCGTGGCTCCCGCCCCATTGCGCCTTTGGCCGCGTCGCCATGCCTCGTTCACAGCCAGACTTGTGACCGCGAGACGATGCTCCTACCATGCCGATGACATCCGTGAGTTGCCACTGCTGTGCCCAGACCCGATGCTGCCGCTTCCACCCAGCACCGACGTGAGCCGCTGCTGATTCGAGCCCGACCAGCGCTCCCGTTGCTGCTGCCGATCCATCGCCCGTTCCCTCGTCGCTGCGCTGGACCACCGCTTGACCAACGTTCAGCACACGATAGAAGGAACCGAGGATAGAAAGATCCACTCACAAAGGCCACACAATGGAGAGACACGGCCACATTGAGAAAGGAGAATTGTAGAATTCGGCCATAATACACTGACTACACGAAGAAGGCGCTCCCAGGAAGACACGTAACATTTATCAATTCAGGCATTCAAAGAAGACTTGGGCAAATTGCTCTGTCTCCTCTGCGAGGACACCACTTTCACGAAGCAGGGAGAGGAAAAGAAAAAAAGTTACACTTTTTCTTTTACCGCGCATCCCGGATTTTCGAGAAACTACATTCTGGCCGCAAACAGCGACTGCGAAGTCCAGCCGTGCCTCCGCTTGGCCCGCCAAACCGACGCCGCTGCTGCCGCCGCCTGAACTCGCGCTGCTGCTGCTCCTGGTCCATCGTTGCTGTACCGACGCCGCTGTTGCCGTGGTGCCCATGAGCCCGGAGCCTATCCAAGCCACCGCGACTACCGTCGATCGCCCGCCGCCGGCCGTCCCGCAATCCGAAGTCCCGATCTGAACCGAATTCAAACTTGGAAGTTATCCGTGAAATTAGGTAAGATTATTATCCGAATATTTCTTTTAAATATTTAATTTCCTAGTTTTCGGATAATTTAGATTATTTCATGGATATTCTTTGGTGGTTTGCTAGATATCTTAGGATAATGGTTGTGATATCTGCAAATATCCTAAGATACTTCGAATTAGGAATTTTGTCTAATTTAACAACGTACCTGGGCGACTATCTAACCTTAACCCTACAGTACGATACGCGGCAGTACGGATTAATTGTTATCTTATCCATAACCACTTGGATATGACAATGGATCTTATCTGCTTTCCAAATCAAACAATCGGCTTTGGATCGATATATATAACCCTATAGATATGACCGTTAGCTCGATTCCCTTTCCTAATTCAAACACGATAAGAAAAATCTTGCAAATCGCGTGGATGGTTGGTCTTTGATTGTTATCTTGTGTATGATTTATTTTCCTTTTAAATAAAGAAAATCCAAAAATATGTTAGTTAGGATTTAAATTAGTAATTTTGCATGTTTAGGGAATCCTCAATGTGTCTAAAAGATCAGATAATTATCTGATTTAAATTGGGATTTAGGATAGTTTATTTCCTAGTTTAAATTAGAGATTGTTCTAGTCTTAATAGATTATCTAGGACATTTAATTATTTGGAATTTTCATCAAAAAATACCAAAAAAGAAGTTGTTCTAGAATAAATAAAGCTACTTATTCTAAGGTAGATCGCATGTTAATTTAGGCATTTTATTTATTCCGAATTTCATTGGAAAAATACCAAAAATAAATCATTTGCCCATCACTAGAAATAGGCCATATTGCCACATGACATATAGTCCGCATGTTAGGATTCGTTAATCGCATGTCATAATTTGCACGTCATGGCACGTAGGTTAGTTTTCATCTTAATAAAGAGAAAACCCTAAAGAACATATTGAGTGGTTTCCTTTGTTAATTAGAAATCATATTAGGACTGTCCGTATGATATTCTAGCTAACAATACAGATGCTTTCGTTACTTTAAGGTACGTTATTCTCCTAATCTAACAATTTATTTACTGCTTTCCTTTTTTGGTGTTAAATTGGTAAATTGCGCACCCTTATAGTTACCCCACATGGTAGTATCTAGGTAATAAAATGGATTCAGACTATCTGCTTAAACATTTTTTGAAAAGAAAAGGTATCGAAAGGGCGTTAGACTATATTGAGCATAATCAAGTCCCCGAGCTTAGAATCTCTGGTTCGTAAAAATAAAACATATCTCCCTATATTTTATTTAGGTTTCTAATCGACCCACTGCAAATAGAGTAGTGGCGATTCCAAGCATGAAAACATTTGCATATTAAGAACTTTAATCCTAAGTCGCGAATTGATAGGGCTTGGGAGAGCCCGAGTTAGACTTAGACTTAATAATTCATTAGTCGAACCCCTAGATGGTGCACCCGTGAGAGATTTAGGTCGCACATCAAGTCTATACTAGGCCTACGTTCTCTGATGTTAGTAACTTGTCCTAAGGAGACGCCAAACTGTCAGCCGCCCTCCCCTAGGGTTTTAGGGGGAGTGGGTTTAAATGTAATGTTGTGTGGGAACAAACGGTCTATTCGAGGTGCTCGCCCTTGTCCACCATGGTTTCTCCCAAATCTTATATCGCATGGCATTGGGAAAATTCGATTGATTTTCATTAAACAATAAAGTCTTATCCTATTTGGGAGCTAACACTAGCCTATTGGGTCCAGTTATAAGCTCGGTAGAACATGGGAGGTCATTCTACTTTTCACTAACTAGAGATTTTAAAATAGGGACTTGGTACCTACACTTGAATCAAACCATATAAATCTCTAGCATCCTTATTATTCCTCATTTATTTCTCTAAAGATTTCACATTGATTTAAATTGTGAAATCCTGTCAGTGTCCGCATCGATTTTACAACGCAAACCTCGAGTTAACCAAATTTATCAAAATCATTTAGAGAAAATAACAATATGATGAGCATGAAAGAATATTAAAATATTAAAAAAACACATTTATCTAACAGTTTAAACGTTTAGAACCGTTGATAATAAGAGATCATTTGCCTCTCCAATTAAATATGTTCATGCTTGTTGACACCTAAATTTCGGCACATCATTTAGTGGTTAATTGCATAGAAAATTAGGGATTAAATTTTAACCCCTGAACAAAAATATTACAAATCGCATAGCATAAAGTTTAGGTTCATATAGATTAACTGCATTTCGCATCGGATCGGCGGTGGTAAACGAGCTTAAAATTCATCACATAAATCGAGCTCGGGCACCGAACGAGACTCGGCTCACTCGGAAAGCATGGGCCGAAAATCACACGCAAAAGGGCTTTATTGTCTTAATTTGAGCTTAAATTAGCCCATTATGCTTAATTAAAGAAAAGCCCAAATTAATTCAGCCCACTTAGAATTAAATTAAAGCCTAAACCTAAGCCCATTAGGACTAGAAAGCCCAGCTAATTGACCTAGGTTTACATTATAAATATATGTTTATGTCTCATAATCTGGGGGGGGGGGGGACTCTGACAATTTCAGAAAGGAGGAAGCCACACAATTGACATTCACGGCCTAGACCTGTTAAACGGGTGGGTCGGGCCAGGTTTGGGTCGGGTCATAAATGGTCCGACCCAAATTGACCCATTAACCCGTTTATGACCCATTTATTCATAGTGTAAATATCTCGACCCATACCCGACCCGACTCATACCCAATCCATACCCGACCCGACCCATATTGCTAAAACACTTTTATATTTAACCTAATCTAGGAATACTTGTTTCTTATGATTTTTTTAAAAATTATACTGCTAAAACATTTTATACAATATAAAGCTAGTGAAAAAATTTTATAATTTTTTTAAAAATTGAGGTTCTGTTTGTTTTACGAAAAATGCGACATTTCTAAAAAATATTTTCCATAAAGTCATTATCCAAGAAAATAAAAAAAATTAATATTTTTTTATTTTTTAAATCGAATTTTTAATTATTTTTTATTTTTATTTCTTTTTTTTCCTTTATTTTTAGCTCGACCTCGCCGGATCTGGCGAGGTGGAGCCTCGCCGGATCTGGCGAGGTGGAGCCTCGCCAGAGGCCGGTGAGACTCGAGCTCGCCGACCTCGGGCGAACTCGAGTCCCGTCAGATCGATGAGGCTGGAGCCTTGAGGTCGCCGGAATCGGGCGAGCTCGAGCTTCGCCGGCCTCCGGCAAGGTCGTCCCGCCCCGATGGCCGGTCGCCGTGGCCGACCACCGGCCGGAATAAAAAAAAAGAAAAAGAAAGAAGAGAAAAGAAAAAAGAAAAAATAAAAGAAAAAGAGAAAAAAAATAATTAAATTTCTATTTTTTTTAAACATTTTTGTAAAGAGGGAGAGAGTGTGTGGATGGATCTAGTAGGTGGGTTAGACATGGGTTCCAAACTCAACCCATTTAGACCCATTTATCTTTAAGCTTTAAAATTTAAAACTCATTTAAGGTTGACTCTTTAAAATTAAAGTGACCCATATATGACGCATTTATTTTTAAATGGGTCATCTATGGGTTTAAAACCCATTTTGACACATCTAACGGCCATAGAGAGACAGCCACCGTTGAGAGAGAAAAAGTGAGAAAAAGCTACAAGGAGGAAACCTCTCTTTCACGATCGTCCCTGACGAACGTGGCTGTGCTGCTTTGCCTCTTACCTTGCCGTTGCGCCTCCCAATTCCCAGCGAAGTGGACAAGCTTGGCCAAAATTCAGCAAGCATCCGAGTCATTACAGTTCTCTGCTCCCTGTTGCCACTTCCAGTGCTGATCGACGAAGCCACGTGATTGCTTGCTCTCGGCCCAATCCACGATCTTTGTTCTTGTCTTGCCTTGCTGACGACTTCATCCGACGTCTTTACACGACCCGGACTGTTTTTGCCATTGAGCTATCTTCCTCACGGTGGGCTGCAATAACACCAGTTTTTTCTTTAGACGATTCCCTCGAGGTTTGTTGCGAACTTTCAGCTTGATACACACGGAGTGCCTCGACGCTAGCCGCTCCTGCGGTCGCCGTTCCGTGCCGGAGCCAACCCCGACGCCGGCCCTTCCTGCGGTTGCGTTCCGTGCGAGGCCCGCCCCACCACAACGCCAACATCCTCCGAAGTTGCTGCCATCATCGACGTTGGTCGCCCTCCCGTGGTGAGCTGCTGCCTGTTCGCGACTTCCGAAGATCGCTGCATTCGTTGCTATCGTCTACCACCGCAAGCCGCTGCCACTCCCGACGTCGCGCCGCCGCTCCCGACGCCCCGCCGGTCGCAATCCCGATCCGCTACAAATTCAAATTAGGAAAGAAATCTGCAAATCAGGTAATTATCTTATCCTGATTTGGTTTGAATATTTTGTTGCCTAATTCGTGCTTATTGATATCTAATTTTGCATATTTGGATAATAAGCATTATTCCAATTAGGATTTTATTTCCTTTTTTGAAATCTTGGATATCTATTACTTTTCAAATTTTGATAGAATTTAGAATTTTCAAAATCTTTTGAATATATCCAAGATATTTAAGATATCTAAATTTTTTTCAAGATGTGATCGATTAGGAAAATTTCCTAATCCGCAACCGTACACATGGAAATAAATCTATCTATCAGGCTTTAGATAAAGTTATTTCCATAGCAGGTATTTCGAATTTTAGGATCGATCTGTCAAGCTTCAGATCGAAAATTAATTCGAAAGATTTAGCGGTTATATTTTTTACTTGATTTTAATTTCGAATTTTGATAAAAAAAAATGCCAAAAATATTACTCTAGAATAGGTTAATTTCTTTAGTTTAAAATTGCATGTTTAGATAATTGGCATTTTTAATTCCGAATTTCATTAAAGAAAAAAATACAAAAAAATAATATGTCTGTCATTAGAAATAGGTCACGTCGTCGCATGACATATAGTTTGCATGTTAGGTTGCATTAATCGCATGTCAATTTTTTGCACGCCATTACATATAGGTTAGCTTTCATTTAAATAAATAAAAAAAAAAAAAAAAAAATTCTGCACCTTTGAACTCTAAGTCAAGATATATCAAAATTGTCAAATTAAGTATTTTTCTTGAAATTGGTACAGAAAGGGCGTTAGGGAATCTAGCGTAACCAAGTCCCCGAATCCGTAATTTCTGGTTTGCAGAAATAAAATAGTACTCCCGCTATTTTATTTAGGTTTCTAATCAACCTACCTTAAATGATTAGTGGCGACTCCCATTGAAAATATTTGCATGCTCATAATTGGACCTAAGTTGCGAATTGGTAGAGTTTGGGAGAACTCGAGCTAGGTTAGTTAATTTAATTGATCTAGTAATTCATTAGCCTAAGATCGGAAAACCCGATTTTTTTAGGTCGCGACAATGCTTAATATTAGTAAAAAAGATCAGACTAACCGTATTTAAGGTCTCCAACTAAGGGGCGTGCAATCTCTCACTTCCCATATATCACGATCCAATGTTGTCCTCTCTTGTAGAATAAACAATTATATGCTTATACATTACGACAACAACTATCATGAACCAAATGCTTCAACAAGATGCAATATAAGACGATGGGTAACGTGCACACTTCTTTCTCAGATAAATAGAACGCACATCTGAAAACAACTCGGGAACTTCGACCAAAAAAAAAAACAACTCGGGAGCACTTTAATATATTTACTGCAATATGAAACTCATCTGGCTTCATCAATCGTCGTCTGATATAAAACTCCACTGGTGGACATCGCTGAGCTATCCGCCCTTTCTGCGGCCACACCCTCTTCCTCGACCGTGTCTTCACTAAATGATTGGAGCTTCCTCGTTCGAAAGAGTCAATATCGACGAACCGCCGGTCACGCTGTAGTCATACATCTCTCTTTTCACCGCAGTTTGCTGAAGCTGGAAGGCGTATTCCAAGTCCCAGAGCACATCCCCCATGCTGGGCCTCTCTTCGTCCTCTTCTTGCAAGCATTTCTCAGCAACCTCCCCATATTTCCTCAGCGAGTTCGGATTGATTTGACCAACAAGAAAAGGGTCCACTATTTGCTCGATGGCTCCGTTCTGGATACATGTAATGCCCCATTCGGCCAAGTTCGCCCAGTCTCTAGGAAGCGAAGGGTCAATAGCAGGCCTTGCGCATAGCACCTCAAGAAGAACCACTCCGAATGAGTACACATCTGATTTTTTCGTCAGCTTTTGGGTCTTAAAGTACTCTGGATCGAGGTATCCAAAGGTGCCCTTGACCGCCGTACTCACATGGGTTTGGCTTCGATCGAGAGGCCCCGACTTGGACAGACCAAAGTCAGCAACCTTTGCAACATAATTCTCGTCAAGCAAAACGTTGGTGGACTTGATGTCCCGATGAATAATTCCTCCAGCTGCGCCTCTGTGGAGGTAGTCCAAGCCCTGGGCTGCTCCAATGCAAATCTCGAGCCTCTGCTTCCATGGTAAGGTTGGGAAATCGGAATTGTACAGGTGATCTCTTAAGCTCCCCTTCTCCATAAACTCATAAACAAGTATCATCTCAGACTGTTCAGCACAATACCCAATTAGGGAGACGAGGTGGCGATGGCGGATTTGGGACAAAACGGTGATCTCTGTTTGGAACTCGGAGAAGCCTTGTCCCGACCCCGGCTTGCCCTGTTTCGCAGCAACTTTAGTGCCGTCCCTGAGAGTTCCTCTGTAGACATTGCCGAATCCACCCTTGCCAATCAAAAGTTTGCCATCGAAGTTGTTGGTAGCGAAATGGATTTCAGCTAGGGGTATTTTCAGTCCCAGGTGAAAATTAGGGACAGCGGAGCCGTGGGTAGTTAGCTCAGTAAGTTTACTGTGAGAACTGGTTCTCTTTGGCTTTCTATACTTGCATACGAAGATTGCTGCAGATACAAAAATGCGGAGAAGCACGATGCTTCCAGAAACTAGCCCAATTATGAGGCCGACCTGATCGCCTTCTGAGGGCATAAGATCCGTGTCCCACGACCCTATCATCTCCATTATCTCCAGGCCATTGAGATAGGCCTGCTGATACATTGAGGCATTAAGGAGGCCTATGCTGATTTTCACTAGCCCTGAGCTGCCCGGTTTAACCAGAAAATCATAATGAAAAGGAACTGCGCTCTGACGAAACCCGTTTTTACCATATGGGTCGATAAACTCAGTGAAATTCTCATAAGAATAGAGATTGAAGTACACCGTGTTGAGAGCCGGGCTAATGAAGTCACAGAAATGAGCCCGGACCAGGTGCCGGGCTTTCGCATTCACCTTGAAACCCCAGGTGGTGTTAGTATGAAAACATAAATTCACAAACATAATACAAAATCTTATATACCGTAAACCTTGGCGGAAATTCCAATGTAGTCCTTTCGACCGGTGCGAGATCGCTAACGTAGCGGTCCAGTGGCACGATCAATAATTTGAAGTGAACAATTATAGACAAAACGGCATCGGTTTGCTTAATTTTTTTGAATTTCCAAGATTTGTTTCTTCTTTTTCTTTCTTTTCTTCCTTTTACTGTTCATTTTCTTCTGGATGAACTTCCATCTTCATCATGTTGTTGTTCGGCCTAGGGAAAGTGTAACGTAGCTTCAAATTATTATCCCCGTCGTCATCTCATCTCCAGTGAAATCGGGATCCGCCTGCAGAAGAAATAGGAAACAATTGTTAAAAGCGCCGGTGTTGTACATGGAAATGCCCTAGATTGGTCGAAGCTTTTTTGAGACACCGAGCAGCGAGATCCCGTGCTTATGCGGCGGAGACTTCCATTGCCAAATTACATGCCTCCTCTTGAAATAATCTTCTACCATATGTTCTCCATAGTGGTTGTCGTTGATGCTTCTCCGCCACGAGCTCTCAGCCTCTAAGGGTTTTCTGGCGGCCTCGGCATTGAGCGGAAAATTCAATAGGCAAAGTCAAGTGTACATGGCGACATCAGCCTTGAGAACGGAATTGTCGCTGCGGGACTTTAGGGCATAATGATAGTCGTCGTCATCCTCGGCGCCTCTCCGCCAAATGTCGAAGCTCGAGTTCAAAGGCCACTCATTGCTCGTGCCACCGCACATTAGGGGCGGGGCGCTCTTCGGGGGGGCTTGTATGGATGGAAAGATCAGGGAAGTAGCTCTCTTCTTCCATTTGGACATCAACTTAGAGCTCACATAAAAAGATCAAAGTTTGAGCTAGGAATTTTTTTTGCTTACTTCTTATCTTTTCAAGAAAAATTATAGGGGTCACTTTGTGCTCTCCCAAAGGCTGAAATCTAGCGGTAGAAAAGGAGAGGAAGTTGTTTGTGCTCTTAATTTTTGAAAAGCTGGGTTTCTTTTCCTTGAGATGACCTCGACGGACAATAAACCGAAGATCATCTGAAAGTTTGTCCGGAAGAACATGAACAGCAACAAGGAAAGAAAAGAATAAAACAAAAAAATCTGGAAAAATCACAAAATTAAGCAAAACGATGGTATTTTGTCTAAAATTGTCCACATAAGATTGACGGTCGTGCCATGCAGGATGGCGGATGATAATTGGACCATCACGTTAGTAATTTTAGGCGATAATTAGCTGGACAAATTATATTTGAATTTAACACAAAGGTTTAGGTTTACATTAGATCAATTGAAAGGTATAAAACTACATTAGGTTACCGAAAGAGCAATTTCCCTCATAAATGCATTTAAACAATAGAAACTTTTGTCTACTAACTAATATAGCAAAAATATTAAATCATGTAATTATGTTAAGATAAAAAAAATATTCCTTAACTACAAACGGGTAACAACTCAATAATTAAATAATAAAGAGAGATAAGGAGGAGGAGGGAGGGACAATAAATTAGTGTATAGACGTTTGGCCACTTTTGCGGATAAAACACCAAAAGAATTATTGCAGTAATGATAGGCCAATTTTAATCATCAATGATTTTAAAAGACATATTTAGTTTCCGTTTGTTTGAAAGAAAACTGTTTTAGTGATATTATTTTCTAACTTTTCGGTATTCGGATGATGAAAAACATTTTTCATGAACCGAAAACAATAACCTAAAATTAAGGGAAAACAGCTTCTTTTTTTGGCAAGAAGGAAATAATTTGTCCTAAACCATCAGACAAATGAAAATTAATCATAATGATTTCCATAGAAAATATTCTCCTCCTTTATTATGAAATTTTAAGTGAAACAAACGCACTTTTAGAGCAATGCCTAAAAAAATACTTTATCATGTCGCTAATCAATGTATTAAACACTAAACACGATGAATGACTAAAAATCACTATGAAACCAAAGACACTTTTCGTCGGCACCAAACTCACTAGTGCTTTATCCTAAAAGATTGAACAAGTTACAAGAGCAATATCATAAGCTTAACAGGGGGTTTTCTATGATGCGAAGCTTCTTTTACTTGATCCTGCCTCTTAGACATGGCCATGGTTCGGAACTGGCGGTTCCGGTTAGTGGCCATGTATGAACCGGAACCGGCGGTTCCGGCCCGGTTCGGAACCGGCCAGTAAAAATTAAAAAAAAAATTTATGAAAAAAAAATAATGAATTATCAAATTATGAAATAATGAATTATTCAATATAAAATATAATCAAAATGTACATTGTAATCAAATTTAGGGAAAAAAAGAGAGAAAGAATGAATTTTTTTTTGGAACCGGGCCCGGAACTGCCGGTTCCGAACCGCGGGCCCGATCAACAGGCCGGTCTCGGGTTTGACCCGGGCCGGTTCCGAGTCGAAATCGGCTCGTGGCCATGTCTACTGTCTCTAACTCGTTCAGGAAAAAGAAATAGATTTTTCTATTTCTAGCCAGAAATAGGGTCGAGGAAAAGAAATGTTGTCATTCGCGCCCTAAGTTTCCATTAATTTTTAATTTTAATCGGTCAATTTATGTTAACATGGGTCGATGAATTTATTGATATGGATGTTGGAATATACTAGTGATGTTATAATTCGCTTAAAACTATTATGTGGTTCTAAATAGGCACCACATAAGTTAATATGAAAACTAAAAAGAACAATTAATTGAGAGAGAGAAAGAGCTCATAAAGAACACGTAATGCAATGCCCGTGACAAAGCCAATGACAACGGAGATTTGTTGCTTATGGCTTATGGGAGTGATTTGATTAGTGACAAGTGATTTCAACGCGAGTGCCCTGGTTATTCAACCTTGAAGTTTGCGACCATGGCCTCTTGAGCTTGAAGCTTGTGGCCATCATGTCCATATATAACTTTGCAACTCGCAGCCATAACCACTCAAGCTTGAGATATGGGCTTGCAGTTACTATAGCCAATCAAGCTTTGGTCCCTCGGACGACGAAGCTCAAGCAGCCATGGCCATAAGATCTAAAGCTCATATACCGCGATCTCGCAGGCGTCATCGGTGGGCTCGAGCATTCGAGTTCTGGCTAGGGCGCGGAAGGTGGTCCTCAACAGTATATCAAATTGCTGGTCGAGTCAAAGAGAAACTCCATATTTGGAGGAGACAGAAAAAAATCCTAGTAAAAAATATTTAACAACCTTAACGTCACATCAGCGAAATTGGGAATCACCAATGACATTATTGTCTATTTTCTGTACAGGAGCTATGATTTTTCAACCTTAGACTTCTGTGGGACCGTCTCCTCCGTCTGCTATCGTCTCCCAAGATCAAAAGGACATGCATCTCTTGTCCGGTCTCTCAAATTTCAATATCTTCCACTTTCTCCGTCTCGTGTGCTCTGTCCACTTGCTGAAAGCTGAGTCGGATCAACAGGGACAAGATCGTCCCTCAGCATCGTGACCAAAAGGGTGCCCGTTTGGGAGCCAAAGCCGTCTTTGCAGAAGCAAATTCATCCCCTTCACACCTAAATGAGCCACTCATCTCCAGCTGAGAATCTTCTTCCTCCCCAGCTTCCAATGCCTGATAGTCAATCTCAAGTCAACACAACTTGATCAAAATTCACAGACCAATCTCTCTCTCTCTCTCTCTCTCCCTCCTGAAGCAGCTATTCAAAGCCATTTCTTGAAGCAGAGTCTCCTGGTTCCATGGCAAAGCTTCACATCCATGGAGTCCACGCCCCTGGCCTCCTTCTCTTCTGTGTCTCTCTTCAGTACCCACTTCTTCTTCTCACTCTTTCCTCAGCCTACACCACCCAGACCAAGCACTTCATCAATTGTGGATCAAGCAACACCGAACAGTATACCAACAGGGACTTTGTCGGGGACACGAGTTCTGATTCCGTCTCCTTCACAAAACAGAGTACCTCCACACTATCCAGCAGCCAATCATCGAGCGTCTCACCTATCTACGACACAGCAAGAATCTTCAGAAGCCCTTCGTCACAATACGTTCTTGATGGAATCGATAAAGGTACTCATATGGTGCGACTCCACTTTTTCCCTTTCGCTTCCACAAGCAATCTCTCCGCGGCTGTGTTCAATGTTTCTGTAAAGGGGCTCACACTTCTAAGCAATTTCCAAATTCCCAGCAGTACCAACTCTCCTGTAGTGGAGGAGTTCTTGCTTAGCATTAATAGTGCTAAATTTGTACTCTATTTTAGTCCCCAAGGGTCATCCTTTGCATTTATAAATGCCCTTGAAGCGTTCCTTGTGCCAGATAGAGTCATTCTTGATTCTGCTCCGAGTGTGGGCACTTCAGCGATCAATAGCAGCAACAATAGTGGAAATTCCTCCCAGGTCTCGCGAGCAGTTTATCGAATAAACGTCGGAGGCGATGAAGTAAATCCGGTTGATGATAGTTTGAGGAGAAGTTGGAATCCTGATGATAATTACATTCATGTCCCAAATGCTGCACAAAACAAATCTAAGTATGGTGCTGGTCTTAATTACCAGGATGGTCAAGACCAATACTTAGCATCAGAACGGGTATACTTGACTGCTAGAGTGATGAATGTGAATTTTACGAATGGGGAATTATACCCCAACACCACCTGGAGTTTCAAGGTGAGTGCAAACGCCTGGCACTTGGTCCGGGCTCATTTCTGCGACTTCATTAGCCTTTCTCTCAACACGGTGTTCTTCAATCTCTATGTTAATGGGAATTTCACTGAGTACATTGACCCATATGGTACAAAGGGGATAGATAAGTTTGTGGTTCCTTTTCATTATGATTTTGTTGTTCAACCGGGCAACTCAGGGCTAGTGAACATCAGCATAGGCCTCCTTAGTGCCTCTGACATATCTTCTCGGCAAGCCTATCTCAATGGCCTGGAGATAATGGAGATAATTGGGTCGTGGGAGTCGGATTTTGTGCCCGCAGGGGGCGATAACCAGAATAAGCACGTGAGGCTCATAATTGGGCTAGTTTCTGGAAGCATCGTGCTTCTCTGCATATGTGTTTCTGCTGCGATCTTCATATGCAAGTATAGAAAGCCAAAGAGAACCGAAATTTCGGCTTCGTCGCGGTTGCCTGCATTCGGAGGAGGCAGTTCTCACAGTAAACTGACTGATACCCATGGCTCTTCTGTCCCTAATTTTCATCTAGGGCTGAAAGTACCCCTTGCTGAAATCCATTTTGCTACCAACAACTTCGATGCCAAACTTTTGATTGGCAAGGGCGGATTCGGCAATGTCTATAGAGGAACTCTCAGGGACGGCACTAAAGTTGCCGTGAAACGGAGTGAGCTGGGGTCGGGACAAGGCTTCTCCGAGTTCCAAACAGAGATCACCGTTTTGTCCAAAATCCGCCATCGCCACCTTGTATCCTTGATTGGGTACTGCGCTGAACGGTCTGAGATGATACTTGTTTACGAGTTTATGGAGAAGGGGAGCTTAAGAGATCACCTGTACAATTCCGATTTCCCATACTTACCATGGAAGCAAAGGCTTGAGATCTGCATTGGAGCGGCCCGGGGCTTGAATTACCTCCACAAAGGTGCAACTGGAGGAATTATTCACCGTGACATCAAGCCCACCAACATTTTGCTTGACGAGAATTACGTTGCAAAGGTCGCTGACTTTGGTCTGTCCAAGTCGGGGCCGCTGGATCAAAGCCAAACACATGTGAGTACGGGGGTCAAGGGCACCTTCGGGTACCTCGATCCAGAGTACTTTAAGACCCAGCAGCTGACGGAAAAATCAGATGTGTACTCGTTTGGAGTGGTTCTTCTCGAGGTGCTATGCGCAAGGCCTGCTATCGACCCTTCGCTTCCTAGAGACCAGGCAAACTTGGCTGACTGGGGCATTACATGCATACAGAATGGAATCATTGAGCAAATAGTGGATCCTCTTCTTGCTGGTCAGATCAATCCTAACTCGCTGAGGAAATATGGGCAGGTTGCTGAGAAATGCGTGCAAGAAGAGGACGAAAAGAGGCCTAGCATGGGCGATGTCCTCTGGGACTTGGAATACGCCTTGCAGCTTCAGCAAACTGCGGTGAAAAGAGAGATGTACGACAACAGTGCGGCCGACGGTTCATCCATATTGACTCTTTCAAACGTGAGGAAGCTCCCATCATTTAGCACGGACACGGTCGAGGAAGAGGGTGTGGGCAAAGAAGGGGCGGATAGCTCAGAGATGTCCATGAGTGGAGTTTTTTCCCAGATGAAGATTGATGAAGCCAGATGAGTTTCATGTTGCAGTATACTTATTTAACGTGTTTCTGAGTAGTTTTCAGATTAGCATTCTATATATCTGAGAAAGAAGTGTGCATGTACCAACCGTCGTAAATTCCATCTTGTTGAAGCATCTGATTTAATGATAGTTGTTGCTGTTGTAATGTGTAAGCGTATTATTGTTTATTGTACAAGTGAGGGCAACATTTGACCGTGATAAATCCGAATGCGAGAAATATTGTACACCCCTTACTTGCAGACCTTAAATAAATACTTGTTTGACAGATTGCACCATGGATGTCGTGCTCTGTAATTGTTATCGGTAACGATGCTATATGGCTTTTATAATTATGTGCTATTATTGGAGATTGCACACGCCCTATTGTTATTTCTTTTAATGGATTTCAATAAATTTGGTTAGACTCGAGATTTCATATTCATCGATCGCTCAGAGCATGAGCTTCCTATATAATCCCAAAAAACTACTTTGCTGTTCTTCATCATTCACCGAAAATGTTTTGCTGCTGAATGGCTTTCGACTCAAATTTCAACCTGTTTGCAGTATAATTTGTGCTGTCTCTGCTTTCAAGGTGGATAAAGTCCTCTTTGTCCGGGTCGGCAATTTTTTTTATCTGGTCCTTTTTCAGCTTTTTCGTTTTCTTTGGAAGTAATGAGCTTTGTTGTCTTGGTTGCGTTTTACTCCTATCCAGGTCAGAGGAAATATTACCTCCTCCCATCACTTGATTTGTGCATTTTGTAGATGCGTAAATTGATCATTTCATATTTACGCAGAACAAGTAAATTATTTGTTGTTATACTTTATGAAATTTATTGGCAAATGTCTTTTGCAGAGAAACTTATACTGAGCTTGCTTCACTGAGTATTGCTCTATGGAGGAAAAACTTAGGATTGATTGTAGGTTCTTATGCTATTTTCTCCCTATTAAGATGTCTTATAGAGGTTTGACTTGAAGGGATTAGAGAAGAGTTCGTGAGGGATGACTCGACCCATTTCCTAGCCTTTTTTAGTGGGTTTGGTGTATATCCATGTCCTCCTCACATGTGTTAGTCCGTCATTGGCTTGTGCCCTCGTGACGTGTGGCAACTTATGTACCACCGATTTTCCTCACACATGGATTGCCACATTGCACCTTCTTGCTCGGCCCTCTTACTATAAACAGCCCATTAGTTTACTCATTTGGAAACTTTTGGCAGTTGGCCCTCGAAACTTTTGGGACTTCTGAATATTAGGATGCTCTTCCATCGACTTCAACATCTTCAGACTTTGGAGCTTCGGCAAATAATCATTGAGAAGCTCTCCACAAGAAGTGCTATAGTAGAAATTCTTCAATTCCACTTGGCATTCGAGTCTACTAGAATTGACCACTCCTCTCATGCCCTCTCTATCTCGTCCTGCAATGGTGTGATTTCTACCTAACGCTAATCCTTTTGCAATGCCAAGGGATCTCACGAGTAAACCACCTCAACAATTTTTTTTTGGTTAAGTCTTACACCGAGTGACTCTCACCCACCCATTTCAAAACACCAAATTCAAAACCAGTTTTTTTATGTCTCATCTTCCTCGCTCTCCCTTCCTCGCTCACACTGGCCTCACCCAACTCCAACTATAGCACACCTCAGCAGGCCTTGCCAATATGTCAGCCTTTCCACGTCGATGACGCAGCCGTCAAATTCGTACCCACTATTGCCAAGCCCTCTTTTCTCTCCTCCCTCCATTTCACCTGGTCGTCTCTCTGTCGTTGAGCAACCCCAGATCGGCTTAGATGTGCGATTGACGTTGGTGCGCGATCCTCCATGGTCAATGATCTTCGTTTCTGACCTTTCATGGAGTGATGGGTCCTAGCCGTGACGGGGGAATTTGGGTTGTTGTCATGGTGGTCGATAATTTGCTTGCAGTGGACCACTACATTAATGCCGGCAGGCGCGGAGAGGCCGAGTGCGAGAGATTTTGTGTGCATGACGGCGGGGTGGAGTGGTGTAGCGGCCATGGCCACGTCTCCCATTTACTCTCTCTCTCTCTCTCCACTGCATTATTGCTAATTTCAGGTTGCTTAAAGTTGGATGCAGCTAGTTGTACAATTATCACTGTTAAAATATTGCACATTGCTTGACCATGGGGTTCATATGTTCTTTATTTATGTATAATCTTTCTCCACATATCAGTTTAAGCTTTTGGGTTAAATTTTTTTAACATGGTGTCGGAGTTAGGTTCCCCTCTAATTTATTGCGTGTACCCCACCATTTGTCAAATTTCATATGTCACTCATAATCCTGCTTGCACGGAAGAGAGAGTGTTGAAATATTCCATGTCGCTTGACTTAGGGTTCATATGTATTTAATATGCACGTGGTCTCTACCTATTAGCTTAAACTTTTAGACTGGACTTTTTAATAGTTACGACCTCTGTTGCCGAGACACTCACACACATGATGCGAACTTTGTAGAGAGAGAGAGAGCGAGCGAGAGAGGTGATGGTGTTTCACTCAAAATGATGAAAATATCATTCCAGAATATGAACGGATTAATATGAATCGACAAAAGTTGTAAAATGTCCTTGTTGATTTTGGATTAGAAAGTAAATGATAAGAAATTTAAATATACGAAAACTGGAGGCTATCGCAGCCATCTATGTAAATTATGGAAAAGTAAATATTAAAGATACAGTTGCAAAAATGTTAAATTCTTCGAGTGTTTGGGGGGTCATTTACAAAGAGTACAATGTGACTATTTATAGCCTATAATCGACGATTACAAGTGGTAATTGAATTTGAAAAGATAACTTCATAGTCCAATTTTTAGAACAAATAAGTTCCTAATCCCATTTGCGGATATAAAAAGTTGGGCAAAAGGACACTATAAGTGCCATAAGTTGTGTATGGAGATCACTTTGGTGCCATAACTTTTTTTCGGATCACTTTGGTGTCAACTTTTTTGAAAAACGATCACTTTAGTATCAATCTGCGACATGGCCACCGGAAATCGACGTGGCTCTTTTTTATTAATTTCCGATCTTGACATGGCTCACCGGAAATCGACGTGGCTCGCCGGAAATCGACGTGGCTCTTTTTTTTTGGCCGAGTCACTAAAGTGATCTATTTTCCTCCGATTTGGCACCAAAGTGATTCGAAAAAAAGTTATGGCACCAAAGTGATCTCCGTACATAACTTATGGCACTTATAGTGTCCTTTTGCCTAAAAAGTTGCAACAACACTTATCCACATAAAGTTACAAAAGTCTATAATAGCATCATAAACATAACCACCCAGCGGTTACGTTTTTATGTTGATTGCCCGTTTGCGAGTTATCGATGCTCTTCACTAAACTTTACTAGGTTTTTTCATCGATGACTTCTGCTGTTCACTAACCTCTGCTATTATCAATTGAGTCTATTACTTATCAATTATTAACAAAAGTTGGTCATTTTTTTTTTTTGTGTCAATGTATGCCCCTTTTTAAGAGAATTGAATGATTTATTGATTCTTTTAAATTAGATAATCATGGTCATCGTATGCCCCCTTGTCATCGGCAAAGTTCATTTTTCCCCATCGAATTGTCTCTTGAATTGTTTTCTTAAAAACAATACAACTAATTGTGTTATGGCTCCTTGAATGCCACTTGCAATATTTTTTGTTTACTTTTACTGGGAATAATTTGGCATTCCATTAATTTTATCAGGCCATGGTTTAAGAGTAAATCGAAAATTTCGTCTAACTCGCTATTGTCGAACAAGTAAATTTGAGTGTCTTTAGCCTTCACCATTTATTTTATTCTAGCAAGCTTTAAGGAACAACAAACGTAAGGCTTGTCAAGTATAATTTTTTCCACACTTATTTCAATATTTTCATTATGGTCAAATTCATACTTTGACTCATAATATTCCATTAAAGCCACGTTTTGTGCCAAGTTTTCAGGTGGCCTTCTATCTCGGTCTTTAAGACGTTGCTCAAACTTGCACACTCTTGTTGCCAATTGAAATAAATCGACAAAGTCTTGGCCTTCGAATTTTTCTCTTAAATTGAATTTCAATCCATTGAAAGCTAAACTCGTGAACTCTTTTTTTGAGAGTAAAGTAAGGCATTTATCACTAGCCTTCTTAATCGAACAACCAACTGATTGACCGATTCATTATTATACTGATATAGTTTGGCCAAATTAGCATTTTAAACTTCAGGTATCGCTCAATAAAATTGAGAATGAATATATTTTTCCATCTTTTTTCAATTACACACAGAATTAGGTGATGAATTGGTGTATAGGTAAAAGCAATTTTTGACAAGACAAAGGAAATAATCTGAGCCTTAAAAACTCGTTTGTCCCTGCTTTCCCACACTAGCTTATAAATACAATATGGTTGATGGTCGATTGTTCATCTTCACTAATAAAAACAGCAAATTCATGCATTTTGAAACCTTTTGAAAAAGGCTAATTATCGACCCATAAACGAGTATGATAACATCCCTATCTAATCCCAATTGTTATTAAACTTCTTTGACAAACTGTGCTGGGTTCAATGGTGGATTCGGTTGGCCATCTTGCCCCTCAAGCGATGATGCTAGTTTTATGGGATTATCTATGTTACTCGGTATGTTAGGCCTAACAAGAATATTCACATTGAGTGGTACCAATGGAGCCACTGGCATAACATTTCCAACATTTACAATTGACCATCCTATCAACCAATGTGATGTGCTGTAGGGATGAAGAGTGAAGATGCTTGAAATAAGAATACATTACTCTTGTACCTTCTGGTCTATTTTAACTAATTTTGCAAAATTAACCATAAGAAATGCCAACATTCTTAATTATGCCTGCATTTTTATTGCTATATTTGTCTCAAGGGGCAAAAGAAAACGAAGAGAAAGAAGCAACTAAGGGCGACATGTCCTGATTGGTTTTATCATTTCAACTAAGGGTCCGTTTCTTCAAAGTAAAAGCTTAAGCCAATTATTACTTAGCATAAAATGATCGATTTGGATAGATAGAGATTTCGTAATATGATAGCTTATAAAAATCGCTCAAAAATAGTACAAAGTAAGCTTTATAGATACTTGCACAAAAAAAAACTAGAATTTAATTTCACTGTAGCCATTAAGCTTGTTGATTTCTTGGCTGCTCGATGAGTCGATTCGATCTCTAATGGTGCTCTATAGTCTAGAACTACTATGCTCAGACTTAAACAGTTGATACGAGAGGAGAGAAACATTTGATGATAATTTATCGTTGTTGTAAACTTTTCAACATCCTATTCGTTAATATTAAGTTCTAATGAAGTCCCTACGTGCTATAAATTAAATAATGACAGTACGCTACTTTGAAGTCTACGAAGCCATGTGCACAAATCGGTCTTGCAAAAAGAACTTCATGGGACATATATCATGACTTTGGAAATTACTTTCAACTTACCATTAATATAATATTAACTAGAAGTTTACCCATACTTTGCGCGGATTGTCATATAAAATTATAATTAAAATGGAGTATGAAACATTTTAGCATGAATACATCATTATTTCAACGCATCCTTTACTCCACAAGGTAACTGTAAAACTCAATTATCAAAGTTCAAAACAATTAATTAGTATGAAATTGACATTGAGAAACATAATATAACAAACTATGTATCGTACAAATTATGCTATCCTAAATGCATATGGATGATAGATTCTATCGTCTACTAACTAACATGGTAAAAACTTTAAATTATATTATTATGATAAGATAAAATATATTTTTAAATACAAATGAGTTAATATCAAATAGTAGAAGAATGAAGGAGGAGGAGAAGGATGAGAGAAAATAAATTAGTGCATAGATGTTTTGCTACTTTTGTGGAGAAAACAACGACATTTTTTCTTACAATGAGAAGAGGCCAATACTAGTAATCTACAATCCTAAGCAACACACTTAAAGACAAACTTATTACACTGCATTAATATATATATATATATATATGTGTGTGTGTGTGTGTGTGTGTGTGTGTGTGTGTGTCGTTAATCTAGGTATTAAACTCTAAACAGGGTGAATGGTTGAAAAATCACTATGAAACCAAAGATACATTTCCTTATCACAAAATTCACCATTGCTTCGTCAAGTGCTCTTTTATCCTTGAAGATTGAACAAGTTACAAGAGCAATATCCTAAGCTTTTTTGGGTTTTTCTAGGATTAATACGACAAAAAATTCCAAACTGGTACACCTGTGACAAATTTACCAAAAACTAATTTTTTGACCACCGAAAACTCCAAGCTAGTACATATGTGCCAAATTTACCCTCCGTTAGTTTCCGTTAAATTTTACCGTCAAATTGCTAAGTTAGATGACACGTGGCAGTTGACGAGTATATTAGTTTAGGGTTTTACCTCTCATTTTATCACAGATTTACCTGTTTATGATTTTTCGCGATATCAATCCAATTTAACGGAGGGTAAATTTGTCACAAGTGTACTAGATTGGGGTTTTTGGTGATCAAAAAATTAGTTTGGGGTAAATTCGTCACAGGTGTACCAGTTTGGGGTTTTGGTGGTCAAAAAATTAATTTGGGGTAATTCTGTCATAGATGTACCAGTTTGGGATTTTTCGTGGTATTAACTCTTTTTTTTACTACACTCTACTTCTTCTTTTTTTAATCTTCGCCTCCACTAGTGTGTTTGATTATACATTTTCGGGGTAATGTTACTAGCGCTCCTTCTAATTTTGTCTGAATCACTCCCCTTTTTTTTATATTTAAAATTGTCAATTAATTGAGAGAGAGAGAGAGAGAGAGAGAGCGCGCTAGCCCATGAATAAGCCATAGTGCAGCACTCGCCGCAGAATCAGTGACAATCATGAAGATATGTTGATGATGCGAGTGAAATTGGTCAGTGACGAGTGTTTTTATCGCGGCTGCGAAGGACTAACATAAAACATGTTAAGAATTAGAAGAACAATTTTGAATAAAAATAAAAGTAGAGTTATGATTATTAATTTCGGTCAAAAGTAGAAGGAGCACGGGTGATATTATCCGGGAATTTGGCCAAATTGTCCTCGGCATCATGACCGAAGCAGCGCCCCGTTTGGGAAGTCCAAAATCGTCTTTGCAGAAGCAAATTCGTCCCACTTTCCAAATGAGCCACTTTTCGACCAAAAAAAAAAAATGAGCCACTCATCTTCAATTGAGAATCTTCTTCCTCCCCAGCTTCCATTGACTCATGGTCAATCTCAAGTCAACACAACCGAAACTACTTGATCACACAATTCACGAACCAACTGTTGGTTGTTTGTTTGTAAAACAAACAAAATAGTGCATTTTCCTTTGTCCACATAGGAAAGTTTTGAAAAATTGGCCACTTTATAACGTGAATATCTTCGCTTTCTTTAGAGTGAAACAGATAAGGTGTGTCTTGGTCATGTAATACATACTACAAGCGTGCTTGGGTGCGTGATTATTAGGCGCACTTAGCACTTGGCGCGATAATTAACACTAATCCTTTATATTTTTTATCTTATTTCGTAAGGTTATCTTATTAATTTTTTTTATTATTTGAAAGGTTGTTTTTTGTTTATTAAGTAATTTTCGAAATTATGAAAATTCGGAATTATATATTTATTTATGAAAACAAAAAAAATGAGCCACTCATCTTCAGCTGAGAATCTTCTTCCTCCCCAGCTTCCATTGACTCATGGTCAAAATCAAGTCAACACAACCGAAACTACTTGATCACACAATTCACGGACCAACTCTCTCTCTCTCTCACTCACTCCCGAAGCAGCTCTTCAGAGCCATTTCTTTGAAGCAGAGTTTCATGCTCTTCCCTCTGGTTCCATGGCAAAGCTTCTTCACATCCATGGAGCCCACGCCCCTGGCCTCGTTCTCTTCTTCGTCTCTCTTCACTACCCACTTCTTCTTCTCGCTCTTTCCTCCGCCTACACCACCCAGACCAAGCACTTCATCAATTGTGGATCAAGCAACACCGAAAAATATATCAACAGGGACTTTGTCGGGGACACGAGTTCTGACTCCGTCTCCTTCACAAAACGGAGTACCTCCTCCACCCAATCCAGCAGCCAATCATCGAGCGTCTCACCTATCTACGACACAGCAAGAATCTTCAGAAGCCCTTCGTCACAATACGTTCTTGATGGAACCGATAAAGGTACTCATATGGTGCGACTCCACTTTTTCCCTTTCGCTTCCACAAGCAATCTCTCCGCGGCTGTGTTCAATGTTTCTGTAAAGGGGCTCACACTTCTCAGCAATTTCCAAATTCCCAGTAGTACCAACTCTCCTGTAGTGGAGGAGTTCTTGCTTAGCATAAATAGTACTAAATTTGTACTCTATTTTAGTCCTCAAGGGTCATCCTTTGCATTTATAAATGCCCTTGAAGCGTTCCTTGTGCCAGATAGAGTCATTCCTGATTCTGCTCCGAGTGTGGGCACTTCAGCGATCAATAGCAGCAACAATAGTGGAAATTCCTCCCAGGTCTCGCGAGCAGTTTATCGAATAAACGTCGGAGGCGATGAAGTAAATCCGGTTGATGATAGTTTGTGGAGAAGTTGGAATCCTGATGATAATTACATACATGTCCCAAATGCTGCACAAAACAAATCTAGCTATGGTGCTGGTCTTCATTACCAGGATGATCAAGACCAATACTTAGCATCAGAACGGGTCTACTTGACTGCTAAAGTGATGAATGTGAATTTTACCAATGGGGAATTATACCCCAACACCACCTGGAGTTTCAAGGTGAGTGCAAACGCCTGGCACTTGGTCCGGGCTCATTTCTGCGACTTCATTAGCCCTTCTCTCAGGACGGTGTTCTTCAATCTCTATGTTAATGGGAATCTCACTGAGTACATCGACCCATATGGTACAAAGGGGATATATCAGCTTGTGGTTCCTTTTCATTATGATTTTGTTGTTCAACCGGGCAACTCAGGGCTAGTGAACATCAGCATAGGCCTCCTTAATGCCTCAGACACAACATATCAGCGAGCCTATCTCAATGGCCTGGAGATAATGGAGATAATAGGGTCGTGGGACTCGGATTTTGTGCCCGCAGAGGGCGGTAACCAGAATAAGCACGTCGGCCTCATGATTGGGCTAGTTTCTGGAGGCATCGTGCTTCTTTGCATATGTGTTTCTGCTGCGATCTTCATATGCAAGTATAGAAAGCCAAAGAGAACCGAAATTTCGGCTTCGTCGCGGTTGCCTGCATTCGGAGGAGGCAGTTCTCACAGTAAACTGACTGAGCAAAGTACCCACGGCTCTGCTGTCCCTAATTTTCATCTAGGGCTGAAAGTACCCCTTGCTGAAATCCATTTCGCTACCAACAACTTCGATGGCAAACTTTTGATTGGAAAGGGCGGATTCGGCAATGTCTATAGAGGAACTCTCAGGGACGGCACTAAAGTTGCCGTGAAACGGAGTGAGCTGGGGTCGGGACAAGGCTTCTCCGAGTTCCAAACAGAGATCACCGTTTTGTCCAAAATCCGCCATCGCCACCTTGTATCCTTAATTGGGTACTGCGCTGAACGGTCTGAGATGATACTTGTTTACGAGTTTATGGAGAAGGGGAGCTTAAGAGATCGCCTGTACAATTCCGATTTCCCATACTTACCATGGAAGCAAAGGCTTGAGATCTGCATTGGAGCGGCCCGGGGCTTGAATTACCTCCACAAAGGTGCAGCTGGAGGAATTATTCACCGTGACATCAAGCCCACCAACATTTTGCTTGACGAGAATTACGTTGCAAAGGTCGCTGACTTTGGTCTGTCCAAGTCGGGGCCGCTGGATCAAAGCCAAACACATGTGAGTACGGGGGTCAAGGGCACCTTCGGGTACCTCGATCCAGAGTACTTTAAGACCCAGCAGCTGACGGAAAAATCAGATGTGTACTCGTTTGGAGTGGTTCTTCTCGAGGTGCTATGCGCAAGGCCTGCTATCGACCCTTCGCTTCCTAGAGACCAGGCAAACTTGGCTGACTGGGGCATTACATGCATACAGAATGGAATCATTGAGCAAATAGTGGATCCTCATCTTGCTGGTCAGATCAATCCTAACTCGCTGAGGAAATATGGGCAGGTTGCTGAGAAATGCGTGCAAGAAGAGGACGAAAAGAGGCCTAGCATGGGCGATGTCCTCTGGGACTTGGAATACGCCTTGCAGCTTCAGCAAACTGCGGTGAAAAGAGAGATGTACGACGACAGTGTAACCGACGGTTCATCCATATTGACTCTTTCAAACGTGAGGAAGCTCCCATCATTTAGCACGGACACGGTCGAGGAAGAGGGTGTGGGCAAAGAAGGGGCGGATAGCTCAGAGATGTCCATGAGTGGAGTTTTTTCCCAGATGAAGATTGATGAAGCCATATGAGTTTCATGTTGCAGTATACTTATTTAACGTGTTTCTGAGTAGTTTTCAGATTAGCATTCTATATATCTGAGAATGAAGTGTGCATGTACCAATCGTCGTAAATTCCATCTTGTTGAAGCATCTGATTTAATGATAGTTGTTGCTGTTGTAATGTGTAAGCGTATTATTGTTTATTGTACAAGTGAGGGCAACATTTGACCGTGATAAATCCGAATGCGAGAAATATTGTACACCCCTTACTTGCAGACCTTAAATAAATACTTGTTTGACAGATTGCACCATGGATGTCCTGCTCTGTAATTGTTATCAGTAACGATGTTATATGGCTTTTATAATTATGTGCTATTATTGGAGATTGCACACGCCCTATTGTTATTTCTTTTAATGGATTTCAATAAATTTGGTTAGACTCGAGATTTCATATTCATCGATCGTTCAGAGCATGAGCTTCCTATATAATCCCAAAAAACTACTTTGCTGTTCTTCATCATGCACCGAAAATGTTTTGCTGCTGAATGGCTTTCGACTCAAATTTCAACCTGTTTGCAGTATAATTTGTGCTGTCTCTGCTTTCAAGGTGGATAAAGTCCTCTTTGTCCGGGTCGGCAATTTTTTTAATCTGGTCGTGCTTCAGCTTTTTCGTTTTCTTTGGAAGTAATGAGCTTTGTTGTCTTGGTTGCGTTTTACTCCTATCCAGGTCAGAGGAAATATTACGTCCTCCCATCACTTGATTTGTGTATTTTGTAGATGCGTAAATTGATCATTTCATATTTATGCGGAACAAGTAAATTATTTGTTGTTATACTTTATGAAATTTATTGGCAAATGTCTTTTGCAGAGAAACTTATACTGAGCTTGCTTCACTGAGTATTGCTCTATGGAGGAAAAACTTAGGATTGATTGTAGGTTCTTATGCTATTTTCTCCCTATTAAGATGTCTTATAGAGATTTGACTTGAAGGGATTAGAGAAGAGTTCGTCAGGGATGACTCGACCCATTTCCTAGCCCTTTTTAGTGGGTTTGGTGTATATCCATGTCCTCCTCAAATGTGTTAGTCCGTCATTGGCTTGTGCCCTCGTGACGTGTGGCAACTTATGTACCACCGATTTTCCTCACACATGGATTGCCACATTGCACCTTCTTGCTCGGCCCTCTTACTATAAACAGCCCATTAGTTTACTCATTTGGAAACTTTTGGCAGTTGGCCCTCGAAACTTTTGGGACTTCTGAATATTAGGATGCTCTTCCATCGACTTCAACATCTTCAGACTTTGGAGCTTCGGCAAATAATCATTGAGAAGCTCTCCACAAGAAGTGCTATAGTAGAAATTCTTCAATTCCACTTGGCATTCAAGTCTACTAGAATTGACCACTCCTCAAGCAGGCCTTGCCAATATGTCAGCCTTTCCACGTCGATGACGCGAGCCGTCAAATTCGTACCCACTATTGCCAAGCCCTCTTTTCTCTCCTCCCTCCATTTCACCTGGTCGTCTCTCTGTCGTTGAGCAACCCCAGATCGGCTTAGATGTGCGATTGACGTTGGTGCGCGATCCTCCATGGTCAATGATCTTCGTTTCTGACCTTTCATGGAGTGATGGGTCCTAGCCGTGACGGGGGAATTTGGGTTGTTGTCATGGTGGTCGATAATTTGCTTGCAGTGGACCACTACATTAATGCCGGCAGGCGCGGAGAGGCCGAGTGCGAGAGATTTTGTGTGCATGACGGCGGGGTGGAGTGGTGTAGCGGCCATGGCCACGTCTCCCATTTACTCTCTCTCTCTCTCTCTCCACTGCATTGTTGCTAATTTCGGGTTGCTTAAAGTTGGATGCAGCTAGTTGTACAATTATCACTGTTAAAATATTGCACATCGCTTGACCATGGGGTTCATATGTTCTTTATTTATGTATAGTCTTTCTCCACATATCAGTTTAAGCTTTTGGGTTAAATTTTTTTAACATGGTGTCGGAGTTAGGTTCCCCTCTAATTTATTGCGTGTACCCCACCATTTGTCAAATTTCATATGTCACTCATAATCCTGCTTGCACGGAAGAGAGAGTGTTGAAATATTCCATGTCGCTTGACTTAGGGTTTATATGTATTTAATATGCATGTGGTCTCTACCTATTAGCTTAAACTTTTAGACTGGACTTTTTAATAGTTACGACCTCTGTTGCCGAGACACTCACACACATGATGCGAACTTTGTAGAGAGAGAGAGAGAGAGAGAGAGAGAGAGAGAGAGAGAGAGAGAGAGAGAGAGAGAGAGAGAGAGAGGTGATGGTGCTTCACTCAAAATGATGAAAATATCATTCTAGAATATGAACGGATTAATATGAATCGACAAAAGTTGTAAAATGTCCTTGTTGATTTTGGATTAGAAAGTAAATGAGAAGAAATTTAAATATACGAAAACTGGAGGCTATTGCAGCCATCTATGTAAATTATGGAAAAGTAAATATTAAAGATACAGTTGCAAAAATGTTAAATTCTTCGAGTGTTTGGGGGGTCATTTACAAAGAGTACAATGTGACTATTTATAGCCTATAATCGACGATTACAAGTGGTAATTGAATTTGAAAAGATAACTTCATAGTCCAATTTTTAGGACAAATAAGTTCCTAATCCCATTTGCGGATATAAAAAGTTGGGCAAAAGGACACTATAAGTGCCATAAGTTGTGTACGGAGATCACTTTGGTGCTATCACTTTTTTTCGGATCACTTTGGTGCTAACTTTTTTGAAAAACAATCACTTTAGTGCCAATGCTGACATGGCCGCCGGAAATCTGACGTGGCTCTTTTTTTATTAATTTCCGATGCTGACATGGCTCATCGGAAATATGACGTGGCTCGCCGGAAATAGAACGTGGCTCTTTTTTTGGCCGGAATTTTGGTCGGAGTCACTAAAGTTATCTCTTTTCCTCCGATTTGGTACCAAAGTGATCCGAAAAAAAATTATGGCACCAAAGTGATCTTCGTACACAAATTATGGCACTTATAGTGTCCTTTTGCCTAAAAAGTTGCAACAACACTTATCCACATGAAGTTACAAAAGTCTATAATAGCATCATAAACATAACCACCTAGCGGTTACGTTTTTATGTTGATTGCCCGTTTGCGAGTTATCGATGCTCTTCACTAAACTTTACTAGGTTTTTTCATCGATGACTTCTGCTGTTCACTAACCTCTATTATTATCAATTGAGTCTATTACTTATCAATTATTAACGGAGTCACTAAAGTGATCTCTTTTCCTCCGATTTGGCACCAAAATGATCCGAAAAAAAGTTATGGCACCAAAATGATCTCCGTACACAACTTATGGCACTTATAGTGTCCTTTTGCCTAAAAAGTTGCAACAACACTTATCCACATGAAGTTACAAAAGTCTATAATAGCATCATAAACATAACCACCCAGCGGTTACGTTTTTATGTTGATTGCCCGTTTGCGAGTTATCGATGCTCTTCACTAAACTTTACTAGGTTTTTTCATCGATGACTTCTGCTGTTCACTAACCTCTGCTATTATCAATTGAGTCTATTACTTATCAATTATTAACAAAAGTTGGTCATTTTTTTTTGTGTCAATGTATGCCCCTTTTTAAGAGAATTGAATGATTTATTGATTCTTTTAAATTAGATAATCATGGTCATCGTATGCCCCCTTGTCATCGGCAAAGTTCATTTTTCCCCATCGAATTGTCTCTTGAATTGTTTTCTTAAAAACAATACAACTAATTGTGTTATGGCTCCTTGAATGCCACTTGCAATATTTTTTGTTTACTTTTACTGGGAATAATTTGGCATTCCATTAATTTTATCAGGCCATGGTTTAAGAGTAAATCGAAAATTTCGTCTAACTCGCTATTGTCGAACAAGTAAACTTGAGTGTCTTTAGCCTTCACCATTTATTTTATTCTAGCAAGCTTTAAGGAACAACAAACGTAAGGCTTGTCAAGTATAATTTTTTCCACACTTATTTCAATATTTTCATTAGGTTCAAATTCATACTTTGACTCATAATATTCCATTAAAGCCACATTTTGTGCCAAGTTTTCAGGTGGCCTTCTATCTCGGTCTTTAAGACGTTGCTCAAACTTGCACACTCTTGTTGCCAATTGAAATAAATCGACAAAGTCTTGGCCTTCGAATTTTTCTCTTAAATTGAATTTCAATCCATTGAAAGCTAAACTCGTGAACTCTTTTTTTGAGAGTAAAGTAAGGCATTTATCACTAGCCTTCTTAATCGAACAACCAACTGATTGACCGATTCATTATTATACTGATATAATTTGGCCAAATTAGCATTTTAAACTTCAGGTATCGCTCAATAAAATTGAGAATGAATATATTTTTCCATCTTTTTTCAATTACACACAGAATTAGGTGATGAACTGGTGTATAGGTAAAAGCAATTTTTGACAAGACAAAGGAAATAATTTGAGCCTTAAAAACTCGTTTGTCCCTGCTTTCCCACTCTAGCTTATAAATACAATATGGTTGATGGTCGATTGTTCATCTTCACTAATAAAAACAGCAAATTCATGCATTTTGAAACCTTTTGAAAAAGGCTAATTATCAACCCATAAATGAGTATGATAACATCCCTATCTAATCCCAATTGTTATTAAACTTCTTTGACAAATTGTGCTGGGTTCAATGGTGGATTCGGTTGGCCATCTTGCCCCTCAAGCGATGATGCTAGTTTTATGGGATTATCTATGTTACTCGGTATGTTAGGCCTAACAAGAATATTCACATTGAGTGGTACCAATGGAGCCACTGGCATAACATTTCCAACATTTACAATTGACCATCCTATCAACCAATGTGATATGCTGTAGGGATGAAGAGTGAAGATGCTTGAAATAAGAATACATTACTCTTGTACCTTCTGGTCTATTTTAACTAATTTTGCAAAATTAACCATAAGAAATGCCAACATTCTTAATTATGCCTGCATTTTTATTGCTATATTTGTCTCAAGGGGCAAAAGAAAACGAAGAGAAAGAAGCAACTAAGGGCGACATGTCCTGATTGGTTTTATCATTTCAACTAAGGATCCGTTTCTTCAAAGTAAAAGCTTAAGCCAATTATTACTTAGCATAAAATGATTGATTTGGATAGATAGAGATTTCGTAATATGATAGCTTATAAAAATCGCTCAAAAATAGTACAAAGTAAGCTTTATAGATACTTGCACACAAAAAAAGCTAGAATTTAATTTCACTGTAGCCATTAAGCTTGTTGATTTCTTAGCTACTCGATGAGTTGATTCGATCTCTAATGGTGCTCTATAGTCTAGAACTACTATGCTCAGACTTAAACGGTTGATACGAGAGGAGAGAAACATTTGATGATAATTTATCGTTGTTGTAAACTTTTCAACATCCTACTCGTTAATATTAAGTTCTAATGAAGTCCCTACGTGCTATAAATTAAATAATGACAGTACGCTACTTTGAAGTCTACGAAGCCATGTGCACAAATCGGTCTTGCAAAAAGAACTTCATGGGACATATATCATGACTTTGGAAATTACTTTCAACCTACCATTAATATAATATTACTAGACGTTTACTCATACTTTGCGCGGTTTGTCATTTAAAATTATAATTAAAATGGAGTATGAAACATTTTAGCATGAATACATCATTATTTCAACGCATCCTTTACTCTACAAGGTAAATGTAAAACTCAATTATCAAAGTTCAAAACAATTAATTAGTATGAAATTGACATTGAGAAACATAATATAACAAACTATGCATCGTACAAATTATGCTATCCTAAATGCATATGGATGATAGATTCTATCGTCTACTAACTAATATGGTAAAAACTTTAAATTATATTATTATGATAAGATAAAATATATTTTTAAATACAAACGAGTTAACATCAAATAGTAGAAGAATGAAGGAGGAGTAGAAGGATGAGAGAAAATAAATTAGTGCATAGATGTTTTGCTACTTTTGTGGAGAAAACAACGACATTTTTCCTTACAATGAGAAGAGGCCAATACTAGTAATCTACAATCCTAAGCAACACACTTAAAGGCAAACTTATTACACTGCATTAATATATATATATATATGTGTGTGTGTGTGTGTGTGTGTGTGTGTGTGTGTGTGTGTGTGTGGTTAATCTAGGTATTAAACTCTAAACAGGGTGAATGGTTGAAAAATCACTATGAAACCAAAGATACATTTCCTTATCACAAAATTCACCATTGCTTCGTCAAGTGCTCTTTTATCCTTGAAGATTGAACAAGTTACAAGAACAATATCCTAAGCTTTTTTGGGTTTTTCTAGGATTAATACGACAAAAACTTCAAACTAGTACACCTGTGATAAATTTACCAAAAACTAATTTTTTGACCACCGAAAACTCCAAGCTAGTACATATGTGCCAAATTTACCCTCCGTTAGTTTCTGTTAAATTTTACAGTCAAATTGCTAAGTTGGATGACACGTGACAGTTGACTAGTATATTAATTTAGGGTTTTACCTCTCATTTTATCACAGATTTACCTATTTATGATTTTTCGTGATATCAATCCAATTTAACGAATGGTAAATTTGTCACAAGTGTACTAGATTGGGGTTTTTTGTGATCAAAAAATTAGTTTGGGGTAAATTCGTCACAAGTGTATCAGTTTGGGGTTTTAGTGGTTAAAAAAATTAATTTGGGGTAATTCTGTCATAGATGTACCAGTTTGGGATTTTTCGTGATATTAACTCTTTTTTTTACTATACTCTACTTCTTCTTTTTTTAATCTTCGCCTCCACTAGTGTGTTTGATTATACATTTTCGGGGTAATGTTACTAGCGCTCCTTCTAATTTTGTCTGAATCACTCCCCTTTTTTTATATTTAAAATTGTCAATTAATTGAGAGAGAGAGAGAGAGAGAGCGCTAGCCCATGAATAAGCCATAGCGCAGCACTCGCCGCAGAATCAGTGACAATGATGAAGATATGTTGATGATGCGAGTGAAATTGGTCGGTGACGAGTGTTTTTTATCGCGGCTGCGAAGGACTAACATAAAACATGTTGAGAATTAGAAGAACAATTTTGAATAAAAATAAAAGTAGAGTTATGATTATTAATTTCGGTCAAAAGTAGAAGGAGCACGGGTGATATTATCCGGGAATTTGGCCAAATTGTCCTCGGCATCATGACCGAAGCAGCGCCCCGTTTGGGAAGTCCAAAATCGTCTTTGCAGAAGCAAATTCGTCCACTTTCCAAATGAGCCACTTTTTCGACCAAAAAAAACAAAAAACCAAAAAAAAAAATGAGCCACTCATCTTCAGCTGAGAATCTTCTTCCTCCCCAGCTTTTAATTTTTTTTTATTATTTGAAAGGTTGTTTTTTGTTTATTAAGTAATTTTCGAAATTATGAAAATTCGGAATTATATATTTATTTATGAAAAAAAAAAATGAGCCACTCATCTTCAGCTGAGAATCTTCTTCCTCCCCAGCTTCCATTGACTCATGGTCAATCTCAAGTCAACACAACCGAAACTACTTGATCACACAATTCACGAACCAACTCTCTCTCTCTCTCTCTCTCTCTCTCTCTCTCACTCACTCCCGAAGCAGCTCTTCAGAGCCATTTCTTTGAAGCAGAGTTTCATGCTCTTCCCTCTGGTTCCATGGCAAAGCTTCTTCACATCCATGGAGCCCACGCCCCTGGCCTCGTTCTCTTCTTCGTCTCTCTTCACTACCCACTTCTTCTTCTCGCTCTTTCCTCCGCCTACACCACCCAGACCAAGCACTTCATCAATTGTGGATCAAGCAACACCGAAAAATATATCAACAGGGACTTTGTCGGGGACACGAGTTCTGACTCCGTCTCCTTCACAAAACGGAGTACCTCCTCCACCCAATCCAGCAGCCAATCATCGAGCGTCTCACCTATCTACGACACAGCAAGAATCTTCAGAAGCCCTTCGTCACAATACGTTCTTGACGGAACCGATAAAGGTACTCATATGGTGCGACTCCACTTTTTCCCTTTCGCTTCCACAAGCAATCTCTCCGCGGCTGTGTTCAATGTTTCTGTAAAGGGGCTCACACTTCTCAGCAATTTCCAAATTCCCAGTAGTACCAACTCTCCTGTAGTGGAGGAGTTCTTGCTTAGCATAAATAGTACTAAATTTGTACTCTATTTTAGTCCTCAAGGGTCATCCTTTGCATTTATAAATGCCCTTGAAGCGTTCCTTGTGCCAGATAGAGTCATTCCTGATTCTGCTCCGAGTGTGGGCACTTCAGCGATCAATAGCAGCAACAATAGTGGAAATTCCTCCCAGGTCTCGCGAGCAGTTTATCGAATAAACGTCGGAGGCGACGAAGTAAATCCGGTTGATGATAGTTTGTGGAGAAGTTGGAATCCTGATGATAATTACATTCATGTCCCAAATGCTGCACAAAACAAATCTAGCTATGGTGCTGGTCTTCATTACCAGGATGATCAAGACCAATACTTAGCAGCAGAACGGGTCTACTTGACTGCTAAAGTGATGAATGTGAATTTTACCAATGGGGAATTATACCCCAACACCACCTGGAGTTTCAAGGTGAGTGCAAACGCCTGGCACTTGGTCCGGGCTCATTTCTGCGACTTCATTAGCCTTTCTCCCAACACGGTGTTCTTCAATCTCTATGTTAATGGGAATTTCACTGAGTACATCGACCCATATGGTACAAAGGGGATATATCAGCTTGTGGTTCCTTTTCATTATGATTTTGTTGTTCAACCGGGCAACTCAGGGCTAGTGAACATCAGCATAGGCCTCCTTAATGCCTCAGACACAACATCTCAGCGAGCCTATCTCAATGGCCTGGAGATAATGGAGATAATAGGGTCGTGGGACTCGGATTTTGTGCCCGCAGAGGTCAATAACCAGAATAAGCACGTCGGCCTCATGATTGGGCTAGTTTCTGGAGGCATCGTGCTTCTTTGCATATGTGTTTCTGCTGCGATCTTCATATGCAAGTATAGAAAGCCAAAGAGAACTGAAATTTCGGCTTGGTTGCCGTTACCTGCATTCGGAGGAGGCAGTTCTCACAGTAAACTGACTGAGCAAAGTACCCACGGCTCTGCTGTCCCTAATTTTCATCTAGGGCTGAAAATACCCCTATCTGAAATCCATTTCGCTACCAACAACTTCGATGGCAAACTTTTGATTGGAAAGGGTGGATTCGGCAATGTCTATAGAGGAACTCTTAGGGACGGCACTAAAGTTGCCGTGAAACGGAGTGAGCTAGGATCGGGACAAGGCTTCTCCGAGTTCCAAACAGAGATCACCGTTTTGTCCAAAATCCGCCATCGCCACCTCGTATCCTTAATTGGGTATTGCGCAGAACGGTCCGAGATGATACTTGTTTACGAGTTTATGGAGAAGGGGAGCTTAAGAGATCACTTGTACAATTCCGATTTCCCATACTTACCATGGAAGCAAAGGGTCGAGATCTGCATTGGAGCGGCCCAGGGCTTGAATTACCTCCACAAAGGTGCAGCTGGAGGAATTATTCACCGGGACATCAAGTCCACCAACATTTTGCTTGACGAGAATTACGTTGCAAAGGTCGCTGACTTTGGTCTGTCCAAGTCGGGGCGTCTGGATCAAAGCCAAACCCATGTGAGTACGGGGGTCAAGGGCACCTTCGGGTACCTCGATCCAGAGTACTTTAAGACCCAGCAGCTGACGGAAAAATCGGATGTGTACTCGTTTGGAGTGGTTCTTCTCGAGGTGCTATGCGCGAGGCCTGCTATCGACCCTTCGCTTCCTAGAGACCGGGCGAACTTGGCTGAATGGGGCATTACAGGCATCCAGAAAGGGATCATCGAGCAAATAGTGGACCCTCATCTTGCTGGTCAGATCAATCCGGACTCACTGAGGAAATATGGGGAGGTTGCTGAGAAATGCTTGCAAGAAGAGGACGAAGAGAGGCCTAGCATGGGGGATGTGCTCTGGGACTTGGAATACGCCCTGCAGCTTCAGCAAACTATGGTGAAAAGAGAGATGTACAACGACAGCACGACCGATGGTTCGTCGATATTGACACTTTCAAACGTGAGGAAGCTCCCATCATTTAGTGAAGACGCGGTCGAGGAGGATAGTGTGGACGCAGAAGGGGAGGATTGCTCATTGATGTCCACGAGTGGAGTTTTCTCCCAGATAAAGATTGACGAAGCCAGATGAGTTTCATATTGCAGTAGATATATTAAAGTGTTTCCTAGTTGTTTTCATATATGCATCCTTTTTATCTAGAAAGAAGTGTTCATGTACCCATCGTCTTATATTGCATCTTGTTGCCACATTTGGTTCATGATAGTTGTTGTTGTTGTTATAATGTGTAAGCATATAATTGTTAATCGTACAAGAGAGGGCATCATTGGACCGTGATAAATGGGAATGTGAGAGAGATTGCGCGCCCCTTAGTTGCAGACCTTAAATAAGCCCTTGTTTCACAGATTGCACCATGGATGTCCTGCTCTGTAAATGTTTTATGATGATGATGATGCTAGATGCCTTTTATAGTTATGTGCTATTAGTAGAGATTGCACACCCCCTATTATTATTCTCTTTAGACGATTTCAACAAATTTGGTTAGACTCGAGGTTTCAACTCACGGTTCATCATCGATGGTCGAGAGCATGAGCTTACTATAAATTTGCTGTTCTTCGTCATTCATGAGAAATGCTTTGCCGCTGAATGGCTTTCGACTCAGATTGCATCCCGTATGCAGTATAATTTGTGCTGTCGCTGCTTTCAAGGTGGAAAAAGTCCTACTTCATCCTTCTTTCTCAGCTGCGCTTAGGTTGGTGGCCTTAGCATTGTCATTTTATTTGTCCGTGTCTAAAGTTTTCTTTCTTATCTTGTTGTGCTTCCGCTCTTTTGTTTTCTAGGGAAATGACAAGCTTTGTTGTCTTGGCTGCGTTTAACTCCACTCCGGGGTTGGAAGAAAGTTATCCTCTTCCCATCTCTTGATTTGTAGATTTTACGGATGCGTAAATTGATCATTTGATATTGATGTGAATTAAGTAAATCATTTCTTATTATAATAGTTAATTACTAACAAACGTCTTTTGTCGAGGGACTTATTGTAGGCTTGCTTCATAGAGTGTTGCCCCATGCGGGGATAAGTAGGATTGATGATAGGATCTTAAGTTATCTCAGTCAAATTAAGATGACTTAGAGAGGTTTGATTTGGTGCCGCTCATAGCAGAGTTCATAAGGGATGGCTAAGTCCTATCGCCTAACCCTTTTTAGTGGGTTTGGTGTGAGCTTGTATCTTCCCAACGTGTGATAGCCTGTTATTGGAACTAGAAATTCCTCGCTACCTGCATTTAAGTCTACTAGAATCAATCATTCCTCCTCTAACGCCCTCTTTATCTCACACCACTTTCTGTCAATTTAGGGCCTACAACATTCTTGCCAATGCATTCCGAAGACACATCGACTTAGACATGACAACTAGTTACCTTATAGCCACACAAACTTTTTCTTATATGCTTCTGCATGTCTTGTATCTTTTCATTGCTATTCTCAAAGCACCCGAAAAGATCACATTTAATGTTACAATTTGTGAGGTAATCATATCACAAGTAAATGAGTTTTGCCTGTTTGCAACTAAATACGTAAATCTTTTTGTTTTTGCTCAATTAAATATCTCAACTTATCCAATTATGGTCAATGTGAGACCTTTGGTAGATTAGGCTAAGGTGGTTTTACTTAGCGAAATTAGTGCTATTGCTGACTAGGATTGACAAGTCAACTTTAAAATGAACTAAAGCATATCATTTCCCATTCTTTTTCCTATTCTTCTTCCTCTTGGTCTTCCCTTTCGTTCTTAGTTGCAGGGCCACAAAATAATGACAATGCCACCGTAGGTCAGCTTGGACCAATCGCTGCAGCCCAGGGCATTCGATGCTGTCTCCGCCGCCCACCGTACCATCGTTGCCGTCACGGCTTCAGCTCGCCACTTTCTCTCCCTCTCCAACCTTTCAAATGACATCTGACTGTCTAAATTTTGATAGGCACGTGCTAAAAAATGTTTATGCTAATCCGCCTTCATCCTAAAGGGACATCTCGAACACCAACAATGAAAGTTTTAGTGTTTAGTTGACGGGGTTAATGATTAACATTGTCCATGTTAGAAAATCCAACAAAAAAATTTAAGCTAACAAGTGAAGCATGGAGAAAAAGTTTAAGCTAATAGGTAGAAAAAAATCATAAGGAAATTACGAGTATGGAGAATCTGATTCCGATACCGTTTTGGTGAAGGGAGACTATATGCATGTAATAAGCCATATAAACCCCATAGACAATAATATATGATATTTCAACAAATCATCCACAAATTCAACAGAGCCCTTGGTATGAGCGTAACTAGAAAATCCAATAAAAAATTTAAGCTAATAGGTAGGGCATGAAGAAAAAGCTAAACTAATAGGTTTGAAGGAGATCATAGGTATATAAATAGTAGAGAGAAACTAGCTTCTATGCCATGTTGGTATAGAGATTACACGCGTATAAAGAGCATACAGACCCGTAAATAAATGATGTGGGATATTTTAACGATTCATCCACAAATCTAATGGAGCCCTTGCTATGTGCGTAACTCAAAAATTTGAGGTACTTGATTGGAAAAGATAAAGGTTTAGGTACTTGACTGCAAATGGGTAAAAGTCCTAGGTGTGTCATTAGCCATTTACGAATCCTTGTGCCTTCGATTTGGATCGTATCGCACTCCGAAAAGATCATACTTTACAAAGTATTCCTGACTGAAATTTAAGCTAGGCATGGACATGTATAAGCATGAACCAGCTGCAATCAGACTGATATAAAATCAAAGAATTCCTCGGTTCTATACACATTAATAGGCATAAAGTACGCACGAACACCATGTACAAATTCCAATGGAAACACTACTCAGAAAAACTTAGCGGCAGAACTTAATATGAGAAACATGAAGGCTTGAAGCTGAGTCGTCAATGGCCAGGGCCTTTCCTGCTCGGTCCAGAGGCCAACGTAAAAACTCGACCCGTCGGTAAAGCCCGGTTGCTCTCTCTACCAGAAGCAATGACCCTCGCAGACTCGACTTCTCTTCGCGCGTCGAAACCAGCGACTTCCTGCTTGCTCGATTCTGACAAAAGCACTCTGCCACGGGCCGCACCCGACTCTGCGAGGAGCAGCGTCATCAACAGCATCGCCATGATCGAACAGCTTGTCATTCTCGATCTTCTTCTGGTCCTAACTGAGGAACCCATCTCCACCGAGGGCTCAAGCACGATCGGTGGCTCTTCAAGGGTGCTAGAAAAGCTCTGCTTTCGGCATCTCTAATCTCTAAGGGAAGAAGTAAACAGGCCTTTTCTATATGTAGGCGTGCGTTGTGCAAAAAGGATGGTCGAGGAGAGAGGACGGTGAAGAACTTTTGGGAAGTGGGGCTCTCTCTACTTTGACTGGGGGCAGGGAGGATTTTGAAAATTCCTTTTGGGGGGTTTGGTTGGTGCCGAGAATGGAGGAAAGGAGGTGCTTCATTCATACTTGGGGAATTTTGGGGGATTGTCAAATTTTTGGACCATAAAATTTAGTTAACTGGTGATTCTCCTCCCTTTTCTTCTTTTGTGATGCTCTTTGTTTTATGTATTTCTGACCAAATTATTTTCTACTAACAATGGAATGCTTGGACACTTTGAGCACTTGGTTGACTTTTTTTATTTGAAAAAAATTAATCTAGGACCATTTTAGATTTTTTGGCAGATAACCATTGGAACACACAATTTGTTGGTAAATCGGTTCGAAATCGGTTCTGAAGTGAGAGAGATGAACATGCTCGTCCCTTTGAGCTATCATCATGATGTTGATTGCTTCAAACTAGATGAAACCTCTATTTCGGTCTGCTTAAACATATGCCAATGATACTTTCCCGGTTTTGCCGTGCAACACATCAATAATACGTGAATCATAAATTCGCAAGGAATTCCTTCTTTGATTTCCAATTTTCCCTCTTCAAATAAACACTTACAAGAAAACTCACTTATCATAATTCCTGGTTTTGGGAAATTGAGGAAGTTAAGAATCAAGCAGAACAAGTGGGAAATGAAGATATTTTAGGTGTCAGCGTTGGGGAGTAGGGTATCTCATGGGAGGTTGGAGTTGGAGATGCGAATTCGACGTCTGATATTAACGCCCATTCACTAATTTTTTTACAAATTTTCCTGGGGACAAGGGGGATACAAGTCAGTGAATGTGATTTAAAGTTGAGCAGAAGTTTGACACAATGAAAAGGATTCACAAAGCCCTTCTTTTTTTTTTTCTTTTTAATTTGGTTGGACTCGGTTCCCTCGGCTTTATTTCCAGTATGTGGGAATATTCTTTTTCTGCGGAAGCAAGAAGAGTTCAATTCATGATTGAACTCATATGTCAATCTCTTTATCTTTTTGGAACCAAATTGAAGCGACATCCATTCATGTAACGTTACATATAGTCGAATGGTCAATTGGAAAAAAGAAAAAGGGATAAAGTCACCACAAGTCTCTAAACCATTGTGATTTGTACAATCTAGCCCCTAAATTTTTAATTCGTTCAATGTAGTCTCTCCACTTTCTATAACATGGTTTAAATCAGTCATTTAGTACTTGAGTGTCATGACTTTTAAAAAAAATATTCACTTGAGTGCCTTAAATTTTTAAAAATGATCAATCAAGTGCCGAAAATCCGACATGCCATGGCACTTGTGGTAAACTAGTTTAAAAAGTTATAGAACTCAAGCGATCGATTGAAAATTTATATTATACTTAAATGATTAGAAAAAAAAAAGTTGTGGTACCCAAGTGAGCGCCGTACATAAATTATGACACTCAAATGATCGAAAAAAAAAAGTTACGATACTCAAGTGAGTAAAGTACGAAAGTTATGGCACTCGCGGTTTTCTTTTCCCAAAGTTGATAGGAACAAGTAACAAAAGTTTAACACAACCCGTCCTAGAAATATCGTCAAGAGGGAAATTGAATACAAGCCTATTAATATATTAAGCTGGATATATTTTCGATAAGTAATCCTAAGACATTTAGCTATCACCCATGGAATATAATACCACTTGTTGAGATGCTCACTTGCAATTCACATCCCGAGGAGATTATAAAGAGAGTGTTCTAACTCGAGATATTAGCATATGCAGTTACATTATTGTTATTTAAAAATGTCATTGAGTGTTGAGCTAACTAATTGCATTGACCGTTCATTCCCTTATCAGTTGCTTGACGTATCGCTCTATTTCACCAGCCCAGTTACAAGTGCACCCTTAACGGTAATGACTTGACCTATTTACTTGGGAACACAACATAAATCAATTTCTACGGCGGCTAGCTCTTCTCGTAATGTCTGACTAATATTTCCTACGAAATCAAGCTAATGACCATATACTAACTCGATATCGCATCAAGGGGCTTTCTAAAGATCAATAAAATCGAGAATCGAATCTGATCCACCCTTTAAATGAATCAAAATGTATTCATTGCTTCGAATTATAGATCAATCTTTGTTATATTTTCATAACCACAATTTTTTCTAAAAAATTGTTTTGATGATTGATCAAAATGCCACTTCCCCTCTTCAAGCTTCAACTTAAGAAGTATAACTGTCTGAATTGGACAAAAAATATCAAAATATAAACATTAACGAAAAATAACAAACCAACAACAATGAAACATATCGATCAAAACAACATCGAATGCAACATTTGATAATCAAGCCAACAATCTTCCAATAACAACCTCAATTCCTCTGATTTGTAGGTTGCGAACATGGAGACTATATAATTTATATTCGGTTAAGAGTACATGTAGATATTGTTCATAAATTGTAACCCACCAATCAAAAACACGAGTCAAGGAAGTTTCCTCAAATTTGAAATGGTGAAAAGTATAGCCAGTTTGATAATACTGCCGGTGTACATAGCAACCTAAGTATCGAGCAATCAAAGACCCAAATTATGAGAAATGGTTTAGATAAAGAAAGTTTTTCAATCAACAGTAAATCGTGTCATGTTAACTTATAGAACCTTCTCATTTTCCTTAAATTACTTTCCTTAAATAATCACAAAATGGCTATCTCATCGAATTTGGAAATTTACAGATACTGGGATCAACAAAGTGATATCTTGTAGACATCTTGACATGTGATATTGATGGATTGTATGAAATACTTTGTGGACTTGCTTGAAACAAAGATTTTGGAGCATGCATCGATTGAGAGGCGAAATCTGTTCTCGTGATCACACAAGTCAGTGCTGAGGTTGTGCAATTCGATGTCGGCCCCGCGTTAGATAGATCATGTGTGGCGTGTGCAAACTTGCAAATACGACATTTCAAAGGAAATCGTGTGCATGAGTGTCCCAGGTCAAACGTACAAAGTTCACTAGACCTATTGTTCTGACATTTGACCCTTTATGTGTTAACATCAATATGACATTGTGTCCAAGAAACTTGGTGCAAACATCAAGAACTGCCGGTGTCCACGTCAGTGATTTCCGGCCCAAGTTAGCCGTATGGATTAAATTGCTACCAATGGGAAAAGATTTAGGACTGAATTAGTCCAATTGAAAAATTTTGGACTGAATTGATATCGATGCAATAGGTATAAGACTTTTTTGGTACTTGTCCCCACAGAATGTGTTTGCAAAATCTCTCATGAAGAACTCACCTACAAAACTTATGGAGAGAAACCTGAATAGTCCTCTTGGATGCTTTAATGTCACTACTAGAAAATGACACCAAAGGACAGGTAAAGCCCTCCCTAGAAAACCAAAATGCAGTCCCGAACGGCATAGCCTATACATTCGCCACAAGAAAGAAATAGCAAGGATTTTGTGAAGCCCGTCGTCACACTTACTATCGACGGCCATAGAAGCCGTCCTAAAAGTCATATATTAGGGACGGTTCGCCCGTTGCTGACTTCGTATCGATGGCCAGAGCCGTCCCTAGATCTACAAAACAACGACAGGTTTGACTGGCTCTGAAAGTGGAAAATCTTTTCAAGGACAACTATTGCTCTTCAATGAATTTGGTTTCTCAGTTCCTTAAAATTTACCCGCTAAAGCAATTTCCTTCGATATCATGCTGCGCACCAAAACAAGAAAAGAATTCAATCGGAGTCAAATCAAGCAACAACATCATACTTCAAAATGTCCATTTCATGCCATCTTAACCATTGATCTCTTGGCCAATCAACGGATCAATTTAATCCGAAGCAAATTAGAACAAGTTAAATAGAAAAGAAAAAATCCTAACACTCGGCTGACTCTCTCTCTCTTTCTCATGAAACCTCTTGTCTCGGTCAATTCTTTCTTGTGCACCTCTAAATCTAAGTGTTCAAGTGGAATTCGAAGTAAAACACGCGTTGTTCGAACTTTAAAAAACGCTAGCTCAGAAAAGTGGACAGTACTTTCAAATCATCTAAGGGAAATCTGTTCAATTCTTGCAACGGGCTAGTTGATTTTTTTATAATCGATCTCTAGTGATCCCCAGCGAAAATCGATCAAACCTAGTTAAATTGGTAATTTACGCTTTGTTTATTATCAGATCTTATTTGTAAGTTCAATTAACGTTTTAAGTGCGTCTTTTAGCTTCACATTTACGTATTTCAATGACTAAACACTACCCTTAGAGTTGGCAAATTCTGAAATCTCGATTTGTAAGTAAAATCTGGGATTTAAAACTTAATTAGAGCTTTAAGTTATTTATGATTTCATCTTAGAAATTTAATTCTGTTTTAGATCTAGGCCTTGTCATTATTGAAGATTGGATGAAACGTTGTTTTTGCAACTTGCATTATTTGGGATCTTTGATATCAATGTGTTTCCGATATGTTTCTTTTTTTTCATTGACTATCATGTCAGTTGCGTTGTTTTACATGTAAACGCACGTATTAGGGTGATTTAGCTTGAAATGCTTCAAATCAAATTATTCTTACATGCGAAACATCAAGAACGGAAAAATCAGCGTTTAAGATATAATTTCTAAGTGTTTTAGATTATTTTTAGAAAGAACTAGAGTGGTTTTAGTAGATTTTAATCCTTTAGAACTCAAATTGGCTCAAATGGTGCAAATTGGCGCTAATTGAGTATTAATTTTGTAACATTTATGATTCGTGAGTTGTTGTGATATATTATGTATTTTTATCTTTGCTACGCTTTTAGTGTATTTAAATGTGTTAATATTGGTTTTGATATGTTCAAAACACATTAGGAGCAAACTATAGCTCAAACAGAGCCGTCGAGTTGGAAGTGTTTATATTAAGAAATCAGCAAATCTTTGATATGGTTAGCATTATTTATGTTTAAAATTTCAAATGAAGAAATTCAATAAATATTTTACGTATCTTACATCTTCTAAAGATTATTTCGGCTCTAATTGAGCATTTTTAAGGTCTAAACCGGCTTTGACTTGATTTAAACATTATAATCCAATATTTTTAAACCCATTAAGTCCTTAATACTTTTGAATTAATAACAAAATGATTTAGAACGATATGGACTCAAAACGGGTTCTTTTAATCAAACCCTTCCTTCAAAAACAAGCTAAAACTTCGGGTTTGAATTAAATTATGTTTCAAAACCATTATGGCCAATGAATTTTGGATATTCACATATCTTTCGGCCCATTTCTTTTGTTTGAAAGATTAGCAAGTGAACTACTCATAACGATCCCGATCAAAGAAAAAAACTACTCATAACGATAAGCTCACTTGGAGCCCATTTGAGCTTACTATTAAAGTTGGGCTGTTTGGGCCTGTAAACGACTGTTCTTGCAAATGTGATTCATGCACAACTAGACATTTTAGAAAGATCTTTCTCATGTTTTGATTATCTCATTTAATTATGGGGAACCTTTAATAAGTTTGAATCTTTAACCAGAGTTTGATACCCAGGAACACAATAGACCTAAAGGCTCTTATATTGAACTTCTTAACGGTGATCGGAACTAGGGGATCCGAACAATTGACGAGCAACAGGTCCGCCTCATCACATAAGGGCTTGGACTTGAGGGTTGAGTTCGCAATCACCTCTTCAGCTCTCTCAATTACCAGCAATGGTGGCTCGGCAACTGAGATTGGCATGGAAGTAAGAGAGACTGCGAGGGTGAGGAGGGACAAATCCTCATCAGTCTTGAGGATGGGAATATTGTTCTTGAAGGTGGCATTTTTGGTTTGTGTAAACAACTTAGTGTTTCAACAAAAAAAAAAAACAACTTAGTGAGAGCATGAGCGGATTCGAGTCATGTATTTGGAGGCTGTAGGTGGTGCCAAATCGGTGATGACGGTGACGATCATGACCAAGAAGACGAAGACGGAGAAGCAGACATTGCTGATGAGCTTCATGAGGATATGGATGAGGGCTTTAGCTCTTGGATTTGAATCTTTAATGGGAGTTTTTCTTGTCTTCGTGATCAATCAATCGAAGAGGTTGATGCCAAATGAGGCAACAAATAATGCAAAGAGTGAAAGGGATGAAATTGAGGTTAAGAGTGAAGATATGTGAGATGGGTTTTTTTACTTACAGTCGAGTTTTGAGTTGAAGAAATGGAGATGGAAGAGGACTAGTTGGGTGAGGAGGAGGTTTCTACAAATATGGGTTTCAACTTTGTGAGTTCCTTGTGTCGGTGACAAACGTTTTTTTTTTGTGCCGGTGACAGACGTTAGGGTGTCAAAAACCTGCCTATTATTGGCATGAGAAGGGGTTTTTTTTTTTATCTGTCTTACTCTAACTCTCAACTCATTCTCAGACTTTTGCCTTACTTCTTACAAGACATGGAAATCGAAACCCACATCTGAAATTACACATTCACATCCTTAACCCCCCCTAAGAAGGGGTTTTTTAAAAAGAGGGAGAATATAGAGAAATAAATGAGAGGAAGAAGAAAGTGGCACAACGAGAAAAGAAAAAGAAGAAAAGAAGCTGAATAACACTTAAAAAGGTGAGATCCACAAAGGTTAATATTGTCAAAATATTATGATAATGAGTGTTTTAGCCACAGTGGAAGTGAAAAAAGCGCGACCTTAGAATATATCGATATTCTTTATTAATAGCATCGATCTATAACTAGTGTAGTAACTAATTATCTCTCTATTCACAACTAATCTCCAATCAAAGATAGGAAGAAGCACCTTTTTCTCATGATATCCGTAGAAAACCATGCAAGTAGAGAAATTGAACTAGATCAAAAGCGCGGGAAGAAAATGAAAAAAAAAAAAAAAGGAACAAAATTGCGAAAAGAAGGCAGATTCAAAAGTCATGCGGCCTGCCATTAGCAAGAGGAAAATTGAAGTACAGGATACATACACTCTAATTCTACTTTCAGAACTGAGTACCCTATTACGAAAAAAAAGTATCACTACTAGGGCTTCAACAATTCGTACATGTTCCTAACACTAGGAACCCCTCTACAAAGTTTTAAAACGAAAAAAAAAATCAAATGCACTATATGAAAACAGTAGAACATCACAGCATCTCAACCTTTTCGACGGGATTAATCTTTAGGAATGAGTTTCTCCATTGGAGGTCGTACTTTGCACATCAATTCCAACGGCACTACTTTTGGCATGGTGGTTCCTTTGCCTTCGGTCATGTCAATCTCCTCTTCACTTACTCTTTCCCAATCGAAGCACTGAATCAATAAGCCCAACATTAACCCCATGACCCGCTGAGCCAAGGACGCGCCGGGGCATGCCCTCCGTCCCAGCCCAAACGGTAGTATCAGCTTTTGGTGCTTTTCGCCGTCACTGCCCTCAAATCTCTCGGGTTTGAAGGTCGCCGGGTCCTGCCACAGCTCTGGATCTCTATGAATGGCCCACGCATTCACCAACACTATAGTACCCCGTGGCACAAGGTATTCCCCTATGGTGCAATCAGCAGATGACTCGTGTGGGACAAGAAGTGGGACCGTCGTATTTAGGCGTAATGTCTCGGAGATGATGCATTGAAGGTAAGGCAGCTTTGAAACATCCGATTCCTCCATTAGACGATCGTGGCCGATAACGGAATCGATCTCTGCTCGGGCCTTCTCCAACTTGTCCGGGTTGTTCAATAAATTGGTCATAACCCATTCTAACGTAACAGATGATGTGTCTGTTCCTGCCACTAACATGACCTACATATGTATGTAACGTTGTTATGTACACCTATTTTGTGGAGCCAAGAGAAATCGTTGCTAGAATTTACACTAAACTATCTATTGAGTTGGGGATATGGACCTTCCATTATGGGCTTGACCTAATACGCAGCTCAAGGCACTCAAATTTCCCAATGGAGGGAAGTGTTGAAGTCACTTTGAGCACTCGAAAAACCCTGTCAAATATGGCAATCCCCGCAGTCCCACACACACAAAAGTCACCCTCAGGAGAATAGGAAAGGGTAGTGATTCGAACCCCAACCTTGAAGACATGTAGAACCAAGTACTAACCAACTGAACGAGCACAATTAAAAGTCCAACTCCCTCACATCAATTGCGAGTGTCTAAAATTCAATCTTCCGTCCATTCATTCTGACACTGTATCAATACACCAATCACAGTATCGAAAATATTTCCGAACTTCTATACGGTACACCAACAGTGTGGGAACAGCCGATTTCCTAATCTAGCCACCGTCATCGATTTAACTGGCGCGAGGAATTTATGATGCAAACATTGACCTTCATACACACTGCTTGTGTATGATGTTTGGTCTACGAATCAAATTTTCTTTTATTCAAAGTAGGAGTGAAATTTCACTTACAGATATTACTAACTATCCTCCCTGGATGCTATTGGTATGTAAACATTTGCATTTCAAAAATGGTTCATCTTAATTTTACAAAAGACAGGAAATAATGCCACGATATCAACTAAACGAGCACGTGACAAGTTCATGATTAGTTAAGCTTAGTTTATCTGATGATCTCCCAGCATATTTGATAGTTTTTTCTGGAATTTTTTTTTCCAACTAGTAGTACTGCTTGTGGTGTGGCTCCATTCTAATGTTCCAAATTATAGTAGCAAAAAGAGAGCCAATAAAGCAAGACTTACAATGACGAGCCCCTTGATCATCAAGTCCGAGTAGCTCTCCGGCTCAAACTCTTGCAAACTCAACAGATGACTGATCATACTGTCCACGAACTCCGGATCGCCCTTCCTTCTCTTGTGCTCGTCGACTAAACCCTGAATGAACGTATCGACCCTCTTCCCTAGTTCCGCCACCATCTTCTTTATCCCCTTGGGATCGATCCACTTCAACATGGGCAAGAAATCGCCCAAGTAACTCGTGCCACCACTCCCAACAATCTGTTTGATCAGCTCCCTGAATTCCCTGGCCTCAGCTTCATCGACGCTCACGCCTTCCCCGTAATACCGCTTCCCCGAGATCATCCTCATGATGACATTGAACGTCAGTTCCGTGAAGAGGGTCTTCAGCTCGACTCGATGGAAGTCCCCGAACCCATTCCTAGCCAACCGGAGAATCAGCCGTTCGGCCTCGTCCCTCCGGATGTGTGAGAGAACGTTGAGGCGATGTGTGGAGAGGACTTCGATGGTGGCGATCTTGCGGAGGTTGCGCCATTCGGCCCCATAGGGAAGGAGGATGAGCGTGCTATTGTCATAGGCGAGGTGCTTACCGACGAACAGCCTGGGGCGGTTAGCGAGCACGATATCGTTCTTCGTGAAGCACTCCTCGGCCAGCGGCAGCGACGACACAACCACGAAGTGGCGGACCCCGAACCAGAGGGACATGATCGGGCCATATTTGTCGGAGAGGTTATAGAGGGTCCTATGCAAGGGGAATTTCAAGAGATGGAGGTGGCCGATGATGGGGAGAGAAGGAGGGCCTGGTGGGAGGTTCTTGGGTTTTCTTCTTAGGAAGGAGTGGAGAATGATCAGAGAGAGCAAAGAGACGATGATCGCATAGAGAGTGGCGTCGGCCATTTTTGTTTTCTTTTGCTTTGTGTTGTGAATAATCTGTGGATGTTGATACCAGGTCAACAAAATATTAATCCACTTAACGTGCGAGACACGTGGCGATTTCAGGCCCACATGTCAGATTTCTCTCGCCCTTTTTCTCTCTCCTCTCTCCCCTGCTTCTTCACGACTCCACTAAAATTTTGCTCTTTTACATTTCTTCACTGGTTTCGGCTCCTTCTCAGGGAATTGAAATGGGAATTTGAAACCAAAGTCGGGGAAGAAAGGGAAGCCATTCTTCTGATCTTTGGGAGTTTCACTACTTTCCAAAATCCCATTTTCTCAGCCATGTGTGTCCCAGAGATAAAGAGGAGAAATTTGTTGGATTTGGGTGCGTTGCAGAGGCTGAGAAAACAGAGAGAGTCCTTGGTTTTGAAGAGGGGTTTTGTTGGGTGTTCTTCTTGAAGGCACTCCTACTGCACAAAAGCGCTCCCAACGACGGCGGCTGCGACGGCGACGACTTCGCAGACTCCGCCTCGTCCGCCGCAACCCTGGGTTCAAGAACCTGCCCAAGCCCCCCGTCTTCATCACCCGCAACCCCGAGCCCTCCCACAGCTCCTGCATCCTCAAGGTCCCTTGCGGCTCCGACGTCGTCCCCTCCCTCCGCAGCTTCCGGATCTGGCTAGCCCTTGCTCAGGTAGCGAGGGTCGGGCCCTCGCCAAAGGCCGCGAGGACGACCCTCGCCTCTGCAAAAATTTTAGCGGAGTCGTGAAGAAGCAGGGGAGAGAGGAGAGAGACAAAGGGAGAGAGAAATCTGACATGTGGGCCCGAAATCGCCACGTATCGCATGTTAAGTGGACTAATATTTTACTGACCTGGTATCACTTGGGTACCTAATATTTTCTCGCGAGTTTGGGATAGGAAAACTTTGACCTGAATTCGTCTGTATAATGACGGTCATTTGCGAATGTGTATAAATATAAGTATGGAAAAGTATATTTGGCTGCGTCCGTTTTGCATCGACTTTTTTGACCTTTCACCCGAACAACCTGTTGCGTAGCAAACTTGATGAGGAAAAGTAAAAGAGAAGAAAAAAATAACTTGATGATAACCTAGAATATGCCAGATGCTCGTAATCTTGTGGGGGCACTCAACCGTTTTTGTATTTATTTAGTTAGCTAACATGTTCAGAGGAAAAAAGACATCACATGTCATAATTTTCGTATGACGCTTATTTGAGTGCCACAACATTTTTGATCACTTGAGTACTACATTGATGAAAAAGACAATTCACTCTATGGCTTTTTAAATTAAATTTGATTCCGATGTGTTTTTTCTTTAATATAAAACTCGAGCCCAACGTGTGCAATTTTCAATTGACGTGGCAAACTTGTTCCTCCGAATTGATTTGAAAATGAAACCCTAATTCTTGAGTCTTCTCTTCTAAGCTTGACAGCGGAAAAGAAAAAGAGGGTTCTTAGAAAATCAAGCAAGCCTTGTCAATATACAGTGGTGATCAAGCAAATTGGGAAGAGGCAGGAACAAGCATGTGTGCGATCAAGAAGGCCTTCCTTTAGGTGTGCCCAAAGGCCAATTCATCATGCACGTCGACAAGGTCGACTTAGCAGGTGCCGAAACACCACCTCATCACCCCAGACGCCGAAAGCTACTATACCTGCCTACTCGACGATATCCAGCTAAAGCTAACGTGGTGTCTACCTTCATCACCGAGGTCCTCTAATTCCCTCTCTATCTTTGTCTTTATGAGAGAGAGGGAATACGTGAGGGTCAATTAAGGAGTCTCACCTCTCGGGGTTCTTCCCCCTGTTTCCTCTCCCTTGAAGAAGGCCTGCCTTTAGGCGTGCCCAAAGGCCAATTTGTCGTGTACGTACGATCACAGAACGTCCCCATAAATTTCTTGACCCGAACCAGCTTTGAGAGCCCACTCTAGCAAGCCGAGGAGCAATTCGGATTCCACCAGGAAATGGGCTTGACGATACCTAGTGGAGAAAAAGAGTTCATGGCTCTTTGCTTCGGCCACAAAGAAGAGTTTCAATCCGCGAAGTTGAGGACTTGCAGAGGAATCTCTGCTCTCACCACATCTAACAATTCCTATTTTTTTATTTTTATTTCAGCCCCAATTTTTGTACTAATAGGGCCAAAATCATATCGTTTATGTTGTGAAAGCCTAATAATATATTTTGAAGTTGACAAAACTGTCAATGGTTTATATCGATCTTGATAAATGCAAAAAGTATTTATGTTTCAGATAATATTTACACTAAAGGAATTCTTTATGACTAACAAACCTTCATGAACAAGTCTAGAGGAATGGGAAGTTCATATTAACCCGGAAGTATCAGGGTTTTTTACATAACTATCGTTGTCAAAGTGTACTAGTTAGAACAGTTGATCACACTCAAGAAGCTAGGAACAACGAACTATGTGGATATTATCAAGGTAATTGTGTGGATATCAATAAGGCAAAGGCTCTATCAACAAAGCAAAGGCTGGATGTCAACAAACCAAACACTAGATATTAACAAAGTACTGAATATCACCAGAGTACTTCAATAGCTGAATATTAGCATAATGCCCATCCTACCTACGATGAAGTTCTTGTCACGATTTTCTAGATTTTTATCTAATCCCTTTACAGCTAATGTTCTGGCAGGGATTTCAATTATGGAAGGATATCATTGATTATCAACATCAAAGTATATCTATGCGAAAGATTACAAATACGGGTAACATCTTTGTGGATTGGCAATCACCATGAAGACTAAGTACTTTCCACAAGTGAGCTGCGTAATTTTTGGGAATCAAAATTTGATTATATGGGCGACCAAATCTACAAGGAATCTGATTGATTGACTACACTGGCTATGTAATCTTCTCTACAATATCCATCGGGTAGATTGGAGATTGATCCTCAGAAGATTGTCCAACGGGAAGTTTAGAAGCTAAGGAGTATTAAAGAAGAGCAAGGCGCTAAAGAGGATATGAGAGATCAAGAGTTCACAATTCCAAATTTCAAGAGAGCTTTAACAAATTTTCGTTTGTCTTCTATGAGCATACAATCGTAATCGTTTAAGAGTTGTTGATAGTATTTAAGTGTATGCTTAGGTTGACATAGCTTAGGTATAAGCAACACTTGCTTTGTGGAAAAGCGCTTGTGTATGAGCAGGCACCTAAGACTGAAACTTATTATTGATTGACTAGTAGAATCCAGCCAGTAGGTTGTCAGCGTAGGAGAGTGGATGGATGCTTACACTAACCCGAACCACTATAAATTCTGTGTGCATTGTCTTCAACCTCTCTACTCATACTCAATTTATGCTTGATAGAAACACTGCACAACACTACTTGAATATTATCAGAACTTGCTTATATTCAAATTCTGTTTTACCTGGTTACTCTGATTTCAAAACTTGGCATTTTAATGCCACACTCTTTTGCCAAGTTTTTTTTAAATCACCTATTCACCCTATTCTAGGTGATATTTTTAGCCAAAGTCAATTGGTATTAAAGCTCAGTGCCTGTAATTTTGAAGTGTATTACTTTTGAGTTTAAAGGTCTGTTATGACTAGTAATCTTGAACCAAGTATTATCGAGGGACTAAACAACGCCAGACCTCCCTACTTTGATGGAAAAGACTATAATGTCTGGAAGAACAAAATGAAAGCTTTCATTAAATCCATAGATAATTTGATGTGGGAAGTTGTGCAAAATGGAGTCAATCCTACACCTAGAGCAACTGAAACACCTGCATCCTCCAACACAGGAGAAACAAATGAGAACAGAACTCTAGCACCTACAATAACTCTAACAGAGTTGGCCAAAAGAGAAGCATTAGATGCTAAAGGTCTTTACTGTCTTTATTGCACTTTGTATCCTACCGAATATTACCGCGTATCTTCATGTGAAACAACAAAAGAGATTCGGGATAGGCTCCATGTAACCTTCAAAGGAACTGACAGAGTCAAGGAAACAAAGAAAAACATCGTCCTTGGCAAATATGAATCTTTCAAGATGAAACCAGATGAATCAATTATTGACATGTTCAACAGATACACTAATATCATCAATGAAATTGCATATCAAGACAAACCAATCTCAGATGAGGAGAAAGTAAACAAGCTTATGCGAGGACTCTCGAAAAAATGGAACAATGTCAAAACATCCATTTGAGAAACACAAAGGATTATGCCCCTCAATGTTGACGAACTCATTGGAACTCTCATCTCCTGTGAAGTTGAACATATCAATGATGAAGATAATTACAAAGGTAAAAAGTCAGTTACTTTAAAATCTAACATCCATGACTCAAGTGATACATATTCTAAGGAAAATGAAGATGAAGATAATGAGGAGCTGGCCCTAATGGTGAAGAAATTCAGAAGAATGGCCAAGAAGGGAAGAAACTTCAAGAGAAGGAAGCAATTTAAGGAATTTGAATAAAAAAGATCCCTCACCAACAAAGTAGAAGGTGAGGATGTAATCCGTTTTGAATATAGGAAACGAGGCCATATTGAAGAAGGGCAAGTTTGAAAAGACAAAGAAAGCTATAAAGGCAGAGACCTGGAGTGACAACTAAATGTGGGGAAACCGATGAGAAAGAATATGCACATATATGTTTAATGGCCAATTCAGATTCTGAAGAAGAAATCGAGGTAAATCATCTCGAGATCCCATATGAAGTATTGGATTATATTGATGAATTATGTCTACAATATAAATATGCTCTTCAATTGATTTCTGAGTTAAAGAAGGAAAATTCCATATTGAGGTAACAAGGCCTTTCTCAAAATGAAAAGATTAAATTTCTACAAAAGAAATTTTCTCAAATCAAAGAAAGTCGAGATTTGCTTGAAAAAGAGAATGATTTGCTTAAAAGGGAAATTTTAAATGTCATCAAAAAAAATTTCTCTTGGTTCAAAAACCTTAGAGCATATACTTTTCATACAAGTTCCATATTATAATAAATCTGGACTTGGTTTTGAAAAAGAAAGTTCAAAATGCTTTTCCAAAAGTTAATGAAAGAGTGAAACAAAAACCTTTAAAATTTGCTTATAAAATCATTTTCAAAAACAATTTATAAAACCTGTTGGCCGAGACTGCTTCAAGTGTTCAAACGGTGGGGACCCAAATCATTTTAAGAATTATTGCCCAAGGGTTTGGAGACCAACTCAAAGAATGATCTTGAGAATGGCAAAGCCTTCTTACCCGAAATGGACCCAAACAAATTTGGTAGCAAAGAAAGCATGGATCTACGTTCAGAAAAGAAAAGAGCAAATGGTATTTGGAGTGACTGTTCGAGGCATATGACTAGAGATACAAGCAAATTTGTTCATCTTACCAAGCTAAACGATGGCAGTGTGTCTTTTGATGGCAACAACAAAGGGAAAATCATAGGCAAAGAAACTGTCAAGATAGGAAACCTCACCATCAATGATGTCTCTTTAGTCAAAGGACTAAACTACAATATAATTAGCATTAGTCAATTGTGCGATATCATATTCAAGATAAATTTCCAAGAAAACTAGTGCTCTGGCTCAAGTAGAGACAATACTCAATCCTTTACTGGACGTAGACATGACAACATTTATCTCTTGGATGTAAAGTTTAATGATATTCAAAATTTTGTCTCCATCAAAGATGAGTCAGACTTATGGCACAGAAAATTGGGACATATTAGGGTGAAGTAGATCTCAACGCTCTCATCCAAGAAGTGTGTACGAGGATTGCAAGAGATGAAATTTGAGAAATATGAATTATGTGTTACTTGCACACTAGGTAAACAGGCAAGAAGTTCATTTAAATCAATCAATTATGTTACTACTAATCATGCTTTGCAGCTTTTACACATGGATATATTCGGACCAACTCGGAGTGAAAACCTTGGTGGTAAGATATATTGTTTGGTTATAGTAGATGACTATACAAGGTTCACTTGGTTGTTCTTTCTTGCTCACAAAAATGAAGTTTTCTCATGTTTTTCAAAAGTTGCTAACTATGTGCAATGACTTCCCTACTGGGCAAACTACTGGAAAATGAACCTCATCTTGCATTGTCAAATAATTATCATTACTTTTCGTGAGAAATTCTTCGCTGACAATTCATGCAGGTGCAATGCAACGTAGCAATAAGAGAAAGAGTTACGGCCATTATAAAAGCACTTGAAAAAAAACAGTATGTACTTCAAATTGAGATAGAACACTGATAGGAGTGATAGAGGGAAAAGTTTATAACAAGTATATATCATGTTTATACATATCACCATGTATATACTAAGTATATACATATCATCATGTTCACCATGTTTCCTTCACTTACAAGAAAAAAATAAATTGGTGAGTGCTCCATGAGAATTAAATACCAGGTTTAAAAAAATACTTGAAAAAAATTTAGAATAGAAATTTTGTGCAGTTACCAAATGCATTTCTGTTCTTTTTCTGTTTCGGAATAGAAATTTTGGGCAGTTATCAAACACTTTCAAATGTTCAGAAATTGTTCCTAGAGACAGAATAAAAAAAATCATTTTTGAGTACAAAATGGTTATCAAACGCACTCTAAGAGATATACCCTATTTTTAACAATAGGAAAATCTCCTATTATCTCTTATGATTTAAATTGTGATAATATTAAATTTAATTGCTCTCTAAGTTTACTTTTAGTAAATCAATTTCAACTTAGCACCTCCTATCTATAAATTTTCTGCCACCATGAAGATTTAATAGGCTAAATCTGATTTTTCGACTGATAGCCTTAGTTCAATTAACTCAATTAAGCTCAGAACTTCCCTCGCTTAAGTCCTTTAGCTCCAATGCAATATTAGATGAGCTTAATTAAAATGCTCTTATCAACAAAAATGCTCTTAATATCTATATGCAAACTAAATATTTTTAGACATGAAACAGGATTAACTCGTAATTTTTTTATGCAATAAATGACTAACTTCGATCGTCAAAATTTAGGTGCCAGCATTCTTAGGGATTGAATTTGTATCCTCCTCTAAAAGGACAAACTTACATCATAAATTTCAAGTATCCTAACCCACCGTGACGTTACCAGAAGTTATTCTGCGCACCTAACTGGCAAGGGGGGTGGCCCTGCCAACCCCACTTTAGTTCATGATTGGTTTCACACTTCTATGCTTGCATGAACTTAAGTGTCTCCTAATATGAAAACAAAAACAAGTTCTAATGTATTATTGAAATTTGAACTGTGCACATCACAAATTACCTTGGGACGCCCAAGAAATATCATCTCATGAAAACACCAAGTGCCGTTCGCACTCCAAACACTATATATAGTCAAGACACCAAACTGCACATCCAAAGCTTTTGTCTCCCTTTGTGCCAAAAAAAAAAAAAGCATAGAACTCTCCCTACCAACACTCCCAATAAGATTTCTCCAGCATGAAATTTACAAACCAACCTCTCCTGATTACCTCCTTCTTGCTTCTTGTACTACTGATCTCGATTTTGCATGGAATAGAAGGTCGACCCTTCAAAGCCAGGAAGTCCCAGAGATCTAGCGACAGCAAAAATGGAGGACTATTTGAGGGCTTGTTACTTCTAGAGATCGAGATGTCGGGGCCGAGCCCGGGCGAAGGGCACAAGAGAGCAAAATCTGACACTCTAGAAGGAATGATGCACTCTGGTCCGAGTCCTGGCATTGGACATAAGAGCATTACAAGCCCGACGCGCCATTGATGATGTGCCAACATTGAACTTCTATCTTTTCTTTTAATCGTTAACATCACCAGCGCCATAGAACAAGATGCAAGTTTCTGCAAACAAGAATCGAGGTCGAATCAATGATGAATTTGTTCGTGCTGGTCTGATAACCAAAGATTGTGATTGAGATGCGCAAGCAGATGCATAGGAATGGACAGCGTGTCGTATTTTCTGTTTTCTCCAGAATTATTTCCTTAATTCGTGCGTTTTAAGTAGTACATGGTTCTTCTCTTTTCTAAATTCTGATCCTTTGATGTATCTCATTTGCAATTAATTAATTTTGTTGGGTGTTTGTGTTGTGGAAGAGTCGTGCACTGAGACCAAACATGTCACGCATGCATGTGATGAAATAAAGATCCCATCCCGTCCTAATTGAGGAAGGTTTCTAAGCAAGCTTAACTAGCCCTTTGATGAAAGCATACAAAAGAACAGGTTGGTAAGTGGATTCCAGTGTGAAAAAAAGAAACAAATCAAATCAGAATTTGAAAGCACAAATAACTCTCTCATGTCCCTCAATAGTGCACACACTAACAACAAATATAGAAACGACAGGAACCTAATCAGCATCACTAATGAGGCCACGACTTGGGTATTTGTTTAAGGCAAGTAGCATTGCCCAGTTTGTGGCAATATTCTAGCTGTACGCGACGTTTTGGAAAATTACAAATTCAAGATATTATGGATAATAATGATGATTATGGTGACAATGATTCGGGCGACATCGACGGTTGTCGTTGAGAGCCTCGCTCAGTGCCAAAGACACGGTGCCAAAATCGGTAATATTTAATTAATGTAATTTCGGTACACTCAAAGCATCTTCTTGTCGCATTATAGGTCTCTCCTGTGGTGACTTGGAAGGAAACTCTACCTTAGTTTCGTTTCCTTGTTTTGATTGTTTTGTAGTCTTTCTCGCACTTCTTCCTTCAATCGATTGATCAGATGGATCGATGGATGACGTCTTTTTTTGGGGAGTTTGACGTAGGATCGGGATCCTCTTATATTTAGGGGTAATTGTACCCCCAAACGACCCAATTGCCATTACTTTTCGAGAAATTTACACAAATTAAACCCCAAAACACCTTAACTCTACCCCCACCATATTCTCTCCCTTTCACCTTGAGCTCCCGCAAACCTCTGCCGCATCACCGCCGTCGAAGCCGTCTCCCCTCCCCACGCAATTGAGCCTCCAGCCACCGCCTGCGGCGTTATCTCATATTAATTGCTAAAGATGTTGGAAATTCTCTTGCTTTTGATTATGAGTTCGTATATAGAAACCGTGAAAACTATTAAAATATATTCTTAAGGTATCGCCATTCAGCTTGTGAAAAATCAAGACGGTGGCATTTGATTTTCAAGAGATGAAAGCGAAGAAGATAACAAATTGTTGCTTTGTGTGGCGCAACTAGGGTCGAAACTTGAGAAGTGTACTAAACAGGAGTCATTGAAAATAGATTGATGAGGAAATGGTTGTCTGACACTGATATAAGAAATAAAAGGATAACAGAGTTTGAGGAATTATCGCGGTCGACGTCTAAATTTTCACCTAAAAGTTATATTTATTTCAGAAAAATGCAACTTGTTTTCCTCCCAAAAATATTTAATGAAATTTTTCACATTGCATTTTAGATTGTTTAGGCATTTAGAGTCTCTAAAAATTGAGATTATATTTCTTTATATTCATTCCAAAACAAAAATAAAAAATAACATAAACAGTGTCATTTAGAGGCTTTTGGGCTATTTAATTTATGGGGATAAGAACACTAAGAGTGCTATAACTTTCGTACAGCGTTCACTTGAGTCCCATCGGTGATTTACCTCGCCGAAAAATCCGACGTGGACGCCGGTCGTCCTACGTGGCTTCATCGGAGCTGACGTGGATAATTTTTTAATATTTTTTTGAATTTTTTATTTTGCAAAAAAAAATTTCAATGCCTGCAAGAGTCACCAGCGACCCTCACCCAGATTGGGCGAGGGCCGCCTTGCCCTCGGCCGCGAAGGCCCCGTGCGAGGCCACGAAGGCTGTCGCTAGATCTGGGTGACCGCTGGTGAGGCGACTTCGCCAGATCTAGCGAGAGCCTTCGCAACCGCAGGCAAGGCAGCCTCGCCATATCTGGTGAGAGCCTTCATCGCCTCACCCGCTGTCGACGAGGCCACGATGGCCTCATCAAGGGCCTTCGCTTCCACGAGCAAGGCAACTTGGCAAGAGCTTTCGCCGCCTCACCCGCGACTGGCGAGGCCATCGCGGCCTCGCCAAGGGATTTCGCGGCTGCAGGTGAGGCAGCCTCGCCAGATCTGGCGAGAGCCTTCGAGGCCTCCAGCAAGGGTCACCGGGGACCCTCGCCAACCTTGAAAAAAAAAAAAGAAGGAAAAATAAGAAAGAAAAATAAAAATAAAAAATTCAAAAAAATTCAATAAAAATAAAATAAAATAACATTAAAAAAATCCATGTAGGATGGAAAATTAATTAAAAAATTCACGTAGGATGATTTACCGAAAATGGTACTTAAATAATCGATTTTACTCCGATGTGGCACTTAAGTGAGCGAAAAATAAGTTATGGCACTCAAGTGAACGCTGTACGAAAGTTATGGCACTTGTGTTATTCTTATCCATTAATTTATGCATCTAATCGGGGGTGATTATGATGAAATCTTATTTACTGTTCAAGGGCTTCAATTTGATAATTGATTTAGGTCGATTTGCCAGCAGACCTAGGAACTAGCTTCTCTCATTTAGCCAAGGAAGACTTGCTCGCCAATTCACACCTCTCCCGAGGTTAGTCTCTCAGCTTCTGCTAGTGCTATGGGGGGAAAAGGTAGAGCGTTATAGCGAAAAGGTAGAGCGTTATAGCAACTTCAACCCGACGAAAACTTGTGTCTATTACATGGTGGAAAGGGGTCATGCCACATACAACTGACTCGTTTTCAAGCACAAATTTCAAAATTTGTTGGATGCTTAAATGTTTTCATTCTACAATGTGCAACCTTAACGTCCAGCAAAAATTGCTGCCTAACCATGTGAGAGGAGGATATGCCATTTTCAGCTTCAGCATCAACAATTGGAGAACTTGTAAGGTTCACACAGAGCAGATTTACCAAGTGTTGGAGTGAGCATGGTCTTACCAGGAAGATGAGAGCCGACCATGTCAAAAAAGTTAGAGAGGATCAAGTCGATGGTTGATGCTGGGATAGACATTAGTCGTAGTAGAGAATGATCCCATCAAGTACTTACTTGATCATCCAGTCTTAGTTGGTAGGTTGGCGAAATGACAAATCCTGATTTCAAAGTTCATTGTGCAAAGCATCTCATAGAAGTTAGTAAATAGCTGAGCTATTGTAGATATGATGGCAGACAATCCCACGAAAATGGGTTGATTCTCCTGACGATCGCATTTTGTCCATAGAGGAGGATGTGTTAATGTGTTTTTCAATGGCACCTATAATCTGTCTAGGTCCAGCATTAGGGCAGTTCTCATCTCTCCCTATAGTTAACACTACCTATGAAGCTAATAGGAGTGAGCACTGATCCCAGTTTAAACAGGGAACTGGACCGGCCAATTCTGATTTGGTTCTTGGTTCCAAATTTTTTAGAACCTGCAACAACCGTATTGATTCTCAATTTATTAGGAGTGCGCAACAGAAGCCTAATACATTTTACCTAGGGAAATCATCAAATAGGAGCCAAGTCCGAGCCCGTCAGCATATCCAGTTTGATCGACCTTCACTTAAAAGCTTAAGCTAATGAATTTTAGGTCAATTTAGATATATTAACTGCTCCACATCATCCCAATTCTCTTATGTGAGACTTCTCTAAAATAACTCACACATATATATCAACAATCTCCCCCTTACGTGTAAGCTTGGTGTTAGATTTGCTCCCCCTTAATTCAGGTATTTTTCCACATCAACTTATCCCAACTTGAATCTACAATGCCCAACTTCATCCTTAGTCTTTTTTCTCTAGATGAAACCATGAAGTCTGCCATCTGACCCACATTGCTACACCATAATGCCCATTTGTCCGGAAATTGTGTTGGTCACCAGATGCCTTCCTTGAGATATTCCATAAACACTAATACACATTGGGAGTGTGCCACCAATCAACCATTAGCTCTTATACCAGTTGTTGCAAGCGCGCAACAAAAGCCCAATATCCTTTGCTAGGGGAGACTACCAAGAAGGAGCCCAAGTCCGAGCCCGTCAACATATCTTATTGGACCTACCTTCACTCAAAAGTTTAAGCAAGTGAGTTATAGGTCAACTTGGATATATTAACTACTCCACACCACACCAATTCTTCGATGTGAGACTTCTCTAACACAATTTATACATTCATCTCAACACGGTTTAAGGTGTTAAACTAGACCGCATTGGAATAAACCTAATTCTCTCTTCTTCCTTTTGCATTTTACTGTCGCCCTTTCTTTTTCTCTCTTAAACTGTCACTGAGTCCCATCTTCTCCTTCGTTCACAAATCCCCCACATTCAAGCCCAGAAAAGCAATGTTGAATTGACACTCACACGCTTAAAACAAGCACAAAACTAGCACTAGGCCTTCTGCCAAGTCACAGAAGCAGTTCGTCACCAAATCGTTGCAAAACAAAACCTCCAAGGCTTTGAGCTCAATCACCACGCTCTCGAACTCCCTCTAAAAGCCACTAACTTTGGATCAATCAGAGGATGCTTCCATCAGTAGTAAGGGTTTGACCCGGCAAAGGTATAGAGCATGTTACTCTCAGGGTGGTAGCTTCATGAATTACTTACCTCAGGATGAGGCTATGGCGAACAGGCTCAGTGCCAAGGAGAAAGGGTTGGCTTTGATGGAGTCACAATGGGTGATGGATCTTCTTAATAGAGAGTTGTTTCAGTTGTTTAAGCTCAAGCCTAGAGAATTTTCGAGAAAAAGTATCGGTGGTTGGAATTGATTTCAAACATTTTTTTCTCTAATGATGAACTTGGTGATTGCATGCAAATTTTCAATGCTCTAGTGACAATAGTGTCTTGAGTCCTAATAGTGCCCACTATTGAGGCTAACAAAACAACATAGAATGGATGGTTGAATAGCTGGAACGAAGATACTAAAAATCGTTTGCGAATTAACACAACAATCAACAAACCAAATTTTGTGAGAATTTATCAGCGTGTGTGATATAGTGCCTATATGGAGCAGATGACGAATAATGAATATAGATCACACAGCAATTTATAGTAGTTCGATTTTATACCCAAGCCTACATTCATTCTCCAGCTAGCAGCTTGCTAGATTCCACTAATAATCAGCACTGCAAGTTACAACTGGCAAGTGTTGCTCCTTTTACAAGATAGATCACATTATCATGACACAACGATTACACTTACACTTGTAGGCTTAACTATTTGCTATTACAATACGAAACCTTCACAGAAAGGTATCAACAAAGAGGATTTCTGGCTCAACACACAACTGCGGTATATCACTCTTTCAAGCTTCGTTGATCATTATTTATAAGTATTCAATCCATAGCCATTTGAGAGTAGGCAAAGACCTATGCTAGGATCGAGATTGTCCATACAATCGTTTCTTCTGACTTCCGTAGGTTTCCCAAAATGGAGTCTACTGCAGCTATCACTTCACTGAGGCAATAACATATCAACCACTTTTCTATATCTTTCTCGATTTTTTAACTACGCAATCCCAATCTTATAACAACTCTTTTCTATACCATCAACAGTCATCTTCATACGGGTATCTCACCATCATCAATGACAACTCACCATTAACATCGTCCGAAATTCATCATCAACACATGTAGATTACAAGCAAGTTGGTTGACGATCTTCAATGACGATACCAATGAAATGACGCACGAAGACATGATCAATGATCCTTCCACCTTTATCAGTTCCAAATATCTTTAAGAACACTTACTTGACTCAAGTCCCTTCAAGTTACCATAAGATATCGGTTACATTGATGCTTGTTCACCTAATCATCATAGCCTAGTTTATCATCTTTGCCGATACAAAAGAATCATTGACATCTGCAAAACTAATTTGCCATATGCACTTATGAATGTAGATATTAGTACCAAAGACAGTTTTGGAATCATAAAAATTCCATAGTGATATTTATCCAACAGCATACTTTGATTTTGTGCTATGGAGTGATTTCGACCGATTCCCCATACTAGACTAGCTACTTTGGTTCTGGGGTTAGTTTTAAGGTCAATATGGTCGGCTTCGGGTTTCAAAAATTGGATACCGACTCTAATAGAATGGATCCTATCCACCCTAAAACCGATCACCCTAGTAATTAAATTGGTGTTCCCTTGCACCAACAACACAGTGGAACGAGAGGGTTGCATCCTTAGCCTCCAAGCAACAATCAAGATGGAAGTTCGCAAATTGAAAGTGTTCAGTGATTTTGCACTCATTATTTTCTAGACCGAGGGTGAATAGAGGAAGCTAATCCCTTACCATGATTTCCTAGAAAAGCTAGTAAATGAGTTTGATGAATTATCCTTTGCGTACCTATCTGAGTCTCATTATCAGTTTGCCGATACACTTGCCACACTATCGTCAATTATTCAAATAACCAATGATTTAGACATTGAACAATTAAAGATCGAGACGCTAAGGAAGCCCGCCTACTGCATGGTAGTCACAAAGGAGTCTGATGGCAAGCTGTGATACCTCCACATCATGACATATATCCAGAAAAAAGAGTTACCTCAAGGGAGCAACGTGTATGATAGGAAATATCTTGTGAAACTCGCTTCCAAATTCTTTATCAAACATGACACTATTTACAAGAGATCCTTTGATTCAATACTATTAATTTATGTCGATGCCAAAGAGGCTTCCTAACTAACGAAGGTACGTAAAGGAGTTTGTGGCCCACACATGAACAATCACATGCTAGAAAAGAAAATACGAGGTTAGGGTATTTCTGCCTAACCTTAGAAAACGATTGCATTCAACATGTTAGATGCTACAACCATTGCCAAATTCCTGGAAAAGCTAATAATTGAGTTTGATAAAATATCCTTTACGTACCTATCCAGGTCTCATAATCAGTTTGTGAATATGCTTGCCACATTAACATCGATGATTCAGGTAACCAATGGTTTAGATATTGAACCATTGAAGATTGAGATGCTCAAGAAACCTGCCTACCACATGGTAGTCATAGAAGAGTTTGATGGCAAGCCACGGTACCATGATATCATAAGCCATGGTACCACGTCATCATACATATATCAAGAAAGGAGAGTTTTGTTAAGGGAGCAATGCGTTCGACAGAAATATCTCATGAAACTCACTTCCAAATTCTTTATCAACGATAACACCATTTATAGAAGGTCCTTTGATTCAATATTGCTAAGCTATGTCAATGCCAAAGAGACAACCTAGCTAATAAGTGTGCGGCCCCACGTGAATAATCACATGCTAGCCAGGAAAATATGAGGTCTCAAGCTAGCCCCAGAAAACGATTGCATTCAACATGTTAGATGCTATCACCGTTGCCAAATTCCTAGAAGAGCTAATAAAGGAGTTTGATAAAGTATCCTTTGCATACCTATCCGACTCTCATAATCAGTTTGCTAATGCACTTACCACATTATTGTCAATGATTCAAGTAATTAATGATTTAGACATTGAACCATTGAAGATCAAGATACTTAGGAAGCTCACCTACTACATGGTCGTCACTGGGAATTCTTATGGCAAGCCATGGCACCATGATATCATAGCATATATCTAGAAATGAGAGTTTCCTCAAAGAGCAACGCGTTCGACATGAAGTATCTCATGAAACTCGCTTCAAAATTCTTTATCAATGGTGACACCATTTACAGAAGGTCCTTTGATTAAATACTGCTAAGATGTGTTGATGCCTAAGAGGCCATCCAGCTAATGAAGGAAATACACAAAGGACTAAGCCTACACATGAATAATCACATGCTAGCCAAGAAAATTTGAGGCTAGGGTATTTTTGGCTAACCCTGGAAAATGATTACATTCAACATGTTAGATGCTACCACAGTTGCCAAATTCACGGCTATAAAATAAATGTTCCTCCTATTATTACTAATAATGCAACCTAGAGGGGGTGAATAAGTTAATTTACAAATGCTCGAGCTATTTCCACCCCCTTATTGGCTCTTCACACCCCCTATCATATTGATTTGACTACATTATCCCTTGCGTGTCCCACTATTGATTAATGATAATTTTTTACCTTTTTTCTTCTTCTTCTTTTGTTTCAAATTACTAAAAGACAAAATTACCCACATCCCTTGCAAATAACTTTTTTTCACCCTAACCACTTCTCCAACACCCATTACATTTCAACACTTCCTTCACGTTTGTTTTTTTCTCCATTGTTGTAATCTCAGCAAGCACCGATCGTATATCAAAGTAAAGAAAAGTTAGTTTTACTTGCAAATTATTTACTTTATTTCCATAGACTATCCTCATGATAGTGAATATTTCAATTTCGATTTTCAATAAAAATTTACGAAAGTTTACTCAAAGATCAAATATTGTGGTAAATGTATGCATTATAAAAAATTTATTCATCTTTCATTGTATTGTTTCTTGTAGTGAAGTCACTATGGAAGACAATATTGAAGAGGACCCAAATTGCTTAAATGCATTTATTGATGATGAAACTGCGAATAGAGAACAGCAATCAATCATGTCAACAAGCTCATTTGAAATTTTGCCAGGTAATTTTCTAACAAGAGAGGATCTTTTAAGTAGTATGTGGACGCATCTTTTTGCTCAAGGTTATGCTGTCTCTATAAAAAAAACAAGGTCAAAGAAAGACAATTATGTTCTTCTTGGTTGCGATAGGGGAGGCAATTATTGTAATCGGCATAATATTTTTATTTCTTGTCAGAGAAGAAAGACTGGATCTCATTTGATTAATTGTCGTTTTGAAGTTTGTTGTTATATAAAGAAGAATGAATCATGGTTACTCAAATTATTGAATGCTTCACGCAATCATTATCCTTCGAGTGATATGTCCAGACATCCTACTTGTCATCACTTTTCTAAAGTTGAAGCTTCGCATGCGAAAGAGATATCTAAAGTCGGTATACCTCCTCGCCAAATTCTTTCTTCCTTGAGACAAAGTAATCCCTAAGTTCAAGTGCTAAAACTGTTTACAACACAAATGCGAAATTTTTTCGTGAATATCTGAATGGTTGCACTATGGTCCAAGCTTTATTGGAGGAGCTTAGTGTAGGTGGATTCATCTACAATTTTAAACATGATCCCGAGGGTAACCTGATGCATTTATTTTTCTCTCATCCAATCTCCATGGCACTAAAAAAGAGCTTCTCGGGTGTCTTTTTAATAGATTGTACTTATAAGACTAATAGATACAAAATGCCTTTATTTAGTATTATTGGAGTTTCCAACTTTAATACTTCTTTCTACTCATACTTTCCATTTTTAAGAAAGGAAGAAAATGAAGATAATGTTTGGGCTTTGAAGATGTTTAGCAACATATGAGTGTTGATTGTCAACCTTCAGCTATCATCACTGATAGATAGTTAGCATTGATGAATGCTATTCGATTCATTATTCTAGAAGTGCGAACTTGTTGTGCAATTGGCACATTAAGAAGAATATTGTGGTAAAATGTAAACCTTAGTTTGAAGAAGGAACGGATTGGGATTTTTTTATGTCTGATTGGTTTAAGGTTCTGAACTCCAAGAGTGAAGTGGAAATGGTGAAAATATTCAGCAATTTGAAGATTGTAAGGGAAAGCCATCGGTTCTTAGGCTCCGTTGGTTTCGTGAAAAATGTAACGTTTTTTAAAAATGTTTTCCAAGAAGCCATTTTGCAAACAAAATACACAATTTTTCAATGTTCGGCTGAAATCTGAAAAAAGACCCGGAAAATATTTTTCGCCGTTCCATATGGAAAATCAAATCAAATTTTCCTTCATACACTACTTTTAATATCTCTTTTCTTTTCATTTTTTTACCTTCTTCTTCGGCTGATCGCTAGTCACAGCGAAGATTGGCAACTGACCACAAGTGAGCAATGAGGCTCGGACCTCGCTAGAGGTCGGCAACCGTTGTCGACCTTCGCCACAGCCAGCAACTGGCCGAAGAAGAAGGTAAAAATTAAATCAAAATAAAATAAAATAAAAAGATAATTTAAATTTAAATTTAAATTTAAAAAAATAAAATTAAAATGAATGGTGAAAGAAGGAGGAGGGAAAATGATTTCCTCACTTTTGAAGGTGTTTTTTCCATTGAGGGAAAATGTTTTTCATGACTGGTTTATTTTCCGTAAAACGAACGCCGAAAAATCCAGAAAATGTTTCCTTAGAAATTATTTTCCATGAAACGAACGGAGCCTTAATTACATTAAAAATATATGGCTTCATTTCAAAGAGCTTTTGGTGACTACTTGGACAGACCTGCACATGCATTTTGAGAACCATGTTACTTCAAGAGCGGAAGGGGCATATTCCACTTTGAAAGCATATCTACAAGTTTCAACGGCGAATTTAGTTGAGGGAAAAAAGAAAATATGTCTTGCAATTGAGAATCAGTTTCAGGAAACCAAATTGTCAAGTGAAAAGGTAAGAGTTCCTCATCATCTTCACATTCCTTCTTTTAGGAATTTGATTACTCGGGTGTCAATATTTGCTTTAGATAAGCTCTATAAGCAATATAAGATTAGTAAAAGTAGAGTTGAGCTACTTGCTCATACCGGGCATTTTATGCAATCCATGGGCCTTCCATGTGAGCATGAAATAAGATTTAGGTTTTCCGATGGTTTACCTTTAGATATAATTGATCAACAAAGGAGGCTTGATATAAGGTCCATTTTCGATCGTAATATTATGTAAAATAACGAAGAAGATTCATTTTCACAACTACTGCACGAGTTGGAAAGGAAGTTCTAAGTATGGCCACTTTCCAAGAAGTTGTTCGAAAGCAAATTGAGCAATTTGTACGAGCAAGTGATCCTTTGTTATATGAGCCCTTAGCTACATTTCATAAAGATCGTCCTTCTAATTCTAAAACTAAAGCAGAAGCAACTTTTATACGACGCGATCCTTCTGCATTTGAGATTGTTGAAAAGGGAAAAGATGTGCTACTTGTAAGATTTGTGGCTATAATAGTCGGATACGTAAATCGAAAGGTAAAGATCTCGGATCAAACTCACATTAAAAGGCCATTGGAATTTATGGTGGTGAAATATAGTAGGAACAAAGGACTCGAGCATGCAACAATTTAACTTGAAAGACATATTCAAAGGTCGGAGCTTCTCACACTATGGCATTCAAAATTATTCCTTGATATATATTTGTTTTAAGTCCCTAATGACTCTCTTATTCATGTAATTGAAAATTTTTATTCTTTGATTAGTGTAAAATATTTTTTTTTATCAACTTGCATATTCAACTTGTTATTATTGCAGTACTTTAAGGATGATTTTCTTTTCATTGATGGTTTTATGAAAAATTTGATGCATTTAGAATAGACAAAAGATATGTGTTTGCAAATGGTTTGAATGTGTTAAAGCGATTACAATTGCTATAGTTTCTTATCAATAGCTAATTATACATGTGATCAAGGCAAAGATAGTGTTCTATGTAATAATGTTGAGGGAGCATTTTCTTTCGCATTTGCATGGTTTTAATGGATGTTTAGAATTTTTTATGTGCTTAACTTTGTCATATTTATATATTTGTTTTAAAGTATCATTTAAAACATCATGCAATGATAGCATGAAAAATAATGGTTATTGGACTACTAGATTCACCAAATAAATTGAAAGTTGAGCAAATAAAATACACAGACTACAATATAATGACATATATTAATGTTATAATTAAACAAAATGTGTACAAAAACTGGTAAAAGGTTCTTTTCAATCTTACCTATGCTTAGGTAATTTTTCAAATAATAGTTTCCTAGTACAAAAAAAGAAAAGTATCAACTCATTAACACAATAATTCGATAGGTATCTACCAAATAAACTATTTTTTTTTGGAAAATAGGAACTCCAATTTTGTTCTAAATGGAGAAAGACAAGGAAAAAATCAAAAAAAAGAAGAAAGAATGGAAGAAATAATCTTAAATCAAGAGTGAGCCTTACATTTAACCTTAACAAATGTTTTTTAACAGGAACATGGGTAATTTCATTTCTAGAAAAATTGAAAAAGAAAATGAAGAAGAATAGGAAAAATAATCTTAAATCAACAGTGAGACCCGCAAGGGATAATATAGTCAAATCAAAGTGATAAAGGGTGTCATGAGATAATAAGGGATGAAAATAGCGCGAGCCCTAAAATAGACTAAAACGGTGCAAGCTACGACATCAATTCAAACATATCCACGAGAAAACATTAAACCAAAATTTAAAAGCAAAGGCAATCGGTTCGGATTAAACCATATTCAAGACGAATGCCTCCGTGTTTCCAATTTGGGTTATGAATGCATAGAGGGACAAATACTTGGGCAAATTAAAGTAAACTCTTGGTAGGCTTATACGAGAGAATCGAACAGAGAAACAAGAGTATATATAATTCCGATTTTTACCTCAATGGTACAACGAATGTAGGCCTTTTTTTCGGTTCAAAGAATTGGCGAATTTCGACTAGCAAAACGACAACGAGGACTCGCTTAAATTACTCACGGTGTAGCTTCAACGCTGGCTGAATTCTTCACGTTTTGCTCTCCAAACAAACCTTCTCCTTCCACCAATTCCTTCAGCCAAATTCGCACCCCATGCTCCACCGAATGCACACACTTGTTTTCTTTCTATTTTGTTGCTTTGGCTCCTCTGCTCCAATTCTCACGTCCTCTCTTTTTGTTTTTTCCTTCCTTTTGTTTTTATGCCCATTATCTCACACTTACACACACACAACCCTCACCGTTTTTTACGACCAGGGACCTAACATCTTAGGAGATCTTTCGACGAGGGACCTGACTTTGGTCGGCGTATGAGATGTCGCCTTCGCAGTTCTTAGGACCAATGGCCTAACGTCTTCACAGTTCTTCCGACCAAGGACCTAACTTCTGTTAGGATTTGAGGTTGCATTTGTAGGTCTTACGACCAGGGACCTAACTTTTACGTCACCAACGTAATTCTTTCAACCAAAGAGCTAGCACCTTAGGAGTTCTTACGACCAAGGAAAGGTTCAAGAGAGTTTATCCTCTAGGTTACCCGCAAACTGTTTTAAATGAATAATTGCCCCCGAGAGTTCTTCCAATAAGGTAAAGTCCCGAGTAGTTCTTTCATCAGTGTCAAAATTCAGAAAATCCTGAAGGATTTCTTCTGATGTGACGGAAATAATCATCATGCAAACTTACCTGGAAATGATGGGTTGGATTTGGAATCACCAAGTGAAAGTCTTAACATGCAATTTGCTTTTGCTATGGATACCCGATTGATCTAAGAAAACATCCAGCAAAGTAACTTTGGACAAAACAAAAATTCATAAGAAACAACATATTCAATTCAAAGAAAATGCAAGATGAAATAATCAAGTGTTCGTACACGAAATATTAACATTCATAAGTCCATTATAATTAGTCGTCGTGCATAATTCGAATGCCTCATCGAGAAAAAGTCATCTTCTTGATAAATTCAATGATCACGAGGTTTACCTCGAGAATTGAATAAATTCTCCGATCAAAAAGGACTTTCTCACGGACTCCAATGAAAAGACTTTTATCTCATCTATTAAAGTGATGTCATAGTCACTCAACTTACTCCAAGTCACATATTTGAGGAGCTAAGTTCACTTGAGAATTGGAGACATTTGACCAATCCGAGAGCTCTTTCGCAGTATTGTAATGTTATACTTTTTCTGTCCATGTTAGGATTTTCATGAAAATACGTATTGATGGGATATTTCAGAGCACGTCATCGCACTTAATTTCACATTTGCATTGCACGTAATTACTTTTCATCAAAATCATTCATGCCATGCTTATGGTATGGACATTGATCATATATCCATATTTGCATGTTAAAAAGAATTTTTAATGAAATCATATTTTCAATTTTATTTGATATTCTGCGTTTAGGTAACTGCATTGTGAATATTTACATATCTAGAAAAAAATCACATTTGCATATATTAGTGTGCTCATATTTGGACATATCTAAGATTTTGCATTATTATTTAGTTGCCATATTTGCACGTTTTTATCCATAAATCACATGTAGTAAAATGGAAAATATAAAAAATCACCATCTTGCATGTTAGTCATTTTAGTTTGCATCTTCATTAAAAAAAAATCACAAAAATATGTCTAGAGGTGGATTTAGGGATATTTAGGTTCATTCGCAAATTTGTTGTATACTCATGAATTTGTTCTTCTAGGATTGCTATTCATTTTAGATTAAATTGCCTTCAATTTTCCATATTCAATAGCAGCTCATATTAAATTACATGAGTATTTGTGAAAACTTTCCATTTATCACTTACGAGGTCCTATCCCGAGATGTTATAAGAAGGCCTTATTTAATTGTTGTCCGAGACGGTTTAGTTATTATATTCTGTCTTTTTTCACTATTTAATTTAGGGAAAATTTTGAATAATGGCCTGAAATAGAATCATTTGTTTTTTTTCAAAAAATGGTCTGGAGTGAACTTTATTCCAAATAAAGGCCTTAAGTGGCCAATCATTTTCAAATAAGGGTCTAATCTTGCCGACTGGCCAAATGTTTACCAACCGACATTTCCGGCGACTAGAACGGGGGCAATTTTGTGTAGAATTTGTGATGGGATAAAAGATAAAGAAATTTCCCAAATTGAGTTAAAATCAGGTTATGAGGTGGGTTTTTTTTTCTCCTCTTCTTCCTGTGCAGCTGTTCCTCAAGCATGTTAGGAAATAAAAATCATTATTTGTATTTGGTAACTTTTTAAATGTTTGATAGTACCGTGAATCCATGGACATGTAGATGCATGTTAGGAAATAAAAATCATTATTTGTATTCGGTAACTTTTTAAATGTTTGATAGTACCGTGAATACATGGACATGTAGATGCATGTTAGGAAATAAAAATCACTCAAAATTGTAAGCTTTCTTTGAAAAGGACCAAAATTACCAATCCAAGGCCTTTAGTTTAATCTAACATAACCAAGTCTGAGAACCCAATACTCCGATTCACATAAATAAGCCGATTGAAGTCTACCAGGCTCTTAATTTGCCTAGTAAATAGGTCAGTGAGTGCTGTAAAATAATCATGAACAAATTTTAGAAATTCCCTATTGCGATCGGTCACAAAAGTAAACCCCCTATTGCGATCGATATTCCGCAGTCTACTGGCTCTTAACTCGACTAGTAAATATAATCACGAGCGAATTTTAGAAACCCCCTATTGCGATCGGTATGGTTTGGGAGGGAGTCCGTACGAAGCTTAGGCGCCACCTCGCGAGAGGATTATTTGCCCCTGTTTAGCAAAATCCATTAGCATCCGAGTTTCACTTAAGAGAGGATTATGATAATTACACATTATTGAAAATTGAAGCAATTTTTTTTAACTAATATGAAATTTTTTATAGTTATTAAAAAAGTATTATTTCAATTTATTTTTTTTGTATTATTTCATTGAAAACCATTGAATTAATCTTCTTTTGAAACTCCGCTCCACGCCAATTGCATAGGCCCTCAGCACGTGTTCTCATCTCTCTCTCTCTCTCTCTCTCTCTCTCTCTCTGCGGGAGCGTCTATGTCGAAGGAAGCTGAAATGGGGAGCTCATCCAAGGGCGAGTCAGGCAGCGACGGCGACAATTCGAGCGGCGGCGGCAACCCTCCCAACTCCGCCTCCACTGTCTTCTCCGAGGGGGAGAAGGTCCTCGCCTTCCACGGCCCCCGGATCTACGAGGCCAAGGCATAGTCTCTCTCTCTCTCTCTCTCTCTCTCTCTCTCTCTCTCTCTCTCTCTTCCTCCTCCTCTCTCCATTATCTTATTTTTCCTTCACCCTTCTCGTGTTTTGGTAATTCCGTTGCTTAAGGAGCAGCTTCGTGCGCTTGCTTGCTTGCTGGTATCGATAGTGTTTCGTCGTAGTTGGGTGATTTTGAGCTTGTTACGTTCTGCCCAGGTTCTGCTCAGCCTGAGATTGGCTGTGTCATAAGAATTCGAAAGTGATACGAGAGGGGCTTAAGAGGGCTCTTTTGTTTGGCCATTGGGTTTGTAGAAAGTGACGAAATGCGGCCTCATTGGCGTTTTAGGATAGGATGCTGTGTAGAATCCTGCTTTGGTGGACTGTTTCGTGTTCTGTTGTTGGTTTTAGTGTCGCTGTACTCTATGCTTTCTGTTTCTCGTTTAATCATTCCTCTGTCGGCGTGCGAAGTTGCCGTTGCTGTAGGTAATCAATACACTTACCCTTTGAGTAAATGACTTCTAGATGATGAGCTCGGGCTTATCGAATGTTCCTTACGCTATGTGCACACAGACAATCAAGATCTTTTGACATGGATTTGGTAGGAAAAAAAAATGCTTAATGGGAGTTTGTTCCCAATTTGGATTAAAATTTGGTCAAGTTGCTGCATCATTTTCTTTCACTGCGTTTCGAATACAATTTTTAGCGGGAATGTATCCCATTTGATTTTGGATTGCTCTATAAAATTATTTTGTCGACACATGCTTTCCATCGGCGCATTTGCCGTTGCCATCTCAAGATGAATATGTCTGGTTTGCAGGAGCTTCACACCATCTTATGTTAATCGCTTTTGGTCATTCATTCGTTGTTTTTTTTAAACAATTAGGTTAGGGTACTGTTTTTACGAGCATAGTGTGTGATGGAGTTTATGCATGTGGCCTGCTTGGTCTAATGGTACACTTTAACTTTGGTTTTACACTTTCGTCAGCAATTTGTATTGGCTAATGTTGAATGTTCTTCATCGGGCAATAGTTCAGATATTTAGTTTTTTTTTTGGTAAGGAAGTTCAGATATTTAGTTCCCCTCTTTCTTTTAGTAAAAAGTAAAACGTGTATATGTTGGAAGAAAGCATGCATACATAGGGTCTTCCTAGTTTGCTTTGGTAATCAATATCATTTGCTTAGTTCTTTCCTAGGTGATGATTTAATATACAATATCGGTTGTCTTTACTCTAACCACTCGTTGGTCTCTGCAAAGATGGAAAGAAAAGTTGGAGAATGGTCTTTTTGGTGGTTTCTCATATTATTTTGAAGTAAGAGCATCAACTGAGAGTAACAAAAAAGTGTAAGGATTGATATGTTATACAAAATGTGCAATTGCTTCAACACAATCTCATCCAGTTGCTTAATATGTGAATCAAATGGTTGACCAGAATTAGTCTTTTCCTTATTTGTAAATGGTTGACAGAAAAATAGCTGGGGTACTTATAGTTACATCCGTCAATGACATTTTGTTACTTGATTTGATGACTGATGATGCGGTTCGATTTGGAATTTTCTGTCTTTGCATTTAGTATAGGCTGAAAATGTTTGATATAGAATTAGAAAAAGGATATGGCATTTTATCTAAATGAGTTGCTTGTCTTTTTTCATTTTCTCCTGTGTCAAATTATATATAACATGACGTGTCTGATGTGACATGTTCATTGTTCTATCTAGTTAAATGGCTTTATGGTTTTTATGATTAGGTTCAAAAGGCTGAGGTTCGGAAGAATGAATGGAGATACTTTGTTCACTACCTTGTAAGTAGTTTATTGTCTTTTACTTTTGCACCTGCAGCAGCTGAAGCAATCTTATGTCGTCTTTATAGCATGCTTTTCGTCTGATAAAGCTGTCAATCCTTCAAGAAAAATATCTCGAGGGAATTCATTATATCAAGTATATCTCTAGACTTTATTTACCCGAAACCATATCTAATGATGTTTCTCTTACTGCTTTGCAGGGATGGAACAAAAAGTGAGCATTTTCAATCACCTTCAGTACAGTGAATATCCTACCCTTTCTACTGTCTAACTCTCATGAAACATGATGTCTGCTTGAAATCAGTGGACCGTTGCGGATTGGTGATGGAAAGTTGTGGAAATAAGCATATTTTCATCTGCAGTCTCTCCCTTCCCTTTGCATTATTTGAACTGGTCCGCTGGTCATATTATTTTGACTCACTTAAAAAATGAATGTGTCAATCATCTGATGCATTAATTTGTTGCTGAAATTGACTGGAAATGTTGCATTATCTCCATCATGTGTCTTTCGGACTTCCAAAGACATTAGGTGTCATTGTAGTGGGCATATGGCCAATACTTTTACTTTTCTTGTTGCAAATACAGATTTCTCTCCTTATGATTCATGGCTTTCAGTTAAATATCGCTGTTATCTTTAACAGGCATTGATCTCTATTTTCTTCTCCTTTGGGTCTCTACTTGAAATAACATGGGTCCTGCAAAATATTGTGCTCTGTCGTGCTTGTCCTGTCCACCACCCTAGCCAGAGTTCTTTCCCCACATTTTTCAAATCGCCATTTTGTTTTGAAAACCTAAATGAAGATGCAATGAAATTTTTTGTGTCTGTCATAGGATTGAACTGTATTGGACTGCTTTTTGAATCTTGAAGTTGTACAGAGGAAGGTGTATAAACATGTAGTCTGGTTGTGGCATATCCTGTAAACCGATGGCAAAGAAGAAGTAACAAGTGTCCAATTCCCCTTCGTAATGTCTTGTTTGAGATGCTACCACATTGCATTTAGTATGTCAGTCATAAAGTTCCTGGCACCTAAAGTGAGAAAAAAAGTAGTGTATAAATAATTTCTATTGCCTTTGCCAACAGTTGGGATGAATGGGTAGGCCCAGAGCGTCTAATGAAATATACTGAGGAAAATATCTTGAAGCAGCAAGTTCTTGATAAGAAACAAGGCGTAGACAAGAACCCAAAGTCAGGTCGTATGATTCAGAGTAAGCCAAAAAGCATTACCGGTTAGTTTCTTCACAATGTATTTAACTTTACTTTGCAAGCTTTGATGCTGCTTTACACTGTGATTACTTTCATATTGCAACCATACCAATGTATTTGCTGGTGTTCAAGCACATTCTTATGTGATGTCAGTGGAAGAGAACCTTGTTCTTCTTGATGTTGACATTTTGACCAAAATTACCACCTTGGTGAATTTTTTTAGTTAGTTTTCATATAGATGCTTACTTCTTCCACAAGGAAATCGTCCTCTTTCAATTTCCATCTCAGATAAGGCAGGCTACAAGAATACGTATATGTTCACTATGTCTAGAAATAATTTAGGCACATGTATTTTGAGAAATTTTAAAACAGCACAACATTTGAACATGAACTAAATCTGGTGGAAATGAGTTTTCATGGGATTTTATGACATTTATAAATTTTGGCGACCTACATGATTGTATGTAATATGCATCATGCATGTTTAAGTATCATTGCTCAATTTTATGTGGGAAAGAAGCTAAACCTGATAGCTCAATTAATTTGAGAAATGGAAGCAAGAATACAATAGCTATTTCTTGGGATAGATATTTTTAGTGCGGTTTGCAAAATAGATTAGCCATTTGAGGTCTACATGCTCAATTCACAGAATTTTGACAAGGAATTTCACTTATGCTCCCATTTGCAATCTTAGAGTGACTTTTAAGTACAATTCTGGAACTTTATTTGATTCAATATGTTCATGAAAGTATTATGTGGTGATAGACTTACCTATTGCAAATTCTGTGCGTCAAATAGTTTATATCTCAACAAGTTAGGGTTCAATCAATAAGCAAAGGAATATGGACAAATAGAGTAATGAAGGAGTCCGACCAAAAAAAGAAAAAAGAGTAATGAAGGAGAGATTCCATGGTGCAACCATGGGAAATTGAAGATGGCCAAGACAAGAATGGCGGCAATGGAATTCAACTCCTTAAATGGATATTAGGGAGGGCCTTGATTGTGTCTGTCTTGGGTTGTCATTTGGAAAGTTTCGTGAGGGAGCAAATGTTGATATCATAATTACTATGGGAATACCATACCCAAATTAATGAGCATTAGAATAACTTTTCGTGTGAAGGAAATATGCTGTAAAAATTTATAGGAAAGTTCTTTTGTATAATTGTTTTTGGTCACCAAAAAACTTTTGTTAAAAGCGGACAAGATAAATTTGCTAGTAATTCTAACTGTCAGAAGGAAATTCTTGATTTTTATAAGACCTCTTATGGGAGCCATTCCAGAACAGAGGGATGCCCCGTTTGATGATGTATCTTCGATTTCCTACATTTGTTAGCATATGAAACATAACTTTGGGTTTTCTTTTTTTTTTTTTTTTTTTGAAAACTGAGGGATGCACTTGAATGGTCTTAGATTAAGTCGTAGAGGCACAAGAAGAATTTTGAGAAATAACTGTATCTATTGATATGCCATAACATTCGCCCATCCTTTGCCAACAGATGGCCGTAGTTGGCAAGTGCTTCCATTAATAAAATTCTAGATCACTTATTAAAATAACTTTTATAGACTTCATCCTTAGGGAAAGGACCTTCTCTCTTTGGAAAACGGGAGACTTTCAGGCTTGGCTGGCTTTCTCCCTTTCCCACTATGCTTCGGATGGTTTTCTTTAACTTGCTTCTCAACCCCATCCTACCTGAATATATTCTTCAAAATTAAGCCAGGGTTTTTCTTGTCTTTTAAGGCAGTACAACGGCTATAACACGCTTTCTATTTGAGTTTGAAAAAAGAAATTAGTAATTCAGGGGCCTCACCATGTATAGCTTTCTACCAGTGAGGCCTTCATATTATGCACCACTGTGGCCTGTCGCTTGCTAGAAGAGTTGTAGCGGTTATTGTGGGAAATATGCTTTACTTGGTAGGAACAAATGTTGTCATAAATGCTGTTTTAAGTGCCAAGTTAATTATTTATGCAAATGTATGTACAAATTATAGAGAATAGTCGTTACTGCTGCATCTGCTCCAAGACCTGCTTGATCTTTCCTGGTAGATGCAGTCCAGACTCCAGATTTTGTCCTATGCTTATTGCAGTTGTCCACAAATCTAGGATATTTACTGTTTCAGGACTTGGCTTGGAAAAGTCCATTCTGATTGGAAAGCAATTATTTCTTTCTATCTGCACATGGAATTCATTTAGGGAACACCTTCTTTTGAAATCATTGGGTAGTGATTATGATAACAAAAGTCTCATTTTTGCGAGTTGCTGAACATTGTCGGGTGTGTCGGTGCTTGCCTTTTGCCATCTGTACGTCTTACTGTGTTTTTCAAAATTTTGTAGATGCGAAAGTCGATAAGGAGGATGTTAAGAGCACTGGTATGTTTCGTTTTCTTGTTCTCTGATACTGTCTTTTTCCCTGCTGAATTCAAGTCCATCTTGGCAATTTGCACGTTGTTTGCTATTGGGTTAAGTGAAAGGTCTTTGAGATGAGGTCTTCTTCATGATAAAGTAAATTAAACTGCTATTGACTGTAAGCTGAGCCCAACAACTTGCAGTACATGTCCAACGGGTTTCTATGTTGCTTGGACTTTACATTGCTCTCAGGGATAGTGAATAATACTGTTGACCAGCAATTACATTTTCTGTCCGGTTCTCTTTCTGGTTGCTGAATGTTGAGAGTGGACTTGATCTGCGATTTTTCTGCTTCCGTATCTGTTAACTCTTACACTTGTTTTCTTCACTACTACAGTTTGTTTTAATGGAGCATCATTACGGGCCTCGTTTATTCTTTTCTTGTCCCCGGATTTGCATATGATATTGGCACAAAGAGATATAATAAAAAGAAGGGTACAAACGATGGAATTTGTGTTTCATATGGCAGTGTGAATGTGCTTTAATGTGATAAATTTGCCTCTATCAATCACCTCTGGTGAATTTATTTCTTCTAGATAATAGATATTTTTTCAATAGTCTAATTTCAAGTTGCTTGAGACATCAAACTTTTAATACCTAGAATTATCAAACTTGTTCTTTGGCATTATGAATTTTGAATTTTCTGTGATAAGACTTTTTGCAATACCTAAACTTATCAGACCTGTTCCTCCTCCCTTGCTATTTGCGTTTGTTATGGTTTACATGGCCCTCATGTACGAAAGGTCTGATAGTTTATTCACTGGCCAACTCTTCCTCTTAATCTTTAAGAAGAACTCCCGAACTCATTCTACTTAGAAATGAAAGAAATATCTATTGTGGGATTGACTATTTGGGAGATAAGTAACTGATGCATATATGGAAAACACTTTTAGTCTTTTTTTTTCCCTCTTTTGGTATAGCAAAGGGTAATAGTGGAAGAGGTAAATAAGTAGGGTTGCAAAGACAGAGCTGCAAGTGTTCACCAAAAGGAGTATGGTTTCCAGAGTCATCTGGGAGCCTTATTAACCACAGGCCCACTCTACAGCTGCACCCCTTGCCAATGTGAGATTATGCTCATAGGGGTCCCATTATTTGGTGATTTTCTTTTCTGATTCATAAAGGAAATGGTGGAGGAGAAGAAGTCTAGGGGTGCGAAGGTGGAGCCCCAAGTGTTCTCCAAAAGATGTACACTTGCTATTAGAGTCATGTGGAAGACACTTTCATTTAGCTAATAGATATTTGTTTGTTTGTGTTTGAAAATTATGTTGGGTTATGCTAAATAAGTTGTTACAACTGATCTATAAATTGGTTGCAGTGACGAAAGGCAAGAAGCGAAAGAGTGAAGCTGGCGTTGAGGTCTGGTTTGTATCATGGCATCATCCTCACTTCTGGTTTGATTTTTGTTGGTAATATGTGTCAAACACTACCATGGTCAATGGCAACACGTGTTTTCTCCCCTCGGCTCATAACTATTGTATTATGGGGGCCTTGTGTTATTATTGGCTTTAGTTATATTGCATTAACTAACGTTACCTTAAGAGTGGAGGAGAATGAATATATTGAGAAGGATACATTTTTGTTCCCAACACCATCTCTCTTTGAATATCTTTTAAGATACTAGGTAATTGAATGAAAAGAGTGAAATGTTTTAAAAAGAACTTAATAGTCTTTTATTATCTTGACGGAAATGTTGACTCATAAAAACGATATCCAAGAGGCATTTTGAGCAAGTTTTATCAGATTAGTTATTCTATCTAAAGCTATGCTTGTTTTAGTCAAGATCTGATAAAATGTTACGACGATGATATAATCAAAGTCTATTGAATAGGTTTTACTTCTACTTTAATGATCTACACATATACATATGTTTAATCAAAGGTGTATTGAAGTATAAGTTGGTCATATCAGCGAATTAGAGTTGTATTTAGGGTTTTTATGTTTTCTGTGGACCTTCTTAGAAATTGCTCCATTTATGAAAGCAGTATAGAATTGGACTAATTACATGATTTACGCATTTTCCATGAAATTCTGTCGAACAAATTGCGACCATCAGTAACCATTTTTCGAAAAAAGCAGGAGCAACTCTGTTAGAAGTTTTAAAACAAATACAATTCTCAAGCTCCCCTAGGATTCACTATCATCATAGGAAGTAATAAAAGGACTTGACTGACTTCGTTTTTCAAAGTTTAACTTTATCAGTCAATTGATAAGTTAAAAAGACTAGCGTAAATTTCATAAATCTTTCCTTTTCGCTTTTGTCCCTGTACTTACAGTTGTAGTCCATAGACTTAATCATCTTGCCAATTTAAGGACGTTCAACCAATTTCCACAGATGTTGATGGTTTGCGGTTGACATTCCTACAGATCACACAGAGAAAATAAAATTTTCTTAAGTCAAAATGTAACAGTTGCTTATATCCAATATAAAGCCCTTAAGGTGCATTTGGGGATTGTAATTGGAGGAAATTGTGCTCCGAAGTGCAGATCATTATCTCTTTTATGTGACAATTTACAGTAGGAATGCCAATGGCCAAACTACATAATCTCAGATTTCCCTACCAATCTGGTGAATATCCTTATATTGCAAGATGATAAGGTAGAGGCACTTAGATTGGCACAATGAGAAGTACAAGGACTAAATTGGAATGCAACCCAAAGCACAGCAATTAAAGAAGTTTCAGGCTTTTCGTTTAATCACCCGGACTAACAATTAGCAGTTAAGGTATCCATAGTCTAATCAAAGCTTCTCCTTTATTCTATACAGGGAGCGAAATAGGCTTCATTTTGAAATCATCATATATTCCAGCAGTGCTACTTTTTTAAGAATGCTTTCTTTTGTAGTTATCGTCTAACTGTAGTTGTACAATTGATAGAAAGACAATGAATCAGTGGAGAAGCCTGTCAAGATTCAAATTCCATCAGCATTAAGGAAGCAACTTGTTGATGACTGGGAATTTGTTACTCAGAGGGATAAGGTAACTATGAACAATCAAATTTTTTTTCCTTAAATGCATGCTGAACCGTATCCAAGAGCAATAGTTTTATTTTCCCATCACTTGAATAGTTTGTGTGCATTTAGGATAAATATCTGATGATTGTATAGTGCTTTAAGCATGTCATTTAAGAAGTTCACTAATTTTACTCATTATTCATCTTTGAATGTTTTGTTGATTTTGTTGATTTTGGTTTATCAATTATATGATTAATTTGAATTTTCTTTTTTTCCCTGCAGCTTGTTAAACTTCCCCGTTCTCCGAGTGTTGATGATATTTTCACAAATTACTTGGAATACAGGTCCAAGAAGGATGGCATGTAGGTTCACATACTGTCCTTATATGATATCAACTGCATTACAGTGGTCCAAATGAATTATACTTCCATGGTGCTTTGTCGAAAATTTTGCTTTTACATTGAGATAATTATTGTTTGCACAACCACTCGTGCATGAGTCTTTGTTGACATATAGGCACGCATGCTTGCACATGCTCACGCATGCACAAGGGTGTGCACATATACACATTTCCACACCCTGCATAATTAATTGGCCAAATATGTTCACAAATATTAGATGCTATCACCGTGAGAACTTGAAGTCATCCCTCTTTGGTTCTTTCAACTGTACTTCTTTCAACTCATGTTTTAATTTATAGACTGGATGTTCTTGTAATGTTATCTCCTGGATCCAGTGCTTTCTCTTGTGCTGGCACGTTTCTTTTGTGATGGATATCAAATAAGATATATTCGAAGGATGAAAATGTTTGGAATGTAATTTGGTTGTTTTTCTTATTCAGACTTCTCTTCTCTATGATCCATTTCTGGCACTCTGAATTTGTATTGTTGAAATGGAACAGTGACATTGTCATTGGACAAGTATTTGTTTTATGTGTCTAAATATATCTAAGGGAACCTAGCTGTGTGTAAGAGAAAGCTAAGAGAAACTGCTTTTCCAAATTTCTCTGAGATCTCAAATTTCTATAAGTTCTTTGGGAGGTGAAAGTGATATTCACTATGAATAAGCATATTCATGCCGGTAAAATTTTTTTAGCTGCGCACTGCTACTTGAACTTTTCACAGAGCACATTGTGCCAGTAGCAAGTTTTAGCTAACACTCTGCTACCTTAGCTATAGACAAAGTGCATTGTATTCTCAGTTAATTCTTTGGAAAATAGGCAAATGGGATCTCATTTACAGTTCTCATCCTGATGATTTTACCCCTAACTTCAGTTCCAAGTTTTTCACCTTTCGCTTGTGATGACGATATAGGATGACCGACTTAATAGGAGAAATCTTGAAAGGATTGCGTTGTTACTTTGACATAGCATTGCCCGTGATGCTCTTGTACAAAAAGGAGCGCCAACAGTATCGCGAAGCAGTTGTAGATGACATCTCTCCATCAACTATTTACGGTGCTGAACATCTCCTGAGGCTTTTTGGTTCGTATGCTTGACTCCAAGTATCATCCTTTCATATGTTCTTTATTCCATAATCCGTTAAAGTTCACTTATGCCTGTCATGAATCTGCGGTTGTTGCAATGCCCTTTTACTCGCAGGTCAGTTAAGAATTACGGAGGTGGAGGCGGTTTTACTAGTCTTTCCTTCCTTGAGATTTTACTAACATTATTCCAATATTTTCTACATTCGCATCCTGTGCAAATTTTAGTACACTTGAGATGATGCATGCTGTACTCATAATGATAGGGTTTGATTTTTTGGGACCTTTAACATGCCTCTCTACTTAAATCAATTTCCACACCACAGGATTTAGTCAATACCCACTTATTGTCAGGAATAAGTATTGAAGATGTATTTTGGCTACTCAGGAGCTTTTGAAGTTTAGAGAGAGAGAGCGAAGAGAGACTATGCTTTTCTATGCAAGTTCAAGATTTTAGATATGTTGTTGGCAGTTTTACATGATCTAATTGCGATAGCTTAGTTCTTTAGAACTTCAACTACTACCACCATAGCCTGAGCTTGCTTGAAATATTTCTAAATTCAAATGTGTTTTTTGGGGGGGCTAACTTTACAAGTGAGTGCGAGACTGCTAACTGGTACTTATGAATGAGAGGTTGCTGATTAGCTTTTCCCTGGTCTTTGTTGTCTGGTATTGTCATATAAGCGGCTGTGGTCAAATGTTGTTTAAACTTCAGGGGAGAACATCTCTTGGCTATTGACTTTTACAAGTATAATTCAATTTTCCATTACAGAAAAGTGATCAGGTTGTCTAGTAAATCCCTAATATGCTGCAATCTCTGGATTTCAGTAAAGCTGCCCGAGTTATTGGCTCATGTGAACATTGAAGAGGAAACCTTGACGCGGTTGCAGCAGAAGCTGCTCGACTTTCTCAAGTACCGATTCATACCCTTTGTCTTTTCAACAGTGGTGTCCGCATCTTTTCAAATGCTTCATTGTTTTGAGATCTGCTCGAGATCCATTATTATAACTCAGCTATTCTTCTTGCAACTAATGAGGATATGCCTTTTAAGATCAGTTTCTGTATCATGCTTCAAAATGCAGGTTCCTACAGAAGAACCAAAGCACCTTCTTCCTCTCTGCATATGAAGGGTCCAAAGCTTCAGAAGGGAAAGGAAAGAGGAAAGATGAGTGAGCATCGCCGGAGCATCCACTGCTCCGTTCCCTACCATTTCCAATTAATCAGGGGATGCCATCGGTTAACAACTCTGATACCGTGGAATTCTCTGCCCATTAAAAGCCGGAAGAATTCCTTTGCCTGTGCTGTTGTGACATTAGCATTGACTAGTCCATTCTTTCTTTTATGATCTGCTTCCCCCTGTAGTGAAGTGGGGGGATAGTTGGTGAATTACCGGTATATGATTCATTCGGCGCGTTCTTACGCTGACCATCGTTTCTTTCTCAGACAAGACCAACTGTCGGGGTATTTCGGATTCGTCGAGACTCACTATTGTACTTGACAAGAACCTCGAGACTCCCAACAATCGATAAGAAAAAAACACAATTTACCTCATCAAGTTCTGCTTTCCAAACTACGTCGTTTCTTTTGTTTTACTTTGTTCCCTCAACGCTATTTTGTTTCGCATCTCTCTACATCTACAAATTGGTGCAGACGGACGACTCTACTGTAAGTAAGCTACTGATAAAACCATATTCAGTACGTTATTATAGTTTGCCATCCATCACATCGATGAATATACTTATTTTGTAGAACAATCGGAAAAATAAAAATAAAAAAGGGAATAATATCACAAACAGTCCCTAAATTTTGGCCTAATGTGTAATGTGATCTTTGATTTTTTTAATTTGTTCAATGTAGTTTCTGAACTTTAACCTAATATTCAATATAATCTCTAAAATTTTAGTTTGTTCAATTTGGTCCTTGAATTTTTTATACATGTTCAATGTAGTTCATGAATTTTTTATACATGTTCAATGTAGTCCTTGAACTTGAATTACTCGAAGGACTACATAATGTACCCAAAAGTTCATGAACGATATTGAAAAATATGAAAAGTCCATGAACTACATTACACATTGGGTTAAAGTTCAGAGATCACATTAATTAAATTAAAAGTTCATGGGACCAAAATTTAGGGACTAACCATGTCATTTTCCAAAAAAAAAAAAACAAAAACAAAGGAAATGGGTTATGGCACCCTCGGACTTCCCAAAATTGGGCCAAACGACACGTGTCATCTCCCAAGCAACACAACGGCCCCTCCCGAAGAACAATTAGCTTTATCATCATCGATTCCCCAATGTCAACGGCCTCCTCCTCGCCGTCGTCCCCTGCGCTCGCCCTCCCCCGCCCAAGCCCAAGAACTCGATCCCCAACCTCCCTCGCCGTCGCCGCCCTCCGTACCTCCATGGAAACCCCTCCTCCCCCGCCGAAGCGCGTCGTCGTCTGCGGCGGCGGCGTCATCGGCGTCTGCACCGCCTACTTCCTCTCCAAGTCCTCCGCCGCCGCCTCCGTCGCCCTCGTCGAGCAGTCCTCCGTCGCCTGCGCCGCCTCCGGGAAGGCCGGCGGCTTCCTCGCCCTCGACTGGTGCGACGGCGGCCCCCTGGGCCCCCTCGCCCGCGCCAGCTTCGACCTCCACCGCGCGCTCGCCGAGGAGCTCGACGGTCCCCGGGCCTACGGCTACCGAGCCCTCACCACTCTCAGCCTCACCGTGAAGGAATCGGAAACGGAGTCGGGTCAGCAGCGGAAGCGGCCCCCTCCTCGCGACGGCGTCCTGCCCTACTGGGTCGACGGGCCGGGCCGGGCCGCGAGGGAGATCGGGTCGACGGGCACCACAGCCCAGGTCCACCCCCAGCTCTTCACCCGGGCTCTGCTGGACAAGGCCGTGAGGGACTACGGGCTGGAGGTGGTGATCGGGAAGGCGGCGAGGGTCGACGCGGGCGACGGCGGCGGCGGCGGCGGCGGGGGGAGGGTGTCGTCGGTGGTGCTGGAGGGAGGGCGGGTCATGGAGGCGGACGCGGTGGTGCTGGCGCTCGGGCCGTGGTCGGGTAAGTTCGGGCTTCTGTCGTCGCTGTTCGGGGTCTACGGGCTTAAGGCCCACAGCATCGTCTTGGAGCCGAGAGAGCCCGGCGCGATAGGCCCGGAAGCTCTGTTCCTGAGCTTCTTGCCCGCCGCCGGCGGCCCGGCCATGGACCCAGAAGTCTACCCTCGCCCCACTGGTATGAATGAATCCATGTTTTCAGGATGAATTATTTCGAAGGCTGTCAGTCATATGGTACTGTCATTGTCGTAGGAAGCAATTATTAGTTTCTGCTATGGCTTTGCTTGCTGTATAGCTGGTGAATGTCATAAATTGGAAGGGGCTATTCTTTTGTAGCTTCAGTCTAATTAAGTTTCTAAATTTAGTAATGCCTAGTTCTATTCAATTACATGTTTAGCTGAATCATGATGTGGCTAAGTACAAGCATTGATACACTGAAGTGGAAGTGCTCTCTCTCTCTCTCTGTCTTTCTCTATGTAGCTTGAAATTGAGCTACCAAAGTAGACTCCATCTTCCAATTGATGTATCAATTTGTGGGGTTGATTAATTGCTTCCGTTCCCCGGAGAAATTTTGGGTCGAGTCGACCCGCTGCATGTGCTTTTTTCTCCAGCCATTCGACATCTTTGAGATCTTTTTTAATATGATTCAAGTTATGGTTGAACTTGTTTAGGGGAGGTCTATTTGTGTGGGATGTCGTCCCGGGAGGAGGTGCCGGACGACCCCGATGAGGTCGCGCCGGACCCGGAATCCATAAAGGTGCTGAAGCGGGTGGCTCGGGCCGTGTCGACTCACTTGGCGGCAGAGGGCGGGGCGCGCGTGAAGGCAGAGCAAGCCTGCTTCTTGCCGTGCACCGAGGACGAGGTCCCTGTGATCGGGGAGCTGCCGGGCTTGGAAGGTTGCTACGTGGCGACTGGCCACAGCTGCTGGGGCATCCTCAACGGGCCCGCTACCGGGGCTGCGGTGGCGGAGCTCGTGCTCGAAGGGCGGGCTCGGACGGTGGACCTGACTCGGTTCAGCCCCGCGCGATTTGTAGGCTCTAGGAAGAGATAAAATGTGTTGCATTCGGAAGTGTAAATTGTGTTTGTTTTCTATCAAGTCGACGATTTTCGATTTTTTTTTTAACGTGATTTTTCCTTCTTCTCTCCTTCATCTTCTTCTATAAGATTTTCCTAGGGAAATATACCAAGAAACCCTATATTAAATTATAAACGGATGTAAAATTTGATTGCTTTTTTTTATTTCTTAAAATGATTATCGTTTGGCACTCTTAAATCTTATTAGGATAAGTATACGTATCACGTCTTAAAATTGATTTAATTTAACCAAATACAACAATGTACATGTGATATGTAATTCAAACACATCTTTCAATATAGATTTTGTCATTCCAAAAAAAAAATCATGTGAAACTTGCTTTTGGGGTAGTGAGTTACAAAATTAAAAGTTCACTGAATCATTTACTCTATTAAAAAAATTGAATAACTCCCTTATTACGAGCACTGTGGTCAATTTAACTCTATGAACATTTAGTTTACTTGTAAAAACTTGATTTAAATTTATTTCAATCCTATATATCCTCATAAATAGTGAATCTATCTACTCTAGAATAAACATGTGGACATTTTTAGACATTTCAAATCTTACTTAATGGAATATATTTGATGCGCATTATAAAGACGATATACAAATTATTATTTTATACAACGTCTCTACCACGTCCGTGCAGTTTGCAGGCTCAACTCTATAATATGTGGAGCTTCATGTCACCTAGTTACAGTGTTCTGAGGTAGACTTGGTCCACCTAGAACTGACATGTCCTAGAATTTGGCTATTTGGGATTAAGACATGTACTCTTACAGTCTTACTGGTGCGTACCTACACCAAAATCTCGTACAATTTCAAGATCTTCACCATTGGCCTCAAATCGCAATTGATGCTCCTTGGACAATATTGATGTCGAATTTTCCCGATCTCCTCAAAAGCTGAATGACATCAATTCGAACCATATACAAAAGCCCCATTAATTGTAGATGGTAAACAAGGGAGTTTTAAATCTAAGAGATCTAAAATTCAATTCTCAAAGCTGAATGAGGGAAAAAAGATCGAATAGCCATTGGATTAGGAATTTTCTAAAGAAACAGCTTAGTAGACATATTAGCAATGCTTCACTAAAAATATCATACAATCAACATAGCATTGATCCGAGTTTCGACTAATGCTTTAATATCTTATTCATCGGGTGAATAAATATTTCGCAGGTTTGGAGTTCATCGGCCCGACCTAACTTTGAGTTCCTTGTAGGGAAAGTTGCTGTAAACGTACTATTTGGACCACACAAAATTGTGTACGTGCATGATGCACGGTGGACCATATTTGGTCGGTGTGGATCTTACTAAATGATTATGGTCTTACCCTCCTTTCTTTAATGATTTGCCAGCTACACACTTCGCAGTGCATGTTGACTGGCCAATGGAAGCAGCTTTTAGGAGCTTTTCCCGCACGAAGAAGCAAGTGCTTTCTTTGTAGTTCGTCCGCCATTTCAAGGTATTACGGCATGGGCCATGTGACCTTAACTTCAGGTTTCTGTTTTTGCTGCCAGAGACGTAGGACCCTCTTCGATCGTCTCGAGCGTTCGGTCAAAGTCACAAGTTAATCCATGAATGTGAAGTCTGAAAATTTGGCCGTTCCATGTGGCGAAGATAACGTATCGAGGCCAGCAATGGGGTGGTCTATGCCTCGTGTCAAGAACACAATCTGCAAATGACGCTGTCCGAGGACAAGTTATAGGAGATGTTTCAGCCACTCTTATGGGCAATTTGCAAAGAGTTTCTGTCGCTAGTTGGCCCATAAACCACCCGAGTGTTTAGACTTAAAAAGGAGTCATCGTATCGTGCTATGTATGCCGATACGAGGAAATCCGGCATGACATCGTTGAAAAGGAGTTTTTCTTTTTTGAAATTCTCTACTTTGAAGTATCTTCAGTTGATAATCATAAAGGTCTTGACAAGCATAAAAAAATCAATAACTTGACGGTCGTGTTTAGAAGACGGATAAGGTACCTGATCAAAACTAAGCGTAGAGCGTGGAAATACAAGGTGGAAGGCAAATAAGGAACTTCGAAAGATGTGATTTCCGGCACTTGTACTCTGATGTTATGTAAAATTCTGTGGGATCACTACTAGGTGCTCTAAAAAGTTAAACCGTTAGACGAATACATAATTTAGTATTTACATCATCTAATAGCTCGAACTCTCACTCCACCACGACGAAGGCTACAAGGCCTTTCCATAGTGATAGCAAAGTGCTGCGCAACCCTCGTCCACCCCAAAGGCGGCGTGGCCTATGCCAGCCTTGGCTAGGCCCATCTACAAGCAGTGGGACTATCGATCCAAACCATCTCCTTGTGTGTATCGGTGTGTTTTTTTTTATTATCTAATTTCAATTGATTGTTATTTTCAATTTTGTATCATCGTTAAGTTTTTCCTTTCTAATTCATAATATTAAATGATGAAAATAGTAATGAAAGTAATAATTGGTCGCGTCAATCACCATGTAAGTACCACCGAACGATCATTATTAGTAGACTAAAGGATGATTAGTGTGACATAATAAAAGTAACTTCGATTAGTAAAAGGGTGTGGAGAAGCGACTCCCTCTAAGCTTTTTCATATCGATAATATATTCATTACGAAATACTTGGTTTGACGTATCCTTATTCCGCGCAACCCTCCATCCTAAAAGTCCAAGATTGGCGAGCCTATCACCGCAGTCTCACTAAGATACTAGCAGTTAAAAAGTCTTTCAGCACAAAACATGCATGTTATGGTTAGGCAATATAGCACAGATCGTTCATAGGTACCCTCTTTACCCCTTAACGAACCACCTTGGTGGTTGATAAAAGTAATATTGAATTTCTCCTCAAGGGCTTCCAAGTTGAGGATATTTTGTATAGAAGTGCAAATTTCAGGCTTTCTATGACTTTTGGCCAAGTCAAAACGAATGGTTGATGTTTACTGTATCTCCTTAAAAAGGTGCAAAATTTGTAGTCCAAAAAAGCTAAAAGGAGAAAAAGTGAAAACAACCTACTCCATCCAATTGCATGCTTATTTTTACCTACCCCCTTATATGGGGTAGACATTCTTTACTGATCTCTCAGTTTGGTCAATGAATTATCACTATTCCCATTTTGTTTTTACTAGATATCCAACCAACAATCCAAATCATCTAAATGTACATCAAGATATCTCCAACAGATATAAAGCACTTATTGGAAGTCAAGAAAAGGGGATACGCTTACCTTCCCAATTAGGCATTTGATTTGCTGATTACCAGTTATCAATATCGCCTACATACAAACTTATCGAAACGTTAATGTGCGCGATGACCATATTCGTAATCCACCGACCAAAAACTAGTTGGAGGACAGCAAAGCGATATGGTCCGATAAAAAAAAATACGTATCCTTTTCCTTCTTCTTTGCATTGCATAGTGGGTCTAACGAAAGGAAACAAAGACAAAAGGATGGCCTTGTGCATTGTTTCCCGCTCAAGAACTCTCTCGGGAAAGAAGAATCAGAATATTTTAGCACTGAAAGCGCAAGCAAAACCTTATCGCAGAATCATAAAATTCCACTCCCCCACCATTACAGCTTGGGAATCCAATTCCCTCGTGTATGTCTGCACAGCCCCTCGCATATAAAAGGAGATTCCAAGACGAAAACCATATTGTAATGTAATGTAATGTAATGAACATCTGCAAATCTAAAGACCTCTCAGGATAAATCCTTCCGTAACGACACCGCTCGGGACAATTCAGAGGTAATATAAATCACCATCGCATTCACATGAAGACCCGGTCTTTACTCGCTCTCTCGCTGCTGCACCGTGACTTGCCGTTCACGGGGTCGACTACGCTTTTCGAAGTCAGCAGCAGGACCAGCTCATCACCATCATCACCATCTGTCTCTCTCTTTCCCTTTCTCTGCATGTGTGTGGGGGTTGATTATGGTGTTAATGTGGGATTAAATTAAAGAGGGGAGCACGTGCGAGGAGGAGGAGATTAGGGCCCCTTTTTGGACTGGAGATGGGCGATGGCTTTTGTAATTATTGGGGTGATAAAGGCGGTGTTGGTAAAGTGACCTTTAAGCAAATGAGGAGTGAGTGGTGGTGATAAAAGATGATTCCTTTCTTTTGTTCTTCTTGAAAGGCAAAAAGTAAAGATGAGAGGGGAGGGTGGGGAACTTGATGTCCCATTGTTTTGGCTTAGAAAAGAACGATAGTATTGTTTTTGATGTCCAATGTAGTCCTAAGTCTTTTAAAAATGTTCAATATAGTCCATCCGGTCAATTTATATTGGAAATCGTTGAGGGTCGGTCCAGTCATCGCCGGCCATCCTATTTGGCAAGGCCGGCGATTTGACTTGTCTGATTCTGGTCAAAATAATGCCGTTTTGCAATTTTTTTTGAATATTTCCTATTTATCCTTTTCTTTTTTTATTTTTTTCCTTTTCCTTCACTATTCATGTTCCTGGAAAAAGCCAGCGAGGGTCGCAATGCCTCGCTTGTGGCTAGCGAGGGCGTGCAGGCCCTCGCCCTTGCCGACCACCACCAAGGCCTAAGCGGCCCTCACTGACTCTTTCTGGGAAGATGAACAGTGAAGGAAAAGAAAAAATAAAATAAAAGGAAAGGAAAGGAAAAATTCAGAAAAATTGCAAAACAACGTTGTTTCATTTAAGATTCTCCACGTCAGCCGCCTGCCATACCATATAAGACGGCCGAAGATGACTGAACTGCCAAGTTAGCGATTTCCAGCATAAATTAGCCGAATGGACTATATTAGAAAATCTTCAGAAGGTTTAGGACTACATTAGCAAAATTGAAAATTTTAAAACTAAATTGATGGCCGCTAAATAGGTTTAGGACTTTTTAGATAATTTTCCCCAAATATGGTATACAAAAAAATCAATGAAGTTACTTATAATAACCAAATTTTACTATGCAAGAATTTTCATTTTCCTTTCGAAAAATAATTTGCTAAAAATGAGGTCTACTTTACTTGTGATGAATACGAGTTACCACAAGTAAAAGATGAGGTCGTTCGACTATAGAAGCTCCCGCGAAGTAGCTAGTTAACACCCAAAAAAAAAATACGGCGGGTTAAATAGAAACTATGAGATTAATTACAAAAAGAAGTACTTTACCAAACATGAACAGTAAGATTAATTACAAGAACCATGAAATCTAAGGATTGGCGTAATTGGTTTGAGCATTAAGAACATCCAATTCAAGAATTGAAGGCCGTCTATTCAAATCTCGCCGCTATGTGAAAATTGGTTTGGGTCGTGGCCACCTACTCAAATTAAAGAACCTCATTGGTAACAAGAAGTTCAATGAATCTCAAGATAGTTGGGTCTTTGCACTCGTCCATACGAAAACCTGTTTGATAATCTTGTCTTTGGAACTCTCCCTACACAATTCTTTGATGAGTTCCATCGTGGTATCTCTTGGAAGAAACTCCCAGAATTTGCATGGAAGGGATAATTTGTCCGGGCTTAAGCACCAATATCAATCATGCTTCATTCTAAAACTTTACGTAACTCAAGTGGATGATAGGGAAGGGTTCACGAAAGCGACTCCAAGAATTGTCTTTTTGTTGTTCTCAATGATTACGCCTTAAGACCCTTCGAGTATCGCTAATGTATGTTGTCCTCCTTAACTATAATCATAACTATAATATGCCAATCTGCATGGATCTCAAGTTTCTCGATTACTGATTGACCTAAAATCGATCTTGAAATGTCAGTTCCCGGTCTCAACAGCAACCTTTTGTAAGAAACTCCAGCTTCAACTTCAATTATTTAAGAAGATCATTGGCTTCACTTGGCCAATTTGGACCCCTCAATGTTAGATGCATATCTTTAAATACCCACGAAAGTATTGTCCGGATACCCGAAACAAATACTAGTAAGGTGTACGATGCCAAATTCGATTGATTCCTTCATCAACATCTTAAAACCTTCACGATGCTTGTTCTGCTAAATCCAAAACCCACATAACATGCAAAGAATCCTGAAATTCCAATGTGATGTTGTTGTTCTAGGACCACTTCGATTCCCAAATGATGTCGACGTCGAAGGTGGGGGATTCAAGTCGTACCCCATGTCCGTCTGATGAAGAACCCTAGTTTCAATTACGTACCCATCACAGAAATGCATGAACCTAACCATATTTTTCCAAGCCCTATATATAACCTAACAAGTAACTGAAAAACATACATTATTCAAAATCGTCGCATCATCAATTTAAGAGCAGCGACCCTTAGGCTGCCAAGTTCTGGCTGTACTGTTGAGATGTACCCATCCTTCTGATAAACTATTGCAGCAGAAAAAAAATTTCCTCTCTGCAAGTGTTGTTTTATATTTTGTGCTTTGCTCGTCAAAGCGAAAAACAAAGAAGAGTCGCATTCAAGAACAAGGTTCTGACTTTGCGTACCCGAAATGGAGGGTGAACCGATCCATTCACTTGGGAGTGCAATTGAATGACGTAGTTCACTGTCGGTCAGGAATGGGTAAAAATTGAGGACATGATACGTAACGACGATGTTGCTAAAAAATTATTGTCCTGCAAGACAGATTCTGTCGCCTTAGTTACCAGAAATCAGGACACATAGGAATGGGTAAGTCAAATTTTACTTCGTTTTGTCGGAACACCGTATTGTATGACTCTGAGAGAAGTTGCTATTTCAAAGTATCACGTCTCGCTTGTCCACGAGGTCTATATGTCCTCTATATACATATAGTCTTCATTTTCTATGAACTTAAGATTTTGGGTTGATCATTCTAATACGGTGTCAGATCCAGGTTTTACCCCAATTTATTTTATGTGCGCAGCTATCTATTCGTTAAATTCCATGTGTCGTTTTTAATTGACTTACACGTGAATTGGTGCTAAAGTGTCTCACATCGCTTGTTTATGTGATTTATACTCTATTCATATACACGTGGTTTCTCTCAATCAATAAATTTAAACTTTTAGGTTGATATTCTAATATGCTACGATATTAAAAGGGTTAGTGTGAATATTATATATTGCGCGCACACAAATAGATTATACACAGGAGGAAATGTCAACCCCACATAAAAAAAAATGGATTCTAATTTAGCATAGGGAGCTCCTACAAGAAGCATATTAAAGTGACTATAGATATCCAACTAGGCTATTATCTATGGTTGACTCTTCAACCATCTATAATGAAAAGAGCTCAGAGTCACTAAGAGATTTTTTTTAATTTTTATTTTGAGCATAGAGGCAGCTACATTATTTAACCTATTTTGGCGTCCTAGCTCTCCATAGTACATAGATATAACGGACGAGTGAGGTGTGAAGTTGGTTGGAGTTAATCCCAATTATTGAGCTTAATGCAGTGATTAATATGTTTAATAACCTAGTTATGTTTAGTTGCTGGTAATTAGGTATTTCGATCTAACCTAACTTTGATTCCTATATGGATATACCACGGACGAGTGAGGTGTGAAGTTAGTTGAAATTAACCTACTTGGATTGAGTAAGTATTGAATGCAATGATTAATATGTTTAGATCGCTAGGTACATATCATGTTATGAGATATTGTACTTTTTTCATGTTCTCAACAAGTGGTATTCGAGGAAAAGTACCATAAAAGTCATAAACATGTTACATTGGTACCAATTCAGTACCAAAACTATTAATTGGGCCAATTTAATCTTAAACTTTTTAACATTGGTACCAATTCAGTTCATTCGGCCAATTTAGGCCGGAAATCGTTAATGTGGACATCAGTCGTCCTATGTAATATAGTAGGCACTAACGTGGATAATTTTTTATTAATATTTAAAAAATGTATTGAAGTTTTTTTTTCCCTTTTTTTGTTCCCTTTTCTTGTTGCCAATGGCCATCACAGGCCAAGGTTAGCGACGGCTGGCCTAACATGAGTGAGTATCAAAAGGTTTAAAACTGAATTGATTAACGTACAATAGGTTCATGACTTTTTGAATAATGTCCCCTATGATATCTTGTTAAGTCTACACACGGTTGACGCCTGTAACTTGTAAGCAATCATTCAGAGGCATTGTTAGAGAAATTCGTCCAATCTGGATGAAGACAAAACATAGCCAAAGATAATAATTCAAGAGTGTTTGGGTCATAAAGTTCCTCGTGGAGGGTAAAAAGTTAAAGGGCTTAGTAGAAAAACGAATGCTCAAGATTCTTATGGGCGTCGATGTCAAATTGTCAAATGCTCATGTATCGCCATGAAAAACGGCCTGCCTGTGTACTGATTGGCTCGCGAAGGAAGTTGACAAAGAGCTTTCCAAAAGCGACGCCTTTTCCTCTCCTCTCTTCGATTTTGTCTTGGGAAAACATGCCAAGTGCTAGCTTCCACCTCCACCCGCTCCTTTCATCAGCTTTTTCACCCCATAAAAGAAAGAAAAAGCAGAACGCTTTGGATCTATTCCTTTTGGCAATCTTTTTCAACTATCTTTGCATGGAGTAAGAAACCTCATTTTCTAGACCCAGAGAGTAAATCACAAAAGGGACTTTCGTAGCTAAAGAGGGTCATTAAGGCAATCATGCAATTTGCTGATCTTGATTATGCATCTAAAGGTGATGGTCCACCATGCAAAGGAAAAGGCGCAATGCTAAGTATACTAAGAAAGATTTACCAAAACAGTGACGACTTTAGATTGTGATGGATTTTGCTTCTCTTCTTGGGGTCTTGGATTCAAATCTAGTTTGGAGCACTTAGATACGCCATGTTAATACGGAGGAATGCATCTATTAGAATATTTAAATATTAAATCACGTCTTAATCTAACAGTTTAAGATTTTAGAATAGTTGACAGTGGTATCACAAAATTTGATATGGTATCGGAGCAAAAGATCCCGAGTTCAAATATTTCCATGCCCCATTTGCCAAGACCAGACTAAGCGTGAGGAAGAGTATTAGAATAGCTAAATATCAAACCACGTCTTGGGGGCTTACCCGGTGACATTGGTCTTGTACCCCACCACCCCGAAGAATAGTCCATTGCACGTGGGATACCTCGGTTATCAAAAAAAAAACCACGTTTTCATATAACTGATTAAGCTTTTAGAACGATTGACAGTGATCCCACAAAAGTTGGCAACGTGGTTAAAAATCGCTTGAGAAGGTAAACCGGTTAAGTATGTGAAAGTTGGCTTGGACACCACCTTACCACTTAGAACCAACAAAAAAAAAGATCTGCAAACCCGGTGTACAAAGTAATGCGGCAGACTTTTACTGATCTTGAATAGTATCCCCTAGCTTAAGTGTCCACATGCATAAACTTTCACATTGAATAGAAGGTATAGCAATATTGCAGATCAGCCTTTTTTTAATATGGCTAAGATTGGTCCAAACGGGAACAGATTAGTCATTGCAACCATTTATTGGATTACAAATTAGTTTATTTGTAATGTTTGGCCGCTCTTCATATAGAAGCTACTTAACTCGTGCCAGAGTCGTGATTGGTTTGTCTTAATAAGGAAGGTACACGATTCAGTCATGACATGAAGGTTGATGAATCTATGAAAAACAAAAATTTGCCACTTAAAAGAAGATTCACCTATCGTTTGCCTGGATATGAGTCAAATATTATCTTTTCATGTATATGGAGTTTGGTAAAGCAGTCTAGTTTCAGTTTTGTCCTAGCAAATATGAAATTGTTTCTCTTTTTAAGAGATTATTAGGCTCTATTAAAACATCAAGTGACCGTCCACCCAATTAGTCACTGGCACCAAATGTCATTAACTTCTTTATTTTTCCTTAAACTGCTAGTCCGATTAGATGATGCTTCAAAAGTACCTAATAATTATTTACGGCATCCAAAAGGCTGCTAAATTTGGAAAGGACGGAACCGAAAAAAATAGAAAGAAGCACATCCCCTGTATCTATTAAAAGAATGATGGAACCATTGCGATGGTTGGTTGAGGGTTCAGATCCAGAACTTGGTTTGCAAGTCGAAGGTCACAGGTTCAATTCCCGAATCTATCCTCAATCTCTGGGAAACTTTGGTCAGTCTACAAAGATTAGTTTGGGCTTAGGTGTCCGGCCTTGAGCTCCCGGCTAGCATCGTGGTCAGACATGGATGATAAGCTCATGCAGTGAACAGTAGTGTGAGGATTCGGCGCACAATTACAACGAAATAAAGAGTAAAAGCAAGAAAATAAAGGTTTTTTTATCTTGATTCACCCTTAAATTAGGGCTACGTCCAACAAATAATTCCACTATAATTAGCACCTCACACCTCTCTGTTACATCTCTCAATTACAAGAGAAAGATAATATATATATGCAACAATAGTTATTCATGAGCGCAAGCTCAAACTACTAACAAAATACAAACATAAACTATAAAAGCCCTTCGATGGCTCAAGGGCGCTGGCCCCGCGACCCCCCGAACCCTCGTCGCTCACCGGGGAGTGGGACTTCCGTGCCTTCCTGTAGATGGGGAGTATGAATCACACCCCAACAAGTGGCACTCGAGCAAAATGTGCGGCTTTAAAATTTACTTTCTCTCACGACTAATTTATAACTTGTCGACATTGTTCACCCTCTTCTCCCATTAAAGGATTAAGAGGATGGTGCTGATATCTCATCACACCCCCCATGTCTTCTAGGCAGAGAAGTAATCAGTTCTTTATCTACAGCTGTATTGAGATTTCCATAGAAAGGAGAAATTGAGAGCTACGAATGTTTGGTGGTCACTCTCATTTTGGAAGGCCACACCATGTCTATCTACTCTTTAGGCTAAGGACAAGTTGCAGGAGGGTAATAGCGTAGTCAACGAAGGAAATAAAATGAGTTGTTTCTGGCTTAGCATTTATAGACTCTGGGTCCTCAATAAATACAGCCTAAGGGCAAAAGACACTAGTTCTTTGGTGGTTAGTTGAGTTGGTAATGTTTCCCCCCACATAATGCATTTGAGAGTCAAAATAATGCCCTTTAGCATTTATAGCGTGGGTGTTGTTAACGGACTTGTTAAACATGCTTGATGAGAAAAGATTCGGTATTAAATGTATGACCGTGCATATCACGAGTACAATCGATCCAATCAAAGATGCGGTATTTATTCATGCAGTTGCCTAACAAGTACCCCAAAATAGGTTTCAATAAGATCCTCATCATAAATAAGAATTTTTATTGTCAAGACATAAGATTTACCGAAAATACAATATATATATTTATATTTATATTTATATGAGACTTTTGCCCGAGAAATGTATTTAACAAGAGAACCTTTTATTTCCAATGACTTTTGCAATAAAAATAAACGTTTAAGATTATAACTTTTGAAATCTCAATCAAAATATAAGTATCTTTTTTTTATATGTAGTTAAATCGACAAGGCCTACTAGTTATGTGGTGAAAAATTATGTTGGAATATCTAAACCTATGATGATTCATAATGTATACACTGTGAAATCACCTTAGCTATTCATATAGTACCTACTATATTTCTAACAAGTTGAATATATATGCAAGAACAGAACATTAGTTTTTGTTGCTTCTTTTTTTTTTGGTCAAGAGTTTTTGTAGTTAAAGAACGTTTTAGCAATCTTTTCAGGGAAATCCCATCTGAAGTATGGGTAAGAGGACCAATCAAATCTAGTATATTATACTAAAAGTGACTTTGCATATTAAATGCATTATAATTTAACAAAGGAGTCTTTTCTTTTTCAAATAAAATATAAGGAGTTTTTGCCGAGAAAAAGTGAAAGTGCAAAGGAAAATATCTTGATAATGAAAAGTAGAATTAAAATTTTGAAACTGAGAAAATATATTTAAAAAATTAAAATATTTTTCAAATATTTCATCATAGTTATAGGCATTGCATTTATTAGGAATATCAGTGGTAATAAGCAGTAAAATTAACTCTATAAAAATGAAAAACTAATTATGGCTATAATTTCACGAAAAATTGTTGCCACTATGCATGGCGTGTGATTTGGATATATATATCTAGAAAAAAAATTCCTTTGATCTAATTTTAAAGTTATAAGGAAATTTGACTTTGTCGCTTGTAAGATAATGCGTGATAAATAATAAATTTATTTCGTTTCCATCCATATATAGCGACATATAATAGTATAATTGATGTTTCGTAAAGGATAATTATACTTAAAAGAAATGACCAAACAATCTAGTCGAATTGAACAGGAACATCCATGATCAATTGAGTTTAATGGAATAGAAACAGTCCGTGATCAATTCAATTTTCATAAAATATAATGTAAGAGATGTTTGGCCAGTTTAAGCTACTAGCTTTTTATCCAAATGACATACATTGTTTTCAAGCGATATTTTTTTTTCGCTTGTACAATTTCATGATTATTGTCACCGGTGTGACTCTAAAAAATATTTTATTTTCATGTACAGGTTAAATGTGCAATAATAGAGAAGCAGTTTAAATAAGCATAAGTTTTCAAAAAATTCTGAATGCGCATGGGCAAGTATACTAGTTTAACATATATAAATCACTTGATTTGACAATAAAATATTTATTGTAGACTCAGTTAATATTTTTTTGCTTTTACGGTATGCGTACCATTAATTTTCTTTTTTTTGGGGGGGAGCCTTGGTATGCCAATCAGACTGGGGACGTTCTTATCATGAATAGTGTAAACAGATAATTCGTGAGAATGTCGGATGACTCTTTTGACGGATAAAAGGTCGATGCATTCGTCATTTTCATCGCATGCCAAAAAAAAAAAAGAGTAAGTCTTTTCACATTATTATTTAAAGTTAAATATCACGAAAAATCCCAAACTAATACACATATAATAATTTTACCCAAAATTAATTTTTTAACCATGAAAAATCTCAAACTGGTACACATATGATAAATTTACCCCAAACTAATTTTTTGACCACAAAAAATCCCGAACTGGTACATTTGTTACAAATTTACCATCCATTAGTTTCCATTAAATTGAATTAATACCACAAAAAAATCATAAATTGGTACGTCTGTGACAAATGAAGGGTAAAATATAAAATTGGTATATCCGTCAATTGCCGCGTATCATTTAATAAAGTAATTTGATAGTAAAATTTAACGGAAATAAACTGAGGGTAAATTAGTCACAGGTGTACCAATTTAGGATTTTTGATTGTCAAAAAATTAGTTTGAGGTAAAATTATCACAGACGTATCAGTTTAAAGTTTTTCACTGTATTAACCTTATTATTTGTTAGACATAAAATAAAGAAGTACTAAATAATCCTGAAGACGGCCCCCGACTCTTTTATCCTCAGATTTGAAAATCTTGACATGTAAGAAAATTGTCAGTGTACTTCTCTATCATCATGGACCATTCCAAATGCAAAATTTACCTCTCAGGTTTCAGACAGCAATAAATGAATACCATCATTTTTGTAATTAAGGCTCCGTATTTTTTAGTAATTAAGGCTTCATTTATTTTATGAAAAATAAATAATTAAAAAATACTTTTTTAAAAATAATCATGTATATTTCTTACCTCTCAACTTAAGTTTCAGATAGCAATAAATGAATACTATCATTTTTGTAATTAAGACTCCGTTTATTATGCGAAAAATAAATAATTTAAAAAATATTTTTCTAAATATAATCGCTTATATTTCTTACAAAAATGAATAACGAACAATAGTTTCATCAATCACAACAAAATTTAAATATAAATTATTGTTGATAATAAAAATATTTTTCATTAATTAATTATTTCATGCGATACAAGTAATTATTTTCAAGATAATGATTACCAAAATACTTATTTTTCGCGAAAACAAACGAAGCCTAAATAAATAAATATTATAATTTATAATGTATCGACTATTTTCATGACATGCACAACCAATGCTTCCAAAATTGAATATTTTCTCCGTGAAGTCACTCAATAACCGAACAATATGGTTTTGAATTAAATTTGGTTTCGCGGACCCGAACTAAAAAGGGAAAAATTTAGATTTGAAATCCCTTGGAAATTGGGACCCCATTGCAATAATTCTGCCACCAGAGAGAGAACATCCTCATTCATACGGTCACTCAAATTTTCTCGAGCACCTCCTCATTCAACATGACCACCAACATGCCAAAACACTTGCTCGAATGTCTCCGATCCCCTATTTCTCTTTACATACCTCAATTAAGATCAAACGGAATCCAATCTAATCTAATCTAATCAACTCAGATCATTAAATCTTTTTTGTCCCTTAAATTAACTGGCGAGAACGCTTTCCAACTATATGACCAGATCACACCGTGCTTAAAATTAAAATCAAATCCCCCAGATCATGGTACTACAGCACGTATAATTTAATCCAATGCAGGCGCAGCATGTTACTGCAAAAAAACGAACTTGATTCGGTGTTTGTCAAATCTGAGTTAATGGGCAATTTATAAAAGTCGATCTAAACGCGAGGGGGACCTGCCACACTACCTTAACCCTATCTTCATGTCCTTTACCCAAGATGCTATTCCTCTCTCTCTCTCTCTCTCTCTCTCTCTCTCTTCTCTCTCGCCGTGCTTCTTAAATGGGAGCTCGATGCGAAGCCATGACAACAGTGCAGTGTGCAACCATTACAGAGTACAGTCGCACCTGGCGGTGAGTGCATTAATCATGTCCATCGTCCCCGAGCATTTCTTTACTTCATTCCCTTCCTTCACGTAACTATATTTAATTCACAGAGAGAGAGAGAACAGAGAGAGAGAGAAGAGAGTTTGGTTTGGTGAGCTGTGTGGTTTCTGACCCCAGTATTCATTTCCATCTTTTTAAGGCCAAAAGAACCCCCTTCACATGGCTTCTTCTGATGCACCACCATAAGTGTCTCTGCTCGCTCGAGCGATGCGGCATGATTGTGAGGGAACTGGACGACCATCATCATCGTCGTCATCACCATCGTCATGAGGAAGAAGAAGACGAGTTCTTCATGTTGGGCAGCTCTCGCTCTGGGGCTCGCGCTCATCGATGGGCTCCTCGCGCCGCGCGCGCGGGGCCTCAGCATGGACGGGGTGCTCCTGCTCTCCTTCAAGTACTCCATCACCAGCGATCCGCTCGGGGCGCTCGCCGGCTGGAGCTACGGCGACGACACGCCGTGCTCGTGGCCCGGCGTCACGTGCGGCGCCCCCGGTAACGGCACCGTCGCCTTCCGCGTAGTCGGCCTCTCCCTCCGGGGCTCGCGACTCGCCGGCTCGATCCCTTCCGACATGGGCATGCTCAGGTACCTGCGCACCCTCGACCTTTCCAACAACTCCCTCAACGGCACCCTCCCCGACACCATCTTCGGTGCCACCGACCTCCGCGTCCTGGATCTCTCCGATAACCGGATCGAGGGCCCGATCCCCGCGGCCATCGGACTGCTCGGGAACCTCCAGCTCCTCAACCTCTCCTACAACGCCTTGACGGGAAGCCTGCCGGCCAACCTCACTGCGCTCCCGAACCTGACCGTCGTGTCGCTCAAGAACAATTACATCACCGGGTACCTCCCCGGCGGGTTCGACTACGTGGAGATCCTTGATCTGTCATCGAACCTGATCAACGGGTCGCTGCCGGAGGATTTCGGCGGCGAGGGCCTCCAGTACCTGAATGTCTCCCACAACCAGCTCTCCGGGGAGATCCCTAGGGGCTTCGCCGCCAGTATCCCGGGCAACGCCACCCTCGACTTCTCCTACAACGAGCTCGCCGGCGAGATTCCGGAGTCTGTAGTGTTGACGAACCAGGACGAGCGGTCGTTCGGCGGGAACCCGGACCTCTGTGGGATCCCAACAAGGAACCCGTGCCCGATCCCTTCTTCCCCATCGTCTTCGCCGCCGAACGTGTCGGCTCCGACCTCGCCTCCGGCGTTCGCAGCTTTCCCAAAGACGGTCACCCCCGAGACGACGAATGCGACAGCGAGCAAGTCCAAGAGACAAACGGGGCTTCGGCCGGTGACCATAATCGGCATTGTGGTCGGTGACATTGCGGGCATTGCCATAGTGGCTGCGATTTTCGTGTGCGTTTGCCGGATCAAGAAGAGGAAGAGGTGCCTCGACACGGCACCGGTCAAGAAGGAATCCAGTGCGGCAGGGGATGCATGGTCGTCAACCTCCTCGGAGTCGCGTGGGTTCACGCGATGGTCATGCTTGCGGAAGCGAGGCGACAACGACGGAGTGAGCTCGGAGACCACCGCCTCCGACACCGACGACAACGACGACGTGAAGAGCTACGACAACGCTCAGCGGCACGAGAAGCAGGAGCCCTACAAGCAAGGGATGCTCGTGACCATCGATAACAGCGGCGGCGGGGACAAGGTGGCGGCGCTCGAGCTGGAGACGTTGCTGAAGGCGTCGGCGTACATACTAGGGGCGACTGGGTCGAGCATCATGTACAAGGCGGTGCTGGAGGACGGGACGACGCTGGCGGTCCGGCGGATAGGGGAGAGCGGCGTCGAGCGGTTCAAGGACTTCGAGGCCCAGGTCCGAGCCGTGGGCAAGCTGGTCCACCCGAACCTGGTCCGGGTCCGCGGGTTCTACTGGGGCGTCGACGAGAAGCTCATCATCTACGATTTCGTCCCCAACGGCAGCCTCGCCAATGCACGCTACAGTAAGCAATCCGTCATCATCCATCTCTTTCCCT